>NC_084762.1:21262706-21567373 GCF_028858725.1 Colius striatus | reverse complement strand
CGTACATGCCCCTACTAAAATGTGTTAGTCCTGCTGTTTTCTTTCTTTAACTGTAGCAATTTGCTTTCTTGCTGTTCTTTAATCCTTTCACTTCCCAGTGCAGAGGGCTCACAGCCTCCTTCCACCTGTGCAGCTGGGAGAGGCTGCCTTTCCTTTCGACACAAGTGGAGAGGTTGTGTGGGGAACCCCAAGGTTCAGATTGCCACGGAAGGGTTCATTTTTGCTAAAGAACATGAGTGGGGGAAGGAGAAGGAAAACAAATGGGAATAAACTATCACATAAACAGTCTTAAGTCATGGTGTTTGCTGCTAACAGATGCATTTAGGTAAATGCTGTTACCTCAAGAGGTGTTATCTTCTGGGGATCCTTATCATAATTTTGTTTTAAATCTGAACAGCTGTTGTTTAACTACCACAGACCACAATTTATCTACAGCTTGAGGCCATAAAGGTACCTTTATTACACTCTCTTTTCTTTTTTTTCTTCCATTTGATTTAATTTCAGCGTGTCTGACACCAAAATGTTATATACAATTTGCATATGACAATATGCACTATTGCAGATTCCATACACTGCTAAATGGGAAAATCGGAGCAGAATGGTAAATGGGGAAAGCTTGCAATGACAAATAAAAGAGGAAGATGAGCTCCCATGTTTCATTTACATGTAAAATATTCTGACAATAGTTGTTTCCCCAAGAACAAAGAGCTGGTTTTTCTAGGGTGACTGGTTTATGATGGCTGCAAGAAAAAAAAGGATGTTTTTTTTGGCACCGGAACAGAAGCATACTTGTCTGAATCGAGCCCTGGGGCTCACCATATAATTGGAATAAAACTTAAGTCTTACTTAAGAAACCAACAAATATAGAAGCACAAACCATATCCAAAAGGAGCAGCCACCGTGTACTGGGATTGAAAATCACATCTTTGCAGGCAAAGTCCCACCTGAAGCTGAAGTCATGAAAAGGGCTTTAGCAAAGCATGGTTTTGTTTGGAGGCACCTGGTCTTTTGTAGTTAATTTCCAAAGTTTATTAGGGGATGAAGGGAGAAGAGGCATTGCAAGTGTGTTTCAGAGAGGGTGATGTGCATAGGAAATTTTGGTTCTTATACAGGATTCTTCTGACCTTCACACCTCTGGGCTGAATGACCCAGGTAGTATCTTCCAGCCCCAAGTTACTGCTTCTAGTACTCTGAAGGAATCTATATGTGTAAACCAAAGTTTCTCACCACCCCACTACAGAAAAGGTGTACAGGCTCTAGCTCTACTTCCCTTTTCCTTGTGGAAACAAGAGGCCTCTTCCTCCAAAGTTAGCCCAGCAGCTTTCACCAGCACAAAAAATTGTGATATGTCCACAAATGGAAAGCTTTGGATAAGAATTTGACTTTGGGTAGCCCTTAACACTTAACCCAAACCTCTAGAGTTTTGCCTTATGTTAGTTTTTCTTCAGAAAAAATAATAGTAATAACATCTGAGTTAATTATATGTATAATAGCTTGATGACAGAAAATATGTCTCACCACCTTTACTCCTCTGTTTCCTCCATCCTAGCCATGACTGTGAGAGCTGTATATTGCTCTGAGAGTGGAGTGTTTTTGTTGAACTGTTTTCCTAAGTGTAGAATACATTAATCTGTTGGCACTTATAAAAAAAATTATACCATACCTCAGCTTCTAATTGACCTTTCATATTCTAACATCCTTCAAGTAATATGAGACTGTTTAGCTTGACTTTTCAAGGACAGAGTGGAGAAAACTGCCTGATGGGACAGGAGGTGGGATGGGGTATATGTGACCACTTAACTATCCCTTGATGCCACTCCTGGATGTTCTTGGTGATCAAACTATGTCTGTATCCTTGACACTCAACGCTTAAAATGAGCACAGGTAGAGTGGATGGGCTACGGTGCCACCTCAGAAGCTAAAAATGCCCTTTTATTTCCATAATCTGTCCCAGCCAATTTATTCTGTCATTTGAAGCTTCCTCATCTTTGAAAACTGGAAAGAACTGAGAATTTTTTTTTTTTTTTTGCCTCTTCCTGGAAGGGTAGCAGAAAGGGTTAGGAAAAAAGACACCTTAATGTAGTGGTAGACTTGTTAGCATTGAGTACTTTTGTCTGTACAGATACTATGCAGAGCTTAGCATCTTGCAAGTGAACGGTAGCGGGATTTGTTGAGGTACATGTAGGAATGAACCAGTGGCTAATGTCTCGTACAATATTACTCCTGAAAGTACAACTCCACAAAGAATACTCTCTAGAGTTATAGGGCAAGAGCAAGCCAACAGTTAATTGGTTGTGCTGTAATTACTTCTAGATACATAATGTGCAATACTTATAGGACTTGTAGAAGTGGCATACAAATTTCACTGTGGTCTCCTGGTACTTTATCAGGTGTGGAGGATTTTGGTAGTCTCTGTGGATCTTGGGATTACTGCTATTGCTCTGCTATTTTAAATAGCATGCAGGATTTTTAATTTTTCCCCTTTTTAGAAAATTAAGTCTAGCTTTAATTGGCTCATAGGCTAGAGGAAAAAAAACAGGACAGATGCTGTTCAAAGGCTTTGTTATTGTTTGCTAGGATGGAAGTCATTCCACTTGCTTTTTGTTTGCTTGGAGGGGCTTATGCTTCTGGTGACATATGACAGATGCATGTAGTGTGTTACAGTACTGTAGCTCAATGGTTTGCAGACATCATAAGGGAACAGATGAATATGTACAGAGACACAGATGTGGCCTTTGAGTATCTGTCACCCGATTTCCCCCACCTTTAACCTCAGGGTGCTTATGATGTAATTTCACAGAGTTTCTGGAGTTACTATAGCGGTCATATTGGGCAAATATCTGAAATGTCCAAGAGCTGTGCAGGTGGGAATATGGAAGAGATCTCTACAAACAGGCCAGGCAACAGTAAATTCTTGATCTGGCTATGTCTCCTGGTTTCAGCAGTCCCCAGAGCTGTGGCACTTTGGATGTTATCCGAGCCTCTGAAGTCGACCATAATCTTTCCCCCTGCAGCTGCAAAAAGGCTCTACAGTTTGATGACACGAGCACATTTCAGGGCTGCTGAAATCAGACTTGAGAAGTGAGCTTGAAGGGACTTGTATGCATGTGAGTTTTGTATATAGTCAGCTAGCCCATCTTGTGTGATGTGGATACAGAAGGTGTCGTGAAGCTTTGTAATACGGACTTTGGAATCCCCAAAATGCCATTTGTATTTTACCTTATTAAATATGGAAATCATGTCAAAGGTAAATGTCAAGGGGCTATAAAAATACCCTTCTTATCTCCTCTACGTTTATGAGTTGATAAATGGAAAGAAGCTGCTGCCAAAATAACTGTGAATGAATAATTTATAAATGACTGATGCATCGTATATGTTGTTTCAGGCAGAAACCAGTAGGACATCAATAATCAAAAGAAGTTGGATTAATTTAGCAGTATTTTGCAGTTAATATTTTTATCTAAATGCTGCAGTCTGGACCTTTGTTGTCATGAGATCCTTCTTTGTCACTAAGGACTGATCTAGAGATCGCTGAAATCAGTAGGAGTCATCTGTTTACTTCAGCAGGCTGTGAATCAAGTTTGTAATATGCAAATATAGCTCTTTTTTGTTGTTTTTTTTCTGCTTTCAGTGTTCTGAATTTGAATTTCTCTACCATTGTGCACCTTAGCGGGGAATTCGGTTCAGATGTTTCCTCCCTTTCCACATCCTTGTGGGCTGAATGTCCCAAGCTAGAAATCTGAAGAACTTGGTGGAACAAGGATGGGGGAAAGGTGACTGCCAAAAGATATATATACATCTACTCCTGTGTTTCAGATACTTTTGTTTCTGTTAATAAAGGGAAAACTGATTTCTTGCAACTTAGATTTCAATGCAAGGCAGATTTTTTCACCATGTATTTTTCCACATGACTACTTCCAAATAGATAACATTTTAAGGATTTTCAACACTAGCCATTGTGAATAAGTTTAAATACTGAAGAGGTGAACTAGATTCTTTCTTCCTGTTCTCTTCCATGTGATTTAAATATGGCCCATTTTGCCCATCACATGACAGAGCTGCCAGAGATTGCCTCGAGCTAGTTTATGGCTTTAACTAAAGGTCATCTTAGGGGGAAAAAAAAATCCTGTGGAGCAGGGGAAAGAGACAAATGAATTAAAAAAATACATTAAAAAGTATCTATTAAGTATTTGTTCTGAAGAATACAAATGAAAAGGAGAAGCTGGTATATTCAAATGTATCAAAAGAGAGAAATAAACCCACCACCATCACCACCAATAATAACAAACTCTCTCCCTCCCTCCTTGCAGTACAATGCCTTATGAAAGAAAAGTGTGCAAAGTGATTGTCTGGGTTGCAGTCTTTGACTTTCTCTACCTGACCTAGTTATTTGGCTAGCAGTTCACCACTGCAGAAAATGCCCTACTGCAAAACTCCTATTGCACTGCCTGCTAATAAGAGCAATTCTCGTGAAGCACTACATCCATCCCCACAATGTAATTGGTCTGGCTCTCCCAGCTAGCTGTCGCTCCTCCTGTAGGCCCACACTGCGAAGAGAAATCCCAGACCTCCTGAGGGCTGAGGGGCTCCAGAACCCTGCCGTTATCAACAGCTACATGGTTAGCTAACTGCTGTGACTAAATGGAGATTGGGAAGCACCGCAGGCAAGGGATGAAAAGTGATGCCCTCCCATAGCACAACGCTGATATGCAGAATTGGCCAAAACAACGAAACTTCACAGACAGTGCAGCAGAAGGCATTGGCTCTCTTGTTTGGGCATTTTATTACCTGGAGCAAAATGTGCAGAGAAGGGAGATAATGAAGTACTTGACTAATTCAGTGTGATCCAGCTGGCTAAGCCAGAGGGGCTGCAGAGCAGGGAAAGCTACAGAACTCACTGCTAGCCATTTTCCCATGATACCTGTGAAGCCAAAACAAAGAAGTGCAGAGATCAAAAAGCGGAGCAATATCAATATCGGGAAAGGGAGGAGGACAACAAAAGGGGAGGAGAAACCTCTAAGATTGCCCCCCTCCCCCTTCTCCCTTCTGCTCCCTGTCTAGTGGTGGAGATGTCAAGGAAGGGAATGTTATTCTCACTTGCCTCATGACAACTTCCAATCTATTTGAGAAATTCACCTCATTCCCCAATGTTTAGCACCCAGTGTGCCACAACACTCAGTACCATCTTATTGTTTAAAATTTTATCTACTGTTTGTGCTGAGGGGGTGGGAGGGGAAGACAGGTTTTGTAATTCAGGCACATGCATGGTAGTGACTTCAAAAACTCATATTCTTCCTTTTCTGCAGCCTAAAAGGCTAAATAAAATATATGATTCTTATCCAGAGGGAAATTAGAAAATGTAAAGTGTGTAAATTCCTCTCCCCAGCTCCTAAGCGGTGGTGTATTTTTGCCACTGCCTGTGGTTTTCTATCCTTCTTCCTTTTCAGATAGCCCAGTTATTTAAGTACACAAGACACATCGCTCCCTCTGTCTCTTCCCCTTCCCTACTTGCTCCACACTATCTTGCTATGAAATGCAACACAATTCCAGCTGCACTAGCTGTTCCCCAAACTAGAGCATAATGCTTGTAAAAAGGCAGCAGTAAGTAAAAGGCAGTTATTATAATTAATTAAATATACCAGGCCAAACTTCATACCTACTGTAATGTAGATGCAATGCTGTGAAAAGAAATGGAGATACTCACCTCCACCAAGGCTGAATTTAGCCCATGCTGCTCATCATGGCTGCCAGGGAGTGAATCACTGCTGACCAGTCTTCCTGCCAGACGCTGCTCATTCCATTTTTTTAATAGGAGACAGGCAGACACTATGCATCATTCAGAGATGAGCATCACAAGCAGTCTTTGCAGGGAAGGCGACCACAGCAGACTGCCAATGCTCTTCCAGTGCCAATTATAGTGATGGTTTAATCGTAAAAGCAGATTCATTAAAATGGGATCAGAGCCAAGGCGTTTGAGATTTGGAAGCTTGTGCAAACTTTTGTTAGTTATCATCAGGGGCAGCTGATGTAACATCACCCTGCAACTCTACGTGACTCGTATTTTTAATGGACCACATGCCTTTGCATGATAATTTTGCTGCTAGAGTTAACTTGGCATTAGCTCAAGAGACAAACACCAGCAACCAAATCCAAAGACGTGTTGAGAGTTTGCTGTTGCCATGGAAATAGGGGGCAATGGCTGATGTTTACCTCCCCTCTGAAATGGAAGTCCAGGTTTCCTCCCTTCAGCCTGGGAGGTAAAAAAAGGACTAGGTGAGATGGCTACTCTCTGACAATGTAGATTTCAAGATTTGAGAAGCTCCTTTTAGGCTTATGTATGAGTTTTCTGGAAACGTTTTTCTCTAGAAAAATATTTCCAGCATTGGGAAAATATACCTCACCTGCACCTTGCCCAGTTTTTCTATATGGTGGCGTTAAGAAGGCCTTGGAAAGACTGCTCTTGGGTATTAGTAGTGAGGGGAGTCCTGGCTGGCCTGTGATCAAGCTCGGTTGGGACTTCACTGTAGGCAATGTGTGTATCAGGCTTCTTTTGAATAGAGTCAGTCTGTACTCTGTGGGATAACATGGAGGTTGCATGGTGTGTTGCCTAACCAAGAGTATCTGCTCATAAATAATTCATGAGTTCAAAGAGTCATTACAACTTGACCAGGCCACCTCCTTATCAATACCACTGTCAATAATGGTGATGAAAATTATTCAGAAAAAGCCTCTTAAGGCATTACTGGATTTAGCAGTGCAGGGAGAACAGGAACATAGCCCCTGGAGGAACCTGGAATTATAGTGTGTTTATAGGGGGGAAAAAAAAGGCAAGTGTGTGCTCCTGCTGCTGAGGAACTGGCTGCAATGTTGACCAAAGAATATAAATATGTGCTTTGAGCAATCTGATCTAGTGTAAGGTGGGTAAGAACTGCATGATTTTTAAGGTCTCTTCCAATCACTACCATATTTAAAACCACAGCTCTTTAGTCTTTAGTGAAGTGCTTAAATAGTAACAGGTCAGGCAGCATCATGCAATCTTCTGTGAAGATTGTGTCTGGTTTGGTGATCCCAGTTACACATGAGGACTTATCTAGCTACTAACCTTGTGGGAATGTTCAAGAGAATACGTATGTGCTGTAAAGCTCAATGTTGTACAGGACGTCATTTGGTAACATAAGCCCCAAATTAAACAATTAAATCCTCTTTTGTGAGCAGTAAAAGCACATAGATTTCCTTAAACACATTCAGCATCCCATCTCTTTCTATAGGGATGATTTTCTACTTTGGTTATGGTAGAAGCTTGAGATCAGCTTTTATCAAAGCTTTTTGTTTTTTATTTCTTTTCAAATGTAGTTTTTTTGCACAGGTTGTTATGATACAAATAATAAAATGAATGTTTTATATATATCTCCTATTTTAATAAGGATTAGAAGTCAAAATGTAATGGCTAGAATCATTAAAGGGATGGAGTTGAGAAAGGAAGAGATTATGTTGCCAACCTCCTCCATGAACACTGCTTTCTTTACTGTCCCTTGTAAATTGGAGCACAGTGGGTCCCAGAATGTACAGCTTGCTGGAAGGGCTATTTCAGAGATGTGGCTCCCAGCTCTCCCTAAACATTGTGCAACTCTTTCACCATCACAAGAAAATGCACCAGGCTGCTGCCAGAACACAAATCTAATGGGGATGATGCCATGGTTGTTATAAGGAAATAAGCCTGGCTCCAGTTAATGTTGGTTGCTATTCTGGGTGAGATTTTTCCCTTGGACAGTGTGAGCAAGTGCCAAATCATCACTTGGCACCCAGGGAGACAGTAGGGAGGGTAGAAGGGAACTGTGAGACACAAGAACCATGAGTGCCTGGGTCACCCAAGGACTTGCAGAGGTCAGGCAGGCGTCAGTCAGATAAAATCTGTGTGCCCTGCTTTGTGTCTCTAAATGTTACACTCATGTTTAAATAACTCACAGGTCAGTTGTTTTTCTATTTTGAGCATGCAGCAAACTAGGCTGAGGCAGCTTGTAAGATGAGTGACTAATTTCCTTTTTTATTTTTGTTTTCCACTCCCCCCCACTGCCTCTCTCCCTGAAGGTGGTCACAGGGCCCTCTTACCATGGTGACTGGAGATTGGTAAGCTGAGAAAACAGGAGAAAATCATTGTTTCTGCCTGTTCAGGCCTGGTGGAAGCTGTATTTTTTCTTCATGGATTGTATTTAGGGTTTCTGGAAGACGGGGATATTTCTGCAAGTACTCAAAAGCTGGCAGGAGCATTGCACATCCTTTTGGCCAGGGAAGCTTTCTGGAAGGTAGGCTGCTGCTGTAGTGCTGAGTGAGGTGGCCACTCTGTCTCTCAGTGAGGAGAGGAGCAGAGATAGGGAGGGAGGATGGTCAGTGTGGCCACATGCAGAGAGCTCACTTGCTTTGCTGCCTCTGCTGTTGCAGCCTCTGCCTGCAAAGTTTTTCTACCAATGGCATGGATGTGCCAGAGGAGTGGTGGGACACTCCTGCTTTGCTGCAGCTCTGCAGCAGAAAGGAAAAGGAGAGGAGGGAGGGGAAGGGAGGGAAAGAACTTCAGGGCCAATTCCTAGGAGGGCACGCACTTGTTCAAACCCTTCCTCCCTTCACTGTAACCTCTGTCTTCCAGTCATGACTGCCTGCTTGCATTAATTACTCCTTACTCCCTAGATGCATTAATTTCAAGCTACCTTTAGGGTTGAGAGTTCAGAAACCAACTGACCAATGTTGAAAGCAATTAACAAACAGGTTATTTTAAATTAACATTGTATTTTAATCAGCTGTCCAGAACTGCATTTTTTTTTCTACAGCAAAATTAGCAAAGCAATGCACCTCAGTAAAAAGATGGATTGGAATTTCTTTTGTTCTTATGCTGGCTTTTACCCTATTTTCTTTTTTAAACTTGTGCCAATTTAATACTAAACATTTCCAGCTTGGATTTAAAAGGACTGTTGAAATATATTGACTGCCTAAATGAATTGCAAATGGCAGAGGATATTGCAAAAGAGCAGTCCTTTTGCTTACATTGGCTATCTTGAACTACATCAAGATGGGTTTGTTTGTGAACGGCAGGTTGAGGTGCCAGTTTCTTTCTTTCTCTTTCTTTCTACCTTGCCTTCTCTCTTCACAGAAGTGTTTTATTGCATGGACCTTCACTGATTTCTTCACTGCTTCATCAGGAGCAGACAGGAGCAGACTCAGCCCATAGCCCGAGCCCATCCATGAGCCATGTGATGTCAGTGTGATGCACAGCCCAAGCTCACAGCCTTTGTTTGCTATAGGAGCTTGTTAACTTGGCCTAGCTGCTGTAATGACCTTTACTGCTTTCTGGTCAGCAGAGAGTATGAGCTGATCAAGCTGTCCTCAGAAATCTGGGAAGATGAAGCAGTGCTGCAAGCCCCTTAATATTTCCAGGAACCTTTGCTTTTCTATAGGTTTTAATGTTAGGACTATCTTACCTCTAACAATGTTATGAGGAGGAACTTAACAACAGTTATCTTGAGATGCTCATTCAGAAAATGCTGGCCTTGGTTGTTCGACTCAATAATATGTCTTCTCATGCAATTTCAAGCCTTTAAACCCCACTGTGTGAGGTTGCATTTTGACATTGGGGTGATACAAGGTCATCCTGCCTGATTGGTCTCAACATTGAGAAATGTTGCCCAACATTTAGCCTGGCTCTACTTAAGTCCCCTTTTGCCATGCTAAATAAGTTTTCTTCCTCTTTGATGCATCTGCTCTTGAGAGACTTTCATGTTGTGCTTTTCTTAGCTATTGTGTTAGCCAGATAGAATTCCCAGGGTGCAGTTAGACACTTACATGTGACAGTAGTTGTGGAAATAATTGCCCCATCAATGTTAACACCCTTCCAAGTCAGCGTTGGTAATTCTCAAAGTCCTGATTGCTTTTGGTGCAAAAGTGAGTAGACTTGCCTAGCCTAACCTCAACAATCAATTATTTTCTCTCAGCCTCTTAAATTGTGATAAACTGCTTTGCAAGAAAATATTTGGGGGTTTTTTGGTGTTTTTTTTTTTTTTTCTTTTCCTTTTTTTTCCTTCTTTTTGTCTGCTTTTCATCTTCCCTGTTAGTTCTGCTAGCCCTCCAAGCTATTCATGGGCTGGATTATATGCACTCCCTCCAAACTGACAGTAGTTTTTGTTTACACAAAACACAAAATTGATCACATTTTTTTCCATAGTACACTGCATCCAATCAATATAGATAAAAAACATTATTTCCCTGTTACATCCTGTCTCTGCATATGCAGCCTAAAATTGTGGTGACCTTTTTTGCTGTCAGACTGCATTGTGGACTCCTGTCTAATTTACTATCTGCTACTGACCCTCAGTCTCTCCTACCCGTTCCTGCTTTCTAGGTTTGTGTGGTCTGGAGGTTTTTATCTTTTCATTAAAAAGATAGAAAATGGTATTATATTTTTCCCAAGTTGAATTTCCTCTTGCAACGTTTCTGCTTGTAGATTCAGTCTCTCCACATCTTAGCTGTCTCTCTGTCCTTACTAGTTTTCTGACTCTTGTGGGTTTTGTAGTCTCTTTAAATTTAGTTCAAAGAAATTGCAACCTTTTAACATGATTCCAGGTAGAAGAAGAGAGGTTTGTTTCACTGCCCTGCATATATTGTTGCATTCATTTTTTTTGCATCCATTACATATGTACATTATGAGTATAGTTAGCAAGTGCTGATAAATGGAAGTTGAGTGACAGGTTACTTATGGATAAGTGATTTTGAGAGTCATTTGCAGTGTGATAACTGAATTCCTTTGAATGGATGAGATCACCTGTAGCACTGCAAAAGAGGAGGAGGAGGGCAGCATGCTAAAGAACTGTGGGACAGAAATCCCAGTAATCAGGTAAGGGATTGCAAAGATGCTGAAAGACAAACTGAAACACATACAAAAAGACAGCAAACTATGAAGCAGCTCACAATGATGGATGGAATTTTTAGGTAAATGGAGAAGTCTTCTTATCTGCTCTGTATTCTTAATTCAGCATTCACTGACATGGTGTCTACCTCAAGGTGAAGACAAGGCAGTGTGTGCTCTTGATGTGGGGTAAATGCCCATCTTGTTGATCTACTTTTACCAATTTAGCTGGCTTCTGTGACAACTAGACTTTACTTTGATTTCTGTAGCACAGCCTGTGTTCTATGGGGAAGATTTTGGTACTATAAAGTACAAGGTATCCCTATTACTTTTCCAGAAAATCCACAAGGAAAAGGAATTTTCACCATCTTTTCACTCAGAAAAAGATCTATTATTCTATATGAGCAAAACGAGCTTTGAGTGTGTGGATTTATGTGAGCACTCTCTGCGTGCTCCACAGGGAAGTTTCAAGAGATGTTGAAGTCCTTCTGAATCAGTAATGGTGACGGGACAAGCTTCTCCAAATAACTGTGAGTATTTGAACTTCTCAAAGCTCTAGTAACATAAAATGTGTATTTAAGCATAGGTGTTAAGATGAAAGAAACTATGACTAGGAAGTTTTAATTCAGCGCTTTAATAAATGTTGAATATTCTGATTTCCTGGCAATGCTCAGATGAAAAATTGTTGACTGAGCTAGAAAAAAATTTGATCTCATGTCACTGATCTTGGGGAAGCTGTGTTCACTGTGTGCCAGTTCAGGATCTCATCATACGAGTGTGAATTACTCTAGCTTTGTTCTTGATATGTCAGTTTTGCTATTCATCTGCCTGCTATTAAGGTCAGTGATACTAAATTGTAGGATCTGTGGCCAGTGCAGTAGCTTCTGCAGTAACACTATGTATAATGAATGTTTATGTGAGACATGCTCATGCTACCAATTAGTCAGGGTTTGCTTCTCTGGCTTTCTTTTTTCATATTTCACCATTGTGCAAATTTGACAAGCTGAGTTGTAAATAAAAAAAGGATGTTATTCAAAACATAATAAATTAATTAAGAAAAGGAAGGCATTGGCAGAAATCTGGGCTTTCGTGTTCCTCGGAAATTCCTAATGATGTGAAAAAAGGATTACAATCTTAGATATGTAAAACTGATTTTTGACAGGTCAAGATATCTGCTCATCGGTGCTTCCTGAATTGTCAAAGCTTGACATCCTATTTCACAAGATATGAAGAGTCCTGTACAGCAGCATGGAGTGAACATGCCAAATATACCCCAAGGGTCTTAAGATCAACAGCTGGAGAGCAGGTACAGTGAGTTGCTATTCTATTTTTCACTTCTTTTCATCTCCATTACAGAAAATAAGGGACTAACTCCATCCTGGGTGTGACTCTATAAATGTTTTCTGTACTCGAAGAGTTTTGAAAGATATGTGTCCCATCTTCTTGAGCGGTGACTCCTGAATAATTTAATGGAGATGTTTACCCTCGCATGTCAGGGTGCCTGATGAGAGACATAATGTACAATCAGGCAAAACCAGGATAGCGCTGTGAAACTGTACATCAACTGCTGGGTTATTGCCTGATCCATTGTCTAGTTAGCATCTTCCTGATTTCCCTGGCTGATTTTGGTTCATGTTTCCACAGAGACCAGATTCTTTTGTGCAAGCTTTGAAAGAAAAGGGAAGATAAACTGGGAGGAATTCTTACTGAAAATATATTTTGTATGCTGCCTTCCTGTTCGTAAGATGCATATGTGTGACTACGGTTTGTGCTGTCCCAGTCCTATTAATAATGGTGACTCCAAGATGGTAAATACAACTAATGCTTCTACAAGGCAAAGTTCATCAAGACCCACCTGGACATGTTCCTATGCCACCTGATCTAGGTGAACCTGCTTCTGCAGGGGGGTTGGACTAGATGATCTCTACAGGTCCCTTCCAACCCCTACCATTCTATGATTCTATGATAACATGGCCTAATTTTGATCTCATTTACTCTTGATAGGAGGCTGCTTAAGTTCTGTGGATGTTGCTGATTTGCTCTGGAGTAAAAAGCAGCAGAATTAATATCAGCTGTCTATGTGATACCCTGAGATACACAATGGGATGTAAAGTCGCAAATACCTGAATGAGAGATTTTGGTTACCAAAACTATACTTTGCACATTGACTTATTATGGACATTGTCCTCCGCAGCCTGGGAGGGTGGAAGTTCTATTTCCATGTGAAGTGTGCGACTTGTACCATTATTACAGATAGATTTATGATACAGACAAGAGACTGAAAGGAAACAGTATGTCAGAAATGAATTAGAAGTCAAGAAGGAAAAAGAAATGTAAAACACTTGGGCAGCCTGTATCTTTTTAATATTTTAAGTAGAAAATCATATTTCACTTGCTCAGAGCCTTGGTCTGGGGAACGTACTTAAAGCAATTCTTAAATTTAACATGGGCACATAAGTATTTGAAGGACAACTTTTTCTCTAGTTCTTTCCTGGGATTAGGTTTAAGATTTCAGGGGAATTGTGCCAACAGTATGCTTTTTTTAATCACATACAAACACGTTGTGTTTGGCATAATCCATATTGCTTTAATTTTTTTATATTGTTTAAACACTTGCAAAATATACCAGCTAGAAGTTCCACTCGGTAAGATAATGACATGGCATGTACTACTGACCAGAACAGAGATGATGAGAATATCTACTCAGATTAAGAGTAAAACTGTCCTGAGGGTGTTTAAACCTGTATGTGTGAGAGTTAGGCAGGCTGAGTTTTGTTGCCCTGGATAATTCTGAAAAATTGAATTTAAAGCTGACATACTTCAACATTTTGTAAGACAGAGCATATGAGGAGCTAAAGGAACCAATTCTGCACAATTGAGTTCACTCAAGTATTTTATATATTTTATATTATATATTTTATATATTTTTTTGAAAACAAATGCAAATAAATACCGAAGATGCTACCAAGGGAAAATCAGCCCCTCTCCAGTAAATTTTACAGTGTTCCTTTCATTAATGGAAATCATATGTCCATACCAAAATGAGGGGAAGATATTTAATCTCCAGTGTTCTAGTTCATTTTATTCATGATCTCTGTTCTAGATATTCAAACCCTTTTTCAGAATATAATATGTGCTTCCAGTTTCATAACAATGACATTCACTTCCCGTATTTGTGACAGATGTCAATCAACAGAATTCAAGAATTCAATAATTCATTGCAGGGAACATCCACAGAGTGAACATTGACTATACATACATATATGTATATATATATATACACACATATATATATACATATATGCACTCTGTGTTCTGGGAGTTGTGGATATGAGCAGGTCTCTTTCTCTTCAAAGTCTGTCTTGCACCACCCCAGGTCAGCCCCACTCAATAAGATCTGTGGGCACTAACCCTGAGCTACATAACCATTGATCTACTGGCTGGGATGCATTGGCTTACCAGTTTGGTTGAATTTAGACTTAATGGAAACATTAATCTGGGTCTTTCCCTCCCACCTAGCTATTGTGTTTT
The DNA here is from genome assembly GCF_028858725.1 of Colius striatus. NCBI lineage: Eukaryota > Metazoa > Chordata > Aves > Coliiformes > Coliidae > Colius > Colius striatus. The sequence goes on along the minus strand of NC_084762.1, from coordinate 21,552,951 downwards.
ATGAAATGTATAGCAATGTAGTTGGCCCTGAGACATCAGTTTGTCTTTTGGATTTGGTGGAACTGATGTCTGGGTTCATGCGTAGGTCAGGGAATGAAAGAAGGTAAAACACCCCATTTTTTTCTCAAAGAAAATAGGCTGATTATTTTTTTCACCCAAACTGTGTTGTGCTGAGAAAGTAATGATAACAAAAATGCAAAAAACTTATCACTCCCCTTTATTCTCTGTAAATGATTCTCTCGACTTAAGTCAGAACATAATGTGCGTGAATGACTACACCTCCCACGCCACGCTGCTCCATGTGGAAATAGGCTCACAAGAGATGTTCTGCTTTCCCAGTAGCAGTTTCTTTACAAAGTGCAAGTCTTTGTTAAATCTAGGAACTGTTGTAGACTCTTTTTATGAAGGATCATAAGAAGTTGGGATTTGCAGAGGCCAATTAGTTCTGCTCCATGTCTCTGCCAGTGCACAGTTGTAGTATATAAAGTAATTTCTAGTGCTTTGTCTAGATAATTTTTAACATGGGCATGTAGGGTTTTCACAGTTGAACAGAAGTCTTTTTTTCCCCCTGATGTTCAGCCTAAAATGTTCTCTTTCTTGCTTTCATCCCATGACCCCTTGTTATACTGCCATGTACCACACTCGGCAACTTGATTTGCTTTTTGGTGTTCACAGCATGTAGGTGCATGAGGTAGGTTGTTGTATTTTGGCCATGTAGTGTTTCTTTTTAGAAAAAGGAAGTCAGAAATACATACTATTGAACCCCTACCATGTGCTATGCAATCAGTTACACTGCTTGGAGGAGCACCAGTGACAGACTTTGAAGGCTTAACAAGTCACTTTGTTGCAACAAGCTGCTTTTTTCATGTATTATTCCACGTTCTCCTCACCCCCGTGCTCACAGTAGGAGCCAGCCTTTTTTAAGCCTCCTTATTTGAATTCTTTCTCTTTTAGCTACTCAAGCCCATAATAAGCTGTAAAAAGGCAAAGATGTACACACAGTAAATCGCTTCTTTTGGCAGAGGAGAAAAGTTTGTGCTTTCTTTCATAATCCTCTTTATATATTCCAAATTAATTTGTTTCCACAGCTTTTCCCCTTTGTGTTTTTTCTTTTTTCTCATGTGTTTTTTTGTTTTGTTTTGTTTTTTATTTGTTTTTTTTTTTTTTTTTTTTTTTAAAATGAAGCTATTGTGTGTTACTCTGGAAAACTGCTGTCCCATACACACTGTGCTGAAGAGATCTGCTCAGCTTTGCCTAATCTGATTTCTTTTACCAACATCATCGCCCTTTCATAGTGTTAAAGGGATATGGTCAGATAGAATTTGGCCAAAAACCAGCCTCCAAGTTCCTGGGAGACCTAAGAGTTGTGGAATTCAACTTTTTCAACACAATTTGTTAGAAATAATGTCATTTCAAACAGATTTTTTTTAAAAATACAGACAACAAACACACGGCCATAAACAGAAATTCCCCTTACTGCTCTGTGAGATACCTATTTGAAGAAGATAATAAATACCAGTAAAACTGGCTATTCTGGTTGTTTAACAGAAGATACCTATAGAAAGGAGATAATCCATGCTCATGAAATTATGCTATCTTCCCTTGCAGTGACCAAAATACAATATCCTAAGAAGCTTTATAATTTTGCTCATTGGGAAAGATCCTTCTGTTGCACTTTTACTGCCTTTACTGTGGTCTGGAAATGGGTTAAGTGAGAGCGGTATAATGTGTAGTTGGTTGGGTTGGGTACTTTTATTGTAAACCCAAGCCCTAGTCCCAGTCTACTTTTTCACCTGTGTCACTCTTTCAATCAACAGACCTACAAGATGTGGCTGACAAAGGAGTATTGAGAAACAGATTCTCTTACCCATGCATCTTATTTAACTCCAGCCCACTGGCTAATCCTTGCAAAAGGTATGCAAAAGTCTCTTTTCAAAAAATGTTTCAGCTCATCCACTGTAACATTTCCCCCAAAGTACTAGAGTGTCTTGGACCTTTCTGAACTCTCTTTGTGAATTTTGAAGATATTAAGTTTCTGCAAGTTGCAGAAATTTGCTTCCTTTTTTGGATATAGCATACTTGATTTGCATTTCCAGATGCTGTGCACTCTGTTTAGCTTGTATCATTGAAACAAAAAGTTTGCAAACACCATCCCCTTAGTAGTGTGCCCATTTTATGCCATTGGTGTTCCTGATTGTTTTGAGATCAGCTGAGGTTTACATGTCAAACTGTAAAGCTTGATCAGCTGATGTTAGACAGGTATGGAGAGGCTGCTACAACTGTTCCTACATCTCCTCTGTTTTCTTGGCACTTCCTGTTGGTAAGTTATTCAAAAAGAAAATAATTATCATGATTCCTGTTTTACTGGGACAAAAAAAGGGCACAATGAAAAGATATATCATACTTTTCAAGTCAGTGGCCAGGCCAGGAACAGCACACACAAAGAATAGTTTCTAATAGCGCCCGTGATCAGCATGAGTTCGGAAGACACCTCAAAAGCATGCTTCACAAACGTAATTCAAAGATAAAATACAATACTGTCAGTTCTAGTCTTCACTTCTGGTAACAGATGTAGTTGCTGCATCTGTTCTTGCTTTTTGAGTGTCAAACTTTTCATATCTTCCTACTGCATTCAGTAAATTAAGTAACTGAGTTACTACCCCTTGCAAAGTGCTGGGGAATTTTAATGTGAACTTATTTGTCTCTCATATCTCCGTAGACAAAAACGTCATCTGTCCCAGTGTGTGCCATTTACCTAAAATCTTTGGGCTTGACCCAGGAAAATAGACCTTGTCACATTGCTTGATTTTTTTTTTTTTTTTGAGGTAACCAAGTTGCTGCTTTTCACAGGCAGGATGTAAATTACTTTTCTGTAAAGTTTTATCTAAAGCATCAGTGTATGTCACTTGTAGAAGTGGCTATTCTTTTTCCAGGTGATCTTATGCCATATAATGGTGGATGTTTCAGGCACCAGGGATGAGGCTTGCGATTATTTTGGTTTACTGTCCAGAAGAGGGCTTAAAGTGGCACTGCCATTTATTTAGGTTCCTGGTGCAGTTTTCACTCAAAATCAAAGGAAAGGTGATAAAGTCTTTCAAAATGAAGAAAGGTGGTAAAGTCTTTCAAAATGAAGAAGTAACAATAGCTTCTTCAAAGTTTCTAACAAAAAATAAGTAAGTTTTCTTTGGTGAGTTTGGGAGCTTCCAGTTTGCGAGGAAGTTGGATCCTGACCTGATGCTTTCATTGCATGCCCCTTAGGATGCTGGCCAGATGAATGCTCTCAGCTAATAGAGCAGTTACAAATTTCACTAGGTCGTCAAAACATTTCCCCCTGCTGATTAGAATCATTTCTGCCCTGTCCAGGTTGAGCAGCAGCCAGCTGGCCTTCTTCCAGAAACCAATTTCTGCCAGACATTGTTTGAGGTTGACAGCAGCAATATCTGGGTTAGGAAGGAAGGAGACAGAGAGCTGGGTGTCATCAGTGCACTGATGGTAGTGCAGCATGTACTGCTTCATAGATGCCCTGCAGCAGCTGATGAACCAGGGAGGTGGATGGAAGTGAACTCAGTAGGAAAATCTGAGGATCTGCAGTTGCCCAGATTTGAAAGAGCACATCATCTCATGTAGAGAGGGGGGAAATGCCTGGAATTTCTCCCTATGGATTTTTATGCTCGTTAGTGTGTAAATCTCATAGTGAGCACATTGTTTTGGGCAGTATTTCACTCAGCAGGTATAAATCCCTGTGGCCTGGGTTGTGAGTTACACTAGTGTTGCTCAGGCAGCAGAATATAAAGGATGGTGAGCTGCTTTCTGAAATACTCTCAGTTTTGGCAGCCTTTTTCAAGCACGTCACACATATATGTCAGACATAGTTTCAGACTATGAGGGATACTTAGTAAGTGAAGATCTTTAGGTATGCACATGCATGGTTTCATACCATAGGTTCACTTGCACCATAAGGCATTGCTTGTGTGCTTTTCTAGCTCTAGCAAACTAATCTTGGGAAGCACTAAAGAGTTAGGTTTCAGAGAATGGAAATGTACCTATGGTGACCTGTGACCTTCAGTAAGACAAAACTGAACAGGCAAGCCTGAAACACAGGATATCTCAGGAGATGTCTGGAGGAGAGAGAAGAAATGAGAGAAACAGTGGTTTAAGCCCACCTCTCTTTTAGGCCTAATTTAAAAATGAGTATTTTGAACACAAGGCTGAGACTTCATAGTCAATTAGTACTGTATAAAATCTTTGAATTCAGTGTGAACCGCTGCTTAAACACAATGTCTTTAGGCCATGAACTCCTTATGATCATGATGTGACTGGAACAAAACTCTGAATTTCTCATTACCAAAGAGTGGGCTGCTAAGAAGGATTGCATTATGAGTTGAAGTAATGCTCTAAGTTCAGCACCCATTTAGAATCATCGAATCATAGAATGGTAGGGATTGGAAGATATCTGTAGAGATCGTCTAATCCAACCTCCCTGTAGAAGCAGGTCCACCTAGATCAGGTTGCAAATGTATTACATGTATTTGGAGTCCTTGAATACCTACATAACTGCTGATAATGGTTGCATCTGCTTGCTTTACCTGTAGCAGAAGCCCACTAACATTAGACAGTAGGCTGAGTAAAATATTGCCTTAAGAAACAAACAGAATTTTGCAGGAAGGGATGTGGAATAAAAATACTAAAGAGAAAGTTTTCACATAACTGAACTGTAAACAAACACCTAGAAAAAAGGTATGTGCAGAAATGTTGTTGTTCATTAGTGAGGCACAAACTGCCAAGACACCATCGATGATGGCTTGTGGACAGCAAGATTTTGAAATGGCACTTTGGAAAAGATGGAATCTTTAAATATGTAAGTGTAAGTTTGCATTTTGTGTGCTACAGGGAAGTGTTATGATTTCATGGGTTTAGGCTAACTGTAGATATTCTTTTGATTGACAGTCTTTCTAGGTATTTTTATGCCTTCTCAGTTTTCTTAGGAACACCTTACATTTAAGAACACAAATCAAACAGCAAAACATCAGTTGAGAAGCCTTATTTTAAACTAGTGGGGGTATTAGCTAAACTCCTAAATTATCTGGATTTGGTAATGGTAATTAATAAATATTCAAGCTACTAATTCACATTTTCAAAATAATTTGCAAAAAGCACGGTTGTGGTTTGTCATACCATCAAACAAATGAAAAATTTCCTCAAGATTTTCCTTAAACCTTGAAAACCAATTCTCTGTCAGAGATTGAATAGGAAATTCCTGTATGATACAAAAGAAAAGTTTGGAGATCCATGTTTTCAATCTTGTGCTGTCTCATTCAGTCTTTCAGAGGAAATTTACTTTCTTTTTAAATATTAGGCTGCAAGTACTTCACACTAGGTAGTAAAACTTAAGATTCTAACTTCTGATTCCTGGAATTAACCTTTACATTTGGTCTGGTAGATAGAAAGGTTTTGCAATAAGTATTTACCTAAAAGAAGTGTAGGTATGATTCTATATGGCCCTATTTGCTTGTGCCTTAAATAATAGTATGAAGGTGATGATAAAAGTATGAAGATGATGGTTTTATAGGGTTTAGATTGCTACTGTACACTGGTACATATAAACACCTATGACAGCACTGAATGAATCAGTCCAACTGAAGCCCTGTTAGCTATCAGTTCACCAAAAAATATCCCATTATTTTATTTTCTTTTTCAGCATTTCCTCTTTACATGCTTTAGAAAATGAGTCAATTGGTTGTCTCATACTGTATGTCTCAGCAGGTCTGTAGCGCTGGCCAAATCCATAGTTATTGCATTCATTCAGCTTCTGTTGAGAGTAGCTGTGAACCAAGTCCTCAGCATCACTCCAGATCAAGTCCTCTTGAGATTTACTACATTATAATAGAAAATTGCTCATTATTATTTAAAGTAGTAGGCTGATTGAATAACACACTTGGGCAAATGTGGGGTCTTTACTGGCTAATAGAGCATCTACAATGAGGTTATGATTTTTTCTTGCATTCACATTGTTGGAATTTACAGGGGTTTAATTTCTCCTTTATTCTGTGAGTTAATTACCAATGGTTTACTGGAAGTACTGAGTCTTTGACAGTCAGGTTGCGAGGCAGCATGGGATCTGATCAGGCAAATTGCACAACGTTTTCTCCTGATGAGCAGAAAGCAACTGTTATCAACCAGTGAAATGGCTTGATGGGATCATCAGGGTTTGGTGGGGGTCTCAGATAGTGGAGCTGAAGATAAATAGGAGCCTTATGCTGTTTTTCAGTAGTTGCAGAAGTCAGTTATCTGTTAGGATTTGTGGTCATTCTGAGCCTAATTTGCCACCACACTGGAAGATTTTAATTAATTTCCTTAGATTTTGTTTGTTTGTTTATTTTGTTGGTTGGAAATGCAAGAGCCTTTATTTCTTATGAACGGTGTGTCTAGTTCAAAGAGTGAGAGTGTCTTTTTTGTATTTTATGTTTATTGCTACTTAAATTAATAGGAAAAAGGTTTACTGCTGAAAAAAATTGTCTTTTAAATTTAGAGACATCTACTCCTACTACCAAGTCTGCCATGTGCTGGTGCAACCATCTTGTTTGTACATCCTGTCAAATCCCAGCTTGAGAGAATTTTAGCTTTTCTTTTTGGGCCACATGGACTCTTCCCCAGAAATCACCATCTCTGTCAAAAAGAGGTTCCTGTGAGACTACTTGAGTAGATGCAAGCTCAAAAATAGGCCTTGTTCCCCTGTTGTGGTGGTTTAGCCCTAGCTGGATGCCAGGTACCCACCAAGTCTAATATCACACCCCCCTCCTAAACTGAACAGGGGTGAGAAAAATAGAACAAGAGGTTTGTGAGTTGAGATAAGGACAGGGAGACTTCTCAGCAGTTAGTGTCATGGGCAAAAGAGACTCAACTTGGGGAGAAAAGGGTTTGATTTATTAATGAACAATCAAAACTGAGTAGGGAGACAAGAAATAAAACTGAATCTTAAAACACCTCTCACCACCTCTCCCTCTTCCCAGGACTCCCCTTCCTTCCCCCGCAGCAGCACAGGGTATGAGGGATGGGGGTTATGGTCAGTTCATTACAGATGGACTTTGCTGCTGCTTCAATTTATTAGGGGAAGGCCTCCTTACACTTCCCACTGCTACAGTGTGGGGTCCCTCCCATGGGAGACAGTCCCTCATGAACTTCTCTATGTGGGTCCTTCCCATGGACTGCAGCTCCTCACTAATTGTTCCAGCATGGGGCCTCCCATGGGAGCAGCTCCTCACACCCTGCCTCAGCATGGGACATTCATCGGCAGAAGAGTCCTTCAGGTGCCAACTGCTCCAGCCTGAGTCCCTTACAGGATCACAAGTCCTGACAGCAAACCTGCTCTGGTGTGGGCTCCTCTCTCCCCATAGGCTCCCAGGTCCTGCCAGGAACTTGCTCCAGGGTGAGCTTCCCACAGAGTCACAGCCTCCTCCTGGCATCCACCTGCTCTGGCGTGGGGTCCTCCACAGGCTGTGGGTGGATCTCTGGTCGCCGGTGGCCTCCATGGCTGCAGGGGCACAGCTGCCTCACCGTGGGCTGCACCACAGGTCACAGGTGAGTCTTTCTTTCAGTGCCTAAGCATGTTCTTTCCTCTCCTTCTCCACTGACCTTAGTGTCCGTGGAGATGTTTTCACATTCTCACTCCCTGTTGCTGCTGCAGTTTAGCAACCGTGTAGCAACTTCTTCCCCTTCTCAATTACATTACACACAGAGGTGTTACCTCAGTCACTAATTTGCCAGGCCTGGATGAGCTGTGAGTCCATCTTAGAACCGACTGGCCCTAGCCCTGTTAGCTACAGGAGAAGCTTCTGTTATCTCTTTGTTTAAAGAAGCCACAGAAGCCACCCCTGTAGCTTCACTTGGCTACCAAAAACCTTGCGCAGACAAAACCACTACACCTATGGACAAAATGGTCTGTGTTTCACCTTAACTTTCAAGGGCCAATTGGAGGAACCGAGCAGGTATGTGTCAGTCAGTGACACCACCACCACCAGCCACTAAAACCAGTAGTATTTGTACTTAGAGTGTAATAACAGTATTACCTGCTGGCATTTGTTGTATTATTAGATGGTATAATATGTTAACAGCATGTTGACACTAGCAGGAGAGACAAAATTACTGCTTTATGCAATGGTAAGGAGCATTGCTGGCTGTGATGTTAACTCTTCAGGGCAAGAGCTGCTCTGGTCTCTGCCAGAAATTCCTAGCTCCATCGTAATTTAGACAATCATAAACACCATGGCTTGCTACTGTTTAGGGAGGTGAATCATTTAGCTTTATAAATCTGAGAATTTCTTCCTGTGTGATCTTCCCTTTGTGTTTAAAGTAAGAGTTGTGAGAGTACATGATACCAACATCACTTTCTATAACAGCTCTTTCCAGCATTCACTTTACTCTGAAGTGTGATATGTTTCTTAACTAAATAGCCAACAATTTTAAGAAGTAGATTTTATTTCTTGCTTCATCATGTGCAAAGAAAGAGAATACTTTAGCTATGGTGATGTGATATGTAAACTAGACACTACTACCCGTGTCAAGATTGAGAATTTATATTTTTCTCATTCATAGGAAAAGATATTCAAGGAGATCCTATGTGTAAGTCTTCTGCAGATAGCAAATGTGAGTCTGGAAGGCTAATGCTTACGAGTCACAGAAGATGAGGTTTCATTTTGACAGGAAGACATATTCTAATGAATCTATAGACATTCAGCTCTTTCCTGTAACTAGGCTGTATAAGGTGTCTATTTGCAGATGGTCTGTAGCTACAGAGATGAGATTCTCAACCTTTTCTGTGACAATCCCAACATAAACTCATAGAGATAAAGGAACTAAGAACAAACGTGGTTTATTTTCCAAGTCCTGTCTAGCATTCCAAGCTTTGATCCCTCTCTTTAACGTTTTAGTGGAGGGGGTGCCTTTCTTTTCTTTCAAGTTTTTCACTTTCTAAAAATCTTTCTTTTGCAAATCAATATTATTGATAGCACTCTCCTGAACCTAGTTCCATTAAAGTAAGCTTCTATAGAAAGCTTTGCTTTTATGTCCTTTGCAGATTCCCATACCTGGCTGCACAGATGGTCTGACAGATGTGAACTGCTTGAATGGGTGGAGGGCTGTATCGTTGTGAGCCATGATATGTTTAATATCATGGTTATTGATAACTATTATGCAAAACCATCCTGATAGTTAATGGAAAGGAAAAATACAGATATCTAAAGGGACACTACTGTCACTATGAGCTCCTAGTGTTTTTTTATACCTGGTTGTATATCTATGTAGTCTCATGCCACTCTGGCCAGGGGTAGCAAGGGCTGGCCCTCATCTGTTTTACTACATTTCACACAAAGATCCTGCAGTTTGGGTGACCAATGCCTCTTAAAAGTATAGACATTTGAGAAAAAGTCCTTTCATAACCTGCTGAAACTAAGAGACACGCAATTACTAGGGTATGGAAAACCAGGGACCAGCTTAGGGAAAGAAAGCAACCTGGTGATAGTGCAGAGCTTGTCCATACACACATATGGACATAGTCTGCACTGCATTTCTTTGACATTTTAAATTCCCCTAAAAATGCTGCAAATATCATCCAGAGAGAGGCAAAAAACTAAGAGCTGAGCTGGTGGTGAGATTCAGTGAAAACTCCTTAGCACCAGTACCAGGCAGTCAGATGTATCGCATGTGCAATATTTGTGCATCATATAATATGAAGTACTTGCCAGGAATGAACTGCAGTGGTGTTTTCACTGCTGTTTAACACTGGTGTTAGAGACTACCCTGATCATGCCCTGCTGAAAGAGATCTGGATGTTGAAGAGTGTGCTCTTTACTACCTATAAATTGCTTAGCTTGTTATAGAGGGGAAGAAGCAGAGGTGTAGGGAAAAGAGAAAAGCTTGTTGCCTTTTCTTCTATTAGTGTTACTTGTTTAATGGATGGGTAACAGGAAAGAGTGTAAGGGGACGCCATTGTTAATGTGAACTCCTGCAGTTTTTATTATACTTGAACCCGCTATAGTTAGGGTTGAGCAGCTGTTTCCATTATGAACTCCTATTTCAGGGGTTTATAACTTGGCTGTAAAAAATTGCTCCAGGCTAGAATGTACCTTACTGCATCTTAGCCTGGGAGAATTTTCTTAAAACTTCAAAAGAAGAACTCCATCTAGTCATTGTTCTGCAAGCTCACACAGAAGCCAAATTTTACTGAAAAGCCTTGAGATCTGTTTGCAAAGTTATGAGTTGATTACATTTCCCTCTGTCATAGTTTAAAAAAAACCCAGTTTGAACTACTTCACAAAATTTGGCTGAAGAATGTAAAAGACTAAGAGAGGAATGTCATGGTGACTCAACTGATGTCCATTCAATCTGGTCTTTGAAAAGACAGAAATGTGTTATCGCCACAGGATGAAAGAATGTTGAATTTGCTTTTATTAATAAAATCTATGAAGGTTTAGTGACTGTCAGTATTGAACTGTGCCTAACACAGAATTCACTCTTTGTAATGTACTGTTTCTGCAAAGGTGTCTTGTAATAGATGCTTGACCATATGCATGTTTAAGTCCCCTGGGTATGCAGTTCCTTTCAGAAAGAATGCCATAACTGGTCTGACCAAAAAAGTGTTCAGTGGCCTTTAGCTGCCTTTGAATGATGTGTTTTTTGTAATGTACAGTCCGACTTTATAAGGACCCATTTTATCTATAAACAGGATTGTCTCTTGGCTCTTCCAATTTGTTTCTGTGGCAGTAGACATCCATCAGAAACTGGCAAATTAACAAAAAAAACCCTCAGAAAAAGTTGCAGTAATTTTATGAAAAACTAATTCTTAATACATTATTTCTTTTCTGTGGCTTGGCAAATTACAGTTGTAAGACATCAAGAAAATGTGAAATTCCTTCTCACAGCTTTGCCTGTGTCATCATCATTTGTTGTCAGATTTGCAAAGCTATTTATGTACATGAAACTGCAAAATAACTTCCCTCAGTTTCCAAGGATAGAAACAAATTGTTTGGGCAAATCTGAAGACATAACTGAATATTTCCATCATTGACATCATCCTTGGGCGATGTGAGGAAACCTTGGGGTGAACTCTGGGGCTTTAGCATAGGAAGTATGGCCAAAGCTATACAGGAATGTAGGACTGGACCAGAGTTAGGTTTGGTACTTTATATCAGCAATATACTAAGGATTGCTCTTGTAACACTTTTGAATGTAAAAATTTGAATTTTAATTATGATAGACTGCTCTTCAGGTTTAGATGTTATTCTGAAACAAAACTGTCAAAGTAGGTAAAGATGCTTATACTATACCTTAATTTTATGAAAATAGGTAGGAAAAAAAATATAAGAATCCAGGTTTCAATTTGAATATCTTTCACAGGAACATCTCTGTACTACTCAGAGCCACCTATTCCATTCTTCTGAACTGCTTTTGCCACAAAGAATGGAATCGCCCCGTCCTCAATGGAGCATATACGGTGCTCTGCAGCCATCTTGTCATCTTAGCTATTCATTGAGGAGGCAGTCTGTAGGAAAGAGTATTTGTAGATATTGTTATTTTGCAGTGTTTTGGTGTCTCCCTGTGCTGGTTCTGCTGTGACCACCACTGAGCATTGTCACTGACTAAGCTTCTGTAACTGCATCATATTTCACATTGTAGTGTAAGGATGTTAATTCAAGGTTTCATTGTTATTTAGAAGTATGCAGAAAGAAAATAGCTAAGAATGTAAAATATGTTATGGTTATAACCTACTTAAGACACTAGCACAGAAATATCATCCAAACTGAATCTGCCAAAGCAAATAAATTCTTAACCTCAAAAGCCAAAGGTATAAAAAAAGTGCAGTGAATATCTCTGCTTACATGAAAAATGAGGTTGTCTCTTTATTCTTCTACTCAGAATCCACTTAGAAGGATGCAATCTACAGTCTACCACTGAAGATAGCATCTTCCTCTCTGTCGTTGAGGAGAGTGTAATGTGAACTTGATTGGTCTCTCACAGCAGCTGTAGCTGCACAGGGTAAAGGATAGTTTCACAGAGGCAGAGCCATGTAGCCTTTCTAGGTCTAAACCAATAGTCCATTCTGTTGGAAACGTATTCACAAGTAGACTGACACTGACAGGAGTTTTCAATGTCAGACCCTGAAGTGCTACTGCATTTATCAGCAACTTCAGTATCTCTTTTTAAACATGCAGTTCAGGTATAACAAATTGCAACATTGCAATGAGTGTCCAAAAAAAAGTTTTTCTCTATTTAAAAAGACATTTTTTTTACAGGGATAATGGAAAGTAGGCAGACTGTGAATTAGTGTGTAATGGTATGCCTAATGGTATACTGCACATCAAGACTCATTAAACTTTTCTCCCTCTGAACCATTATTTTGATTTTTTTGTTTTAATAACTGTACTTAAATGTAGTCTAAAAATTAGGGGTTGCCAGTAGATGAGTTGTACCTTGACCCATTCCCTGTCCCAAGAAATATATATCACATGACTAAAATTAGGTAATGATGACTTCCAGTTACATGGTGGACACCAGCCTGGCCTGTGACGAGAACAGGATTTCAAAGTATGCACAAGAGGATGTCTCATCCAATGGCCCAGAGTCTGTATATGTCTCGTGGCCATTCTTGCTGACAGTAAGCCATGGCCAAATGAATCACTGCTAGATAAGGATAAAGAAGATTTTGTCGATGTTTTCAGCTCAGGTCTTATAAAAGAAAAGCCCTGGGATCTTACTATAAAGAAACAGAATGGGAAAAATGAAATAAGCAGAAGGCAGCAGGACAGATAGCAAGGACTGATGCAGTTTTCAGTTGTCTCTCAGATTTTGAGTGCTCCTAGAGTGCCAGGTCAGGAAAGCTGTGCTTTCTGACCTGCAGTTAACACCTTCTGCAGTTACTATGACCATATATACACAGAACAGCTGCTAAGCTAGTAGCATGTGACACTGTCTCACTTTCCTCTTGACACAGGCTCCAGAAGTGTATTTTCTCATGGTGCCTCTCAATGGTGCTTTCTGTGAGATGTGTTACTGTGCTTTTCCCCAGGCTTTATGCTTGTGCTCCTCTGATCTTCCTCCTGTTCCCTCTTCCAGGTCAGATTGCCACCTCCACCATCTTTGCACTTGGAGTTATGCTCAAAGCTGCTTGAGTTATATCCATCATCTCTACCCTTTTTGAGGTTCCTGCCATGGAATTCTCCCACCAAGAATCCTACTTCCCACATACTCCCATTTTTTACTGCCTCTTGGGTGCCCTTTCCTTTCTTCTGTTAGATTCTTCTGCCTCCATTGCACTCCACCACAGCTTTCCCTGCTGTGTCCTGTTTCCCACCCACCCCGTTCCCCTCTCCCCGTGACTGTCTTTCTATAGTTATTGACAAGGAGGCAGTGAGCTTTTATCTGCTCTCATTAGAAAAGCACTGTTCTTTGCAAGGTCAAAAACCTAGTGGGTTTCTTACATTAGCATTAGCTAAATCTATGTTACCTACTCTGTGTAATTCCAGGATCAAATAGCTCTTATAGAGAGATCAAACCAACATGAAGACAAAATGATAGTATTTTAACTCTAAATGTAGTATTTCATATTTAGATGATCATTTTTACTGCTCAGGTAGGATATTGTAGAAGTGAACTCAACCTAGTTAATGACCATGAATAATAATGATGGCATTATTCTTTTGTCTTGTCCTGCGCACACACTAATCTGCTCTGACAGCCAGCTTTGCTCTTTTATTAACTCTCTGTCAGCTGTAATCAACAATGGTGAAGTCAGGCAGCAAAATTTACATGTGCCAAGTCTCACAGGTTTTTTTTTCTGAACCATTTCAGTCTTCAGTTTTGGGTATCTTTGAGATGGGGGGTCCGGAGAAAGCATGGGGTAAAGAGAATGCAAATATGCTTTTTGTCATGTTCACTTACCACATTGCAACAGGATAGTGCTGTCTTTGGTTACTCTTCCCCTCCTTCCTGTTTCTTGCGTATTTTCAAGAAGAATAAATATGTAACAGGAATTGAAAGTATTAGACACATCCTTGATTAAATCTTTTGTTTATTTTTATTTTTTCAAAGTTAGAATACAGTATTTGTTTGAGGAGGAAGAGCTTAAATGGGTCATTTTCTAGCTCTTGTGAAAGTGCTTCAGTCCATTTTAATGTACGATTTATGCCATTTACTAATAGATTACCCGGAAGCTGATGATTAAAGTGGAAGTTTCTTTGGAGAAGAGTGATATAACTGAGGTCGAGACCTCCTGGTGACCTTGAATGTAACTATTACTCTTCTAGGTTAGTTGCAATTGGAGATCAAAGTGTTGGTACAGAAAACATATTTGATCCTGAGGTTGTCGTCTGGGGGCTGCCTGACAACAAGGTAGACATAGTGTTTGAAAGGGAAATAAGTGTTTCCTTGCAGTTTCTCAGTTGCTCACAGATAAAGACAGAATTAAACACTCAAACTGTGTTTCAGGATATGGTATTTTATTAATGATTTTTCATAAGGAATTCTGCATCTCACCTGAGTGTGTCTACCAACCTCATAAATAAATAAAACTTCATAAACACATCAAACTTCATAAACAAGTGAGAAAATTATTCAGGCTGGTGGTTGCAACTGGCTCTTTGACTGTGGCAGCAAACTTCTTTTCTCACTCAATTACGAAGCTGAGAAACTGCTTTATCTCCAGGGGTCCTATTGTTTTAGTTTGTGTCTTGCAGAGAGAAGGGGCAAGACCCTCAGTACTTGTTATGAAACACGGAGCATTTTATACTTTGTCCTAAAGGGTTGTACGTGTTCGTCGTGAGTCAGTACAACAGCGCTTTGCTCAGATGCAAAGGAGGAAAAAAAAGCCAAAACAGAAAAGCTTATTTCTGACTCTCCATTCATGCTGAGTGACTGCTATCTTCTAGGTATTTTTCACCTACACTTTCATAAGCCTTAAGGTAAGAATGATAAACACTCCTAGTTACTGAATGTGCCTCACTTGCAGCTCATGCTCATGTTCTTTAATTCAGAGACCTTTGATTTCAGTGACTCTCACGTGAGCCAGTGAAAATCATGAGGAACGCCACTAATATTAATAGAACAATTACTCTACTTCTTCTGTGAGTGGGTAGAGAAGCCAAACTGCTGTTTCCTAGTGTGGAAATGCAGCTGTATTCCCAAGTGTTAGACAAGATTCACACCATCTTTCATAGTTGCCCTAACTCTAGGTGTGCTTGCATGGGGGCAAGGAGTTCTTGTCAGGAAGAGCTTGTGTTGGCAGTGCACAACTGGTTTGTACTCCAGCTTGTCCCCTCTTAATTTGTGCTTATTCTGAAGAGGTGAAGGAAGAGGTGTAATGCCCAAGCCACAAAGTGGACCTATGCAATAGTCTTCTTCTCTCTTTGATTTTTTTTTTTTTTTAATGGAGTTGGTTCGCAGAGGAAAAGCTACCCTATTAATTTCATTGCAAATGTACTACTTCAGTTTCACTCAGATGATGCTGAACTATGTTGCTGTGTGTTTTGGGTGATGCAGAAGTGAACTCCTTGTACCACTCTTCACAGGTGCAGGTCTCTAACTCAAAGGCTGCTGCATCTGGACACAGGTTCTTCTGTGTGTGTGAAGCTTCAAGTATTTCTGTCTCCGAGCATAATCTAGGTCCTTTGGAGCCATTTGTTAAGTCAGGGCTTGAGTTTATGATGGACTCCAGCCTCATCTTGTCTGAAGACCATACTATAAACCCCTCATCCTAATAGCGAGAATTTGTGGCGTTTCAGGAACACATTGAAAGATCTGCTTTACAATGATTTCTTATCTTGGTATGTTCTACTATGCTGATGAAGCTGTAAGACAACTTTAAATATGCAGGGCTAAAGATTGCTCCACAAGAATGGGTACATGCAGTAACGATAGAGTTTTCAGCTGCAAATATGCTGTGACAGCAGGTGCAATGAAAACAGAAATGAAAACTCATGATAAAGGCTCAGGCAGCCCTACCAGAGCATACTGATTGTGTATTGTTATTCTTGGTCTTGATTGAAGTTATCATAAGGGAGACACTGATGACTGAAAAGTGACATTTTGATCAACAAACATCTCTAGAAGAGGTCATCAAAAAAAGGTTTAAAAAGAACCTGCAAGATTAAAAATATCCTACTTTTTTATGTGTCACTTAAAAGACTTTTCCCCCCCATTTTCCAGTCACCTGAACGTCATGAGTTTTTAACAAACATTCTTGGAAAACTTCCCTCTATTTTACTATAGTTACAAAATGCCTCATTAAGAACCAAGGCAAGGTTTTCTTTATTACCTTTTATTTAACAAGCTAATGATAAACAAAATAAAATACACAAATGACTGACCACTCAGTTAAAAGAAAAATGTGTTCAGCTTCATTTCAAGTGAACATTGCAATTTTTGTTCAGATGTGCTGACAGAAGCGATTTCTGTCTCTCCCCTTTATAGCCAATAGTAAGCAAATTTTTTTTTTTTCTTTTTTTTTTTTTTCGTGTTGTTAGAAGCTAGGGTCGACATCTTTTAGGTCTGGTGCAACCTGTATATGCTCTGGATCCTTCTTCAAAAGAATTTCCAAATCACTCCCTATGTTTGCTTTCAAATTGTGTTTCGAAACTTACCTTCAAAACTATTCTTCTCTGTCCCACAGAGATCTAACAGAAAGTGAGACTTCTGGCCCCATATAAAAAGGAAAACAAATTATTTTCAATAGTAAACCCATCTTAACACAGCCTGTTCTTTTGCAACATAACACTAACTATACCAACATTGTGTCTCATTGACTTACATATTCCCAGCTAGCAAGGCTGACCAATTTCCTTTTACAATGTAACATTTCCTCTCAGACTGTGTGGCTAAAACAGTCAACAGTGCTGCCCACTGTGGGAACACCTGTATATTTCAGTACTGCTGTGGCAGAGGTTAACAGCAATTAGTTGTCTTTTTTTTTTTTTCTTTTTCTTTCCCATTTACAAAACATTCTTCAAAACTAGTTGGATTTAAAGCTTATTTCCATTTGAGGAAAGCTGGGAATTTGACCTAGCTGAGGGAAGTCAAGGCACAAAATATAATGAAATCTCAGATGTGCAATAAAATCATACATCCTCCAGAGCTGTGTTGGTAGTTCTGTGTCATGACTTTGTTTCAGTTCAGAGAGTTACTGCATGATATTGCAGGAGTGGGGATAAAAAAAAAAAAGCTGTAGACAATAAACAAGGTGCATCTGTGTCAGGCAGTTTGAGGCTACCATGGCTCACCACTCCTATTTCATATACACAGTCGGGTTTGGAGAACCCTATGGACCAGGTCCTGCTCAGTTTCTTAGCTGCAAAATGTAACCTGAACTTAGAGTAAGGGGCTTTCTCCCTATCCCTTTGCCTGTATCCAAAAGGATTTCAAGAAAGCCCGGGGATTAGTTGACTTCCTCCCTTTATGCATTATGTCTGGGCATGATGGGTCTAGTAGTGGGGGTGGAGGGTGTAATTCTATCACATCCTACTCCAGCCGGCAAGTTTGTGGAGGAAAAGTCACTGTCTTACTTATCTCCTCTCTCAGAGCTAAGGGTACAGCAGGATTTGCAGTTACACCTGATGGTATCTGAGGGAAGGCAGAGGAATTTGCTCCTTTGCCAGAGCATGTTTTGCACTTCATTGCACTATTATAAATCATTCCACTCAGCTGTAACTCATGAATGAGTGTTGGGGGTGGGATAGGGAGAGTAGAAAGAGGAGGGTGTGGAGGTTGAGTAGAGTTAACAAAATTTGAAACAGATTTATGGAAGGTCCTTCAAGAGTAAATAAAAAAGACAGCCCAGCTGCTGCTGTTCTGCAACACAGCAAACTATGAGCTAGAAATCCCAGTAATTAGTTTCATTTGTAGGTGAAAAAAGGTCTTTGAGAATACCTGGTATTAATTATCATTAAGGGTTAGTCATCATTTCCATTTGAAAAACCTATATTTTTTATTTTTAGCTTTATGTGTTGTCAGCTTAAATACAATTAAAGAACCCTCAAAGTAACTGTGTCACTAGTACAGCTTTACTGGCTCCAAGACAGTCCTAGATCCTCAGCGTCCCTGGCTCTATGGGACATCTCTTTAGCAACAGCCTATTGCTTTGGACTAATAAAAGAGATCAGCTCTCCTCCTAAGCCGTGCAGCTGCTCACACCCTACAGAAGGTCTGGCTACAGGAGTAGGACTACTTCAGATTGCTCAGAAAGAGCCCCTAAATCTTAGGGTGAGATGTTTGGGCAGAGGCTTTCAAAAGGTGAGAGCAATGCTAGGTGTCCGCATAAACTCACACTCTTTAATGCTCTTTCATACTTCCTTTAAAATGGTTGAAATTATCGTTCTCTCAAAAATGAGCTCCCTCTGTTTTCATTTAATATCAAACTCAAGGTTGGCTCTTCAGCTTTTCTTGTGGTATGATGGGTTTGAGTTTTGTTTTCTTTTTAAATACTCTCTTACATTCAGAATTACAACTGCTGCCTGTCACAGCACTGTGTATCTCCTACAAATGATCTGTGTTTATCTTGTACGTGAATTTTAAAGTTTTGTTGGTTTTATACCTAGTAATTGCTTTATGGTGAGTAATAAGGCCTGGAAAGGGAAGGATTTGAGCTAGTTTAATAAGAATGTGAGTAAAATCCTACTTCTGTTGAAGCTTTGCACCAACTTAAATATGGCCAGGCTCTCACTCCTTTTGAGCAAATCACTAGGATTTTGATAATTTGGTCTCCTTGCCTTTAAATAGGGTAACTATTAATACTCTGTTGGCAGGTCTTCCTAACCCAGTGTAGTACAAGAGGAAGTGTTCTCTGACATCTGTGTTGTGATGCTTGGATCCAGTGCTGATCAGTGGAGCTTGTCAACAGAAAATATTTTGGTTGGCTGTTTCTAAGACCTGAAGTAATACTATATCACTTTGGCTCATTATGACATCAAGGTTTTCTTCTGTTTCTTTATAGATTCAGGAGGAAATAGGACAGCTTTGTCAGTAACAAGAAGAAGCAATGTTTCCAAAGGAACTCTACTCTGTCAGGACTCCTGAAATACATTACTTACATTCATATACACACTCCTTGGTGTGCAAATTGCAGCAGCTATGAAGGTGGGTGGGCATAAAAGAAAGAGTTGTTTTGAAATATTTGAAATTTTTAAAAATATATAATTATTTTTAAAATATTTGCTGGTATTTATTAATAATGGCAAAGATGAAAGGAGTTCCACTGTTGCACTTCTTTCTATTATCTAGTTATAGTAAATATTCTTTAACTTTTTTGAAGACTGGAGTGACATTTGCTTTCCTCCAGTCCTCAGACACCTCTCCTGTTCTCCATGACTTACTGAAGATGATGGAAAGTGGTTTAGCAATGACTTCTGCCAGCTCCCTCAGCACCCGTGGATGCATCCCATCGTGGCCCATGGATTTATGTACATCCAGATTGCTCAATTGATCCTTAACCCAGTCCTCATCAACCAAACAGAACTCTTCCTTTATCCTGACCCACTGACATCACAACTTATCCTGCAGATAGAAACTGGATTCCCTATGCTGCAAGATTTTGTCCTGAAGAAAAAGCAAAAACTAAATGAAACAAAGAATAAAACAACAATTTATAGTCTTGAATAACTTTTATATTGTAATGTGTATGCTGATTTATTTACTAGAATAGAGTATTTTGGATTATTTATATATCAGTTTTTCAAAAATCTCCACTGATATGCTACTTTTCTTCTCTCCAATTCTGTGATTTTAGATGTTTATATACTAAAATGTGAGTCAATTGAATCCTCTAAAGTGGAATCAACATAGCATTGTTCTGCAAAATCTATAGTTTTATCAAGATAAAAATCTTGATGTAAAAAAAAATCTGTTGGCTGGTATTGGTATTAAATCACCCCCTGGGGAAAGCCTTCAGTACTAATTAATAAATCATGAAACTCACAGTTTTAAAGATAATCTTTTACACCTATATCTATTTATAAGTAGAGTATTTTCATCAGCAGATTCCATCAGAAATTACTAATTAAAGCTTCCTCTTCTTGCTTGGTGTTTAGAGAACACGTAGGGGGAAAAAATGACTGCTAAAGCTATGATTTGATTCAGATTTTCAGTGCAGTCCAATTTGCATAAATTCTAATAAAGCATTATTAAAATCTATTAACACTTGTCTATGGAAATTAAGTTGAGTTTTCTATTTTGATTGGTTGCATTTCATGCAAACTGAGATAAGGAAGCATGGAGAGCTAGCAAAGAATGCGAAGGATGTGTGAAAGAAATCTTATTCACAAGGCAGAAACTTTAGGAAGGAATGAAGATCATCGGCAGTGGAAAAGTTTTGTCTTTATGAAGGCGAGATTCAATCATGACTGTCCTTGGATGTTTATTTTAATATATATTGATATATACAATATCTAAGACCGGTTGAATATCATGATATTTTATTATGAAACCAAGAGAGCATCGTAATATAGAGAGAACTGAAGATTTTAACTTCAATTATTGATTAATTACTAAATAATATTGATTGTTTAGTATAGATTGCAAAGAGCATAACATGCAAAAAACAAAAAGAAAGCCAAGGAAAGATTTAAGAAAATTGCATAGGTTCCTGAAGGTTTCAGGGGAACTAGTGAAAATTCAAAGAACATTGTTTCATAGAACTCCTTTAATTGCTAAGGTATATAATAGATTTGTTTGTTTGCCTGAATTACAGCAGAAACACTCTCCATACAAACCCATGGAAAGAGAAGGCATTAGTACCTCATTTGCCATTCTGGCTTCTAAACCCATTTTGATCTGTATTTCTGTAGTGCAGCTCTTCATGCTCAACTGTGGACAAGGTTGGGGCACCTCAAAGCACTTGAACTAGTGCCCTTGCAGGGCACTTTTGACTGCTGTCCCATGCTGGGAAGTGGGGTGAGGACAAACTGCTGGTGGTCCCCATGAAGCCTAGCCCCAAGGGCTGCCTCTGGTTGTGTTTATACTGAGTGTCAGGGTAGGCTCTGCACATCTGTCATGTTCTGGGAAACCAGATGGCCACTGATGGCCTGCATTGAGACCTTCTCATACAATTTTTCTGCTATAGTTGCCACCAGCACCAGAAACTTGAAGCTACACCTGCTTGGTAAACTGACACTGCATTTTTGCAGGCTGCTGTTTCTAGGTAATTAAAGGAATCATCACTCAAGTTAAAGAGCATACCTCTTGTGTTTAAATTTAAGGAGCAGTCCTCCTTCTTTAACAGTTTCCTGGTTTTTTAGCTCCTAACAACATGCTATTTGCTTTAAATTGTGGAGAAGTTGAAAATATTAGTCATTGCAAGAGATAGATGTGTATACAGTGTACTTATTTCAGGAATAATTTGCATTTTTCACCCGCTTTAGACCAATTAACTTGAATTCTGCTTATCAATCAGTTCCTAAGACTCTCAGAAGAGGGTCTTAAAAAACCAAACTGTCACCAAGGTATAGAAGGTCCTTTCTTCTATTTCTGAAATTGCCATGTCCAAATTACATGGTCTTTAGGGCCATCAAGCAGGACTGTGATAGTAGGAGTCAGTAACAAGGGAGAGCTGGAAACGTCATGTTATTTAGAAGGAAAGATTCTTAGCTCTTTCCTGGTTTTGCTTTTGGGTATCAGTACGTCTGGAGGTGTCAGCCTTTGCTTTGGTCTTTGAGTGCTTGAAGACTTCATCTCCTATATCACATGTTCCAGAGGAAGGAAAAAAAAAAAATCAACAATAAAGACTCTTGTCAGTTATGCATTTACTTTGTAATGACCTTCCAGGATTACATCACCCTGGAAGTCACTTATTAGGCTCTCACTTGAAGAAATTGTCCGTCTCTGTCTCAAATTAGCTATTAAAACTATGTAAAGGCTGGATTTAGTTACCAGAGACAACCTTGGCAATGACTTCCTATCAGCACTGGATATGCTCCTCCAGAACCAGAAACTGTGGAGCAGCAGAGACTCCTGAGGTGAGAGATGGTGCTGGGGTATTAAACTGTCTTTCTTGAAGGACAGGATATCCCCACGCTTTATCTTAAAACTGAAGGCAAAGATCTTGATTTTGAGTTTGTCTCTCTTTCTTGCCAGCATCTCATACACTAATTCACGTGTGCAGTATAAAATAGAATAAATTAGTTTCCTTTTCACTAATGATGGTATTTTTCTTAAGAGCTGGAAAGAATTAAGACACCCTGTTTTTGCAGATCTAATTTCTTAAATGAGAAGATCTTTCATTAGTGTGGCCTAGGTGGCCATACAAATATCTGTGTGGATGGGCTGGCATTGTTTATATAATTTTGAGGAAAATTACTTGTACAGCATTTTAGAAGGTTCTGTGATTTATTCATTAACATTACAGTTTCTGTAGCCTGCTAAGTTGGAATTATGAAAACAATACCAGCAACATTTTGGAGTGTTCTTCAAAGCATTTTTAGAATAGTTTTCCAATACTATGTGGCAAGAAATGAAACACACAGTATTTTTTCTATTGTACAACAGAATACACACACTATAATAGAATATAAATGCTTTACAAGTTTTTTTGTAAATGACCTCCTAATGTGTTGGGGTTACATCTCTTGTAAGTGATGCTATCACTCCCAACTCTTGCTAGGGACTTGTTTTATCTCCCACCATGCAACTTGGGAAACACAACTGTTTTCTATATTTATTTCTGTATTCTTTGCATGATCCAAACTACCACTGGTGTTGGCAATAACTGAGGACATGCAAAGAATGCGGGATTGCGTCCTCTGCTGCTAGTGCCCCAAAGGGAGGACAAACACCACAAACAAAATGTGGTGTTGTTCTCTGTTTCTCAAACTTTGTTGTAGTTTGAAGAATTTTTATGAGAGAGTCTTTAATCTGGCAAAGCGAGTTCTGCTCTCCTTTGTCTGTAAAACAGTTACCATGAGAAATACATAGAAAGTTCTGAAATCTGTCTGGAGTGATCTGGCTGGTCCTACAGCCCTCTTGTACTCTGAGAGTTGCCTTCCTTCATGATCTTGGAACGGAGGATGTTCTTTACTGTTTCAGAACAAGGCAGTTGGTGGCACTGAAAACACTCTGAGAAAACTTGTTACCAGCAGTGTTCATCTACAGCTCAGAAACAGAAATAAAACCAACCTCTGTGACAAGTATCAGATTTCTCTGTACAAGTTAGTCCTTTTGCTGACTGCCAAAGGAAAAACACAAAGTTAAAAAATGTATTAAATACCATTGTCTACACAAAATGACCAGTGAAGGCCTCCATGAAAACCTTTTCATTTTTTTGTGTCTAAAATTATTACAGTGTTTTCTTTTAGTTTTTCCCCATCTGTCCACTTCTTGCCATCTGTGATAATTGTGACTGAGCTTTGCAAGACCATTTCTTAGATTGGAGGCATTATTAAAAGTGCTGAGCAACTTCTTTGGTGGGTTTTTTTTTTTTTGTTAAATGTGATGTGTCTCTTGTGTGTTTCTGTAGCTTGCATGTAGTTCTCTAAATATGTTTTCATGTCTTATTTGCTCACTCACCCAGTTCTTCTGTGACAACTAGCTGCCTTTGCAAAATGCTTCTGCATTTGCTTCATATCACATAAGGTCTAGGCAAATTAATGTTTTCTGTAATGTATTTATGTAGATTATTAAGAAGAAAACAAACCTAGGACACGAACAAAATTAATCACTGGCTTATTAGTTTGGCATTGTTGCTTGCATACAGCAGTGCTTTATATCAAACATGTTTTTTCTAAGTAAATAAATACATGACAAGCAGGAGTACCAAGCTTAGCCCAGCATGAGTATTGACAGTGGTTACTGCTGACAGCTTTTTACTGTTTCCAAACAACATGTTTCATTCCCTTAACTCCATTGTCATAGGGAATAGGGCAATACTGAGATATTCGGCAGAGACATATGCAATAAGGAGTATTCATGGCTTTACTTTTGTCTTGATTTGAAGAGGTTTTGATGAAATTGTGCCGGAGAGACTTCAGTCTGGCAACCCCAAGTTAGAGGCTGTGTCCGCAGCAGGAATTGGAAGCCTATGATTTCCGTGCAAAGAGACTTAACTGCGCTGTTTTGGGAGACAGCTCTTTCTCATCCCTCAGATTCGATTTAATTCAAAACCACCGAGCAAATGTGGAGGAGAAAATCCAGTAGTCCCAGTAATTGCAAGGATATATCTCTTATTTTTGGCCAGATCTTCCATTAATGTTCATCTGGAAATACTCATCAGAAGGGGAATACTTTGTTTTGTCTTACTCCATTATTCACATAGCTGTGGCAGCAATCGTTGGAATGTAACGGAAGTCATTAGGTGTCAGCGTAGCTGCTTTGGCTCTACTTCAACGCAGAAGAATAAGACAATAAAATAGAGCACAAAAGATTAATTTGTCCTTGTTTACCCATACCTGGTGTGAATTAGGCTTTGAGGGTGAGTTGCCATGTGAAGGACTTGTATTCTCACCTGAAAATGAGGTAAGGAAGACCTTGTCTTCCCAAGTTGCGTAGGTACAGTTCTGGTGTAGGTAGGTTAGGAATGCCCATCACTCACTCAAATACAGCAGCTTTGGCAGCTTTCCCCTTCTATATGCTTTCCCACAAGAGTCAGCTAAGTTAAGATAGCAACATGGAATATCAGAAAGTGTCTGTTCTGCAAAATGAAAGTATTCTGGTATCTCTCCAAGCTGTTATGTCTGTCTTCATCTGCCTTGCTTGGTCTGTGGCCTGTATCACTGAAAGCTTTCTGATGTATGCAGCAGCCAGTCTGGTTTGTATTGGCAAAACTTGCCACATTTTTTTTTTTTAAGAGCACTTTAATCCTTACACCTTCCAAGAATTACTTTCTTTTTTTTTTTTTTTCATGTGTTTGTTATTTTACTTCTACCAGACAATCTAAACCCTCTTGCTTTCTACTGGAATTTAAAAGCTGTCTTTAATTACAGGGCTTCATATGAACTTAAACAGATAATAGTGCAACAAGGGAATTTCAGTCTGCCTCCAGTCAATGTAATTTTACCTGGGAGGTCAGGCATGTTGGCTACAACTTATATCCTGTGATTTCACTAGAGCAAAAGGGAAGTGAAGATTTTTGTCTTTCTCAGTTTGTAGCACGCCACTTTGACAAATAAAACCACATGCAAGTATCTAGGCACTTCCTACTTATTTAGCAACTTACAAATAAAAGAAAAAAACCAAAAAAACTCACTGACTTTGCTGCTATAATATTGAATAGATTTCAGACTTAAAATGCCCATTGAAACTTAGCGTATGCCCTTCACTTTTGCTTTTCTTCATTTAGAAACCAGATGGATAATTTCCCTTCATTTATTCTCTCATGTGACCAGCTCCAAAGCTAATATGTTTGTGACTATTCTCTCATTCTTAATGGTAGTACAGCACTTAATCTGAACAAGAGCTTAATCATGGTAACCTGGCCTGTACTTTTGCAGGGCCAACTTTGACCTTTTCAAGCAATTACTAGGGGAAATCTCACGGGACAGGGTATTAGAGGATAAAGGGGCCCAAGATAGTTGGTCTCTATTCAAAGACTGCTTTTTCCAGCCTCAGGATCAGAGCATCCAAGTGCATAAGAAATCAAGCAAGGGAGCCAGGAGACCTGCATGGTTAAACAGGGAACTGTTGGGCAAACTCAAGGGGAAGAAGAGAGTTTATAGATCATGGAAGGAAGGGATGGCTACTTGGGATGAATATAAGGCTGTTGTCGGAGGATGTAGGGAGGCAACTAGGGAAGCTAAAGCCTCATTGGAGTTGTACCTTGCAAGGAAGGTCAAGGACAACAAGAAGGGCTGCTTCAAAACATTGCTAGAGGCAACGCAGGCCCACTATTGAATGAGTCAAGTGCCCTGGTGACAGAGGATACAGAGAAGGTAGAGCTACTGAATGCCTACTTTTCCTCTGTCCATACTGCTGGAGACTCTCTTCAGGAGCCCCAGACTCCAGAGGAAATCAGGATAAAGGAGGAGTTCTGTTTGGTTGATGAGGACTGGGTTAAGGATCAATTGAGCAATCTGGATGTACATAAATCCATGGGCCCCGATGGGATGCATCCACGGGTGCTGAGGGAGCTGGCAGAAGTCATTGCTAAACCACTCTCCATCATCTTCAGTAAGTCATGGAGAATAGGAGAGGTGTTTGAGGACTGGAGGAAAGCAAATGTCACTCCAGTCTTCAAAAACGTTAAGAAGGAGCTGGGTAACTACAGACCAGTCAGACTCACCTGCATCCCTGGAAAGGTGATGGAACGACTTATCCTGAGTGCTGTCTCCAGGCATTTAAAGGACAAGATGGTCATTAGGAGCACTCAACATGGCTTTTTATGAAGATGTAACCAGGTGGATAGATGGTGGTAGTGCAATGGGTGTGGTTTATCTTGATTTCAGTAAAGCATTTGACACCGGCTCCCACAGCATCCTGGCAGTAAAACTGAGAAAGTGTGGGCTGGATGATCAGGTAGTGAGGTGGATTGTTAACTGGTTGAAGGGAAGAAGGCAGAGAGTCGTGATCAATGGGGCAGGGTCTAGTTGGAGGCCTGTATCTAGTGGAGTCCCTCAGGGGTTGGTGCTGGGACCAACACTGTTAAATATATTCATTAATGACCTTGCTGAGGGAACAGAAGGCACTGTCAGAAGTTTGCTGATGATACTAAACTGGGGAGAGTAGGTGACAAACCAGAAGGCTGTGCTGCTGTTCAATGAGAGCTGGACAGGCTGGAGAGTTGGGTGGAGAGAAATCTAATGGAATTCAACAAGGGCAAGTGTAGAGTCTTTCATCTGGGAAAGAGTAACCCCATGTACCAGTACAGGTAGGGAAATGAACTCTTAGGGAGTAGTATAAGGGAAAGGGACCTGGAAGTCCTGGTGGACAGCAGGATGAGCATGAGCCAGCAATGTGCCCTCATGGCCAAGAAGGCCAATGGCATCCTGCGGTATATTAGAAGGGCTGTAAGTTGAGAGAGGTTCTCCTCCCCCTCTACTCTGCCCTTGTGAGACCACATCTGGAATATTGTGTCTGGTTCTCGGCCCCTCAGTTCAAGGACAGGAAGCTGCTGGAGAGAGTTCTGTGCAGGGACATCAAGATGATGAAGGGAGTTGAGTATCAACCTTATGATGAAAGGCTGAGGGAGCTGAGGCTCTTCAGCTTGGAGGAGACTGAGGGGTGACCTCATTAATGTTTACAAATACGTAAAGTGCAGGTGTCAGGAGGATGGAGCCAGGCTGTTCTCAGTGATGTCGAATGATAGGACAAGAGGCAACGTGTACAAGCTGGAACATAAGAGGTTCCAAAGAAATACAAGGAAGAATTTCTTCACTGTGAGGGTGATGGGGCACTGGAACAGGCTGCCCAGATGAGTTGTTGAGTCTCCTTCTCTGGGGACTTTAAAGCCCACCTGGATGAGTTCCTGTGTGACCTACTCTAGATGGTCCTGCTCTCGCATGGGGATTGGACTAGATGATCTTTAGAGATCCCTTCCAACCTTTACCATTCTGTGATTCTGTGATAATCAAATAGGGGAAACCAAACAAGGTAAAACAGGACAAAATGGGCAATGCACTAGCCCATGTCAAATATTGCATAGCTGCACATAACACATATTGACGAAAGCATTGTTCCAAGTGGACTGACATCTGTGTCCTGTGTATACTATTGCTGGGTACAGCGCAAGGAATAGATTTTTATCCATTTCACTCTCACAGGGTCCTTATCAGTGTTGCCGAATCACCAAACCTGTGTTTGGAAAGAAACTTTCAGTTCTTAATTACCTTGATGATCTAGCTGGGATGTACTATGGAAGTAGTTTCAAATGTGATGTTATTTGGTGCATGTGTGATATTTGAATTATGCCTTGGCATGCATTAAAGATTTAAACAGCTCCTTTTGAAACTGGTAGAGTGAATACCAGTGGTTTGAAATACCTTGCATTAGGCTTTATGATGCTAAAGTTACATAGAAAGATGCACCAATCGCACATAGAAATACCAGTACCCCAACCATACACTAGCAGGTAGTCTGGTTTGCATCTAGATTTGAGGACTGTTCTCTAGGGTCCCCTGCCTTGTCATGAACCAAAGGTACAGATGGATTTTACTGGGATTGAAACATATTTATGTGCAATTTCCTTTGAAACACTTTTGTGAGAACTTATGTAGACAGAGAATTTTTCTTTTAACTTATAGTATTTTATTGAATAAATACATTTAAAATACTTTATTCATAAAGTTAAAAACAAACAAAGAAAAGGTGTACGTAAAATGATTTTAAAATTAACTTTTAAACCAGTCCAGAAAATTTACAGTTCAATGTCTAAATAAAATGGAGCTTACAACTGAAATGATGGAGGGCTGGGGTACCATGATAGTTGGTTCATTAATATTATGGTTCAGGAAAAAGAAAATGGAGCAAGATCGAGGGTAGGTTGGGGGGATTATAATGTCCTGATTTATGCTAGAACATAGACTTAAATGCCCAAGTAGCAGCTCTGCACACCACCAAACAGAATGTAGTCATTACTGGTGTGAGTGGTTGCCTTAAACCACAGCTTTTCCTGAAGAGAAACAAAAAAAAAAAAAAGAAAAAAACTCTTTCTTTATCTAAATGTAAATCTTTTATACAGCATAGAACTCCTACCTTTTATTGCTCCTGTTGTTTAAATATTAGCTTTTGTAGCACACTTGCCAGAAGCAGCATTCACTATATGTTAAGAATAGCTTAAGTTTACCCCTTTGGAATTTGTAGATCAAAAGGATATTCTTCTGGCAACTTGAGTGCCACTACACAGGGCACACAAACATGTAACAACTGTCCATTTTTATTGTGTTGGGTCACTGTGTAGTGACACACAGATATATATAAATCTAAGTGTATAAATAAAGCATTTCCAGAGTGATATTTTATTCACTAAGGTTGATTCTGATACATAGGTCCTCTGAAGCTAAATAACAAGAAAATATTTGAAAGAAGACAACTTACAGACCCATTTTCTTCTGCTGCTTGTAATGCTCTTGATTCATAGAATCACAGAATGGAAAGGGTTGGAAGGGACCTCTAAAGATCATTTAGTCCAAGACCCAAGCATGTCCTCTTAGATCAGGTCCCATAGGAATGCATCTGGATGGGTTTTGAAAACCTCCAGAGAAGGAGACTCCACAGTTCATGTGGAAGTAAGATATAATTCTAAGACTAGTTAGAGGAAGAGGACTTGAAGAGACTGCCATATTTGTGGGATCATAGTGTGTGTATGGGATGATCCCTCAGCTCACCATACATACAGTCAGGAAAGAAGATTTAAAAACTAATTTAAATCTATTGATGGCATGAATTTAGAAGTTTGAATCCAGAGGAATTGCAATGTAATTTTAAAAATTATCTTTGTAGATAATCTCAAGGAAAGATATTCCTTTTTCTTTCTTTGAGTAATGTCTACAAGAAAGTAACCTGTTAGAAATTTTTTACCACTTCATTTATTGTATTAGTTACTTCCTAACACCTGTGATTTTTACAGCTCTGTGTTCTTCTGAAATAGAAGCTCCTATTGACTTCTGTAAGGTCAGACCTTCCTTGTGGTTTGTGAGAAGTCTGGTGTGAACTCTCAATTCTTCAGCTTGCATGCTGAGGTCAGTAGATAAGTCCTACTTTGCAGAGATGACAAAGGTGGGAAACTCTTTTATGAAGCTGTGCAAGGTAACTGTTAAGACCTTTCCTGAAAGCAAAGCTGTGGAAGCGAGCTATGTTGTGGGAGGCCTCAGCTTCTGGTGGCCATCACTGCTGTGCCTTGATGCTTCAATAAACTGCAGGACTTGCAAAGCCTGGTTTCTTTTGTTGTTGTGACTCATGCTGGATCCTTTGGAATCCAAGGGTGAATCAGGAAGCTTTTTTTTGCTTGGGGACCATAATTAGGTCTCCCTCTGCTC
Source organism: Colius striatus (assembly GCF_028858725.1). Classification (NCBI taxonomy): domain Eukaryota; kingdom Metazoa; phylum Chordata; class Aves; order Coliiformes; family Coliidae; genus Colius; species Colius striatus. The sequence goes on along the minus strand of NC_084762.1, from coordinate 21,523,018 downwards.
AGACCAGGTGCCCATTTTCCTGATGACTTGCAGGAACTTGGTGTTGTCAAGGTCTCTGACCTTCTGCCAGCTGTGATCAAAGTCAGACAGATGCTCAAAAGTTACTGTGAGATACATGGATGGACACACATGCAGGCACTCAGCATGATCACATTAGCCTCCTCTCCTTAAGAAACAGATGAAAGCTATATAATTTAATGGTTGGATACGAGTTCTGTGAGTGGTAATGAGAACAATGCTGCCTCCACCACACAAAGAGCTGGCTTCTGATGGCCTCTTTGAAGCTTCAGGGACAGACACTGCTCCAAAGACGAGATGTCTGCAATGTGAATAAACACATGTTTGGGCATTGTTTAAGTGACACTGAAGTTCATCTCTACCTACTTTCTATTGAAGCATCTGATTGGAATAAGCTCTGTGGGGGAGAGGTTACCTATGGTCTTCCAGCTGATGGAGTCAGAGATTGAGCCCATTTTGACACACATCCATGTCCATAAAGACAAGTTGTGGCCCTAGATGTGTCTTATATGGTTGCTTAGCAATTTTTCTTTCTTGTTTCTCTGCCATGGCACAGATTTCCCAAGAACCACTTTCCAGGGGCTGTAGTAGCTGACACAAGTGTTTTGAAAAGTTGCAAGGGCTAGTGACTTAAAATACAGTGTTTCGTAGCTGTTAGGTAGAGTGGCTGCTGTGTCAGGCTGGACAGTGCAGGTGGGCTAGCTTGGCTCTGTCTAGGTGTCCTCCTGCAAATCGTAGTCTGGAAATAGAGAAAGATGTGTAAAAGTAATCTTGTTGTGTACTTTTTCCACAGTGAAGCCAGAATGAAAATACGAGAGAAGTTAAAAATCTTAACAGGTAGGAAGATTTTTTAAAATTCTGTTTCAAACTAGCTGTCTTAAGCCATGGGTGTCACTAGAGGAGCACATACTGATTAGCTGGCTTCTCTACCAGAACTGAGAGTGAAACTGATGTTTCATAGGTATAAAAAGTATTTTTACTTCAGACAGGATAAAGAAGAGATAGTTTTCTAGCTTGAAACTTTGGACTGGTTATAGTATATTTCTAGGAAATATGCACTGTTTTTCTGCTGCAATATGATTGAGAAACTGATCTTTTTGGTCATAGCAATACACAGAATACTGTGCCTGTGTGTACCTTGAGCCGTGGGAATGCTTTTTGATCTGTAATTACAGACTATTGCCTGAGTAATGTAAGAGGTCTATATTATAGAGATATATAAAGCTTTACTGGATACATGCAAGAGGAGAAAGTTCAAACTGTGGGATATTTTTCCTCAGGCTTTCACTTGCTTAATCGCAGAAACCCAAGTTTTCTCCTAAATGAGTATCTGTAATAATGTCTACATGGTAATGTTTTTGTTTCGATTTAGAGGTAAGAGCTTCATAGAAATCATGTGCCCCTTTACTCTGGTGTCTGTCTACACTTCTGCTCTACCTATCTAGGTGTGTACAAGAGTACACACCACCTTGGGTGTACTCTTGTCTTCTGGCTGCCTAGAGTCATATCCTGCTGTGGGTCATGGCTGCAACTGGGCATCTCCCTACAATAGGAAGCTGGGAAATGTAACTTGGTCCCATTGAACCTGAGCCGTAGCATTATAGATGGTCCCATCTCTGTGTTGCTTTCTATAACTTCAGCATAGAAGTTATACCCGTGAGATTAATATTCAATGCCACAGAAAGGATTTTGACAATTATACCTGAACCTTTCAGGAAATATTATTTTTATTTGATGTTATAATTGTCTTGGCGTCTGCAGTTCTGTGAGCAACAGTGAGCTTAGAGGCTACAGTAGAGTGCTTAGAGCCTCAGATCTGGTTAAAGTAATAGTTAATGGCTATTGCAGACTTACTTTGCTCTTGAGCCAAGAAGGGATGAACGCTGGGAGCCAAATTTGAAAGCTCGTCACAACCACATGAGATGGAAAAGCAGTTTCTGTGACATATTGATAGCAGCAGATGACAGAAATGATATTTATTGCCATGGACAGTAAAATTTATATGTATTAAAAAAATGCAAACTTTGGAGAACGATGGGAAGCATTGACAGGAAATGCCTTAGAACAAATTTCTGCAAGAAGTGGCCGTAGGAAGCAGCTTCAGTGAAAATATTTTATCTGTTCTGATTTGGGCCCAAATGATAAAAGTACAAGTAAAGCCAACTTCTGAAATACCATTTCCTTTCACCTAGTAAAAGTCACTCCAACTTTGGTATATGATGTAAACTTTCTTCCCCACATAGATTTGTAATTTCAGAGATGAGAACTATTTAACTGAAAGCTGTAATCTGGGTAAAGCATCCTGGAATGTCCTAAAATACCTATGTAAATACTGCTCTGTTCTCTTGAGCACATAAAATGTGTATGCTGTTCTCCTCCTTTAACATGAATTTTAGTATTTAAGAAGAATTAAGTGGAACACTAGTTTTGCATAGTAAAAGATTTAAATTAATGCAGGGGTTTTGTTCAAATTATAGATACTCCCTCAGTTTTTCCAGCCCAATTATTGCTGTCTGATGCTGCTGCTTGAATATAGGCAAACAAGAATTTTAAATGGGAAAAACTAGATCATAGAATCATAAAATAGTAGGGGTTGGAAGGCACCTTTAGAGATCATCTAGTCCAACCCCCTTGCAGAAGCAGGTTCAGCTAGATCAGGTTGCATAGGAACATAGATTGCTTTGATAGGCAAAATTGAGTAAACTACTAGACATAATAGATAGTACAGCTTAGAAATTTTGGGAAATGGGAATGTAGAACGTAGGAGTTCTTTTCATATGTCACAGAAACATAAGTACAGAGCTGTGTAATCCTATTGAAAAAGAATTGTGTAATCTGTTCATTACTGTAATACAAATACCCTCAGAACATTGGTGCATCCATTTCATCTTGGCTCTGTCAGGCAGAGGTGAGGATGTGTTTGGTTCTGTTTTTTCCTTTGGTATAATGGGCAGGGAAGCTGCAGAGGCACATGTTTAACCAACTAACCTAGCACTGAGTTAGAAATTCAGTTCAGAACTGCTTTATGTATAAAATTTGCTTTTGAGATGAATGTTAGCCAAATTACTACCTGCAGAAGTTTATAGACATAATAAGGAGTAAAATGAAGGAAATGTCAGTATTTCTAGTAGAAGTTGATAATTTAAAAATATTAGGAAGGGCGCATAAGATTGTCTGCCAGGCTGTAGTGGAGCATCCTGAGGAAGGCTGGGTGAGTGGCATGGCAAGCATTTTGCAGTACAGCATTTTGAGGCCCTAACCAGTTATTGAGGACAGGATGCAGGTGGCCAAGCTTTACCAGCAGCCAGAATGACTATGGGTGAGAGCAATACTTGAAAAATGGAATTATTATATACATGTAAATAAATCATATAAAATACATACACATATATATTTAAAATTTGACTGAATTGTTTCAAATGTTAAAATAAATAAAAAGGAAACTGTAAGGGCTAGAATGTCCAGCTAAAAAAAAAATGATGAAAGTAGTCAGACTAATCAGGAGAGGGGAAAAAAAAAGGAAAAAGTTAGTATTTCTCGCCTTATTTTGCTAATTTCACTGTGGTAGGTAGATGTTATAAGTATCAAACTCTCAGCTGCTTGTGTAAATGTGCAGGCTATGACCCTAGCCTGACTGAAGGAAATGGCAGAGCTCCTGTTGCCTGGGGCACCACCAGACTCTGCTTCAAACTTTTTTTTTTTTTTTCTGTCACTGGGCTCAGCAAATCTCAGAGGCTTCACTACTGAGGACCTAGGTCCAGCTTCTTTGTGGCTTTGGAGAGACAGAGTGGTGCATCGTGTTTGGCTGTGCTGGTGGGACAGGAATGAGACGGGAATAGGTGGCACGGCCGTGTACCTGTGAGGTCTGAAGGCACAGAAAGAGCTATATGTTACAGATATTTAAGCTGCTGCACACTTAAAATTTTATAGAAAGGCAAAATATACAACTGAAATACAACGTCTGCTATGCAATCCAAGTTAATCTAGTTTCTCCCAGATGAGATGACCACAATTTTAAGCTTGGCATAGCCCGAAAGCTTGAGAAATGCATTTCCAGTAATTGCCAGGCCACTTCATTGTTTCTGTGTATACATAAACACTAGGCTGTGATCACAGTGGTCATGCTTGAGCTGCTATCTGAAATTCACTTGTGCTATAGGGATTGACTAATCTGGTTAATACTGACAGCAGTTTCCATTTACTGTATTAGCTCTCTTTGACTGTTAGTGCCATGCAACTCCAAGCTACACTCAGAAAACAAAAACTGTTACAAAGTACTAGGCATATGAGTCACATGGCAGAAAACCCATGTGTCATCACAAATCTGCAATTTTTCAGCTCAGGAAATCAGAATGGTTTGCAGAAGATCCATTTATAGGATGCCAAGAGCACCAAGCACCTAGTGAGGAACAACAGGCAGTCATTTAGTTTTTAATCATGCAGGAGAGGAACAGCAACAAGTCTTTTTTTGTTGTTTTTTTGTGAACTTAAGACATGCTCCCACTTGGCTTGCACAAGCTTCTCCATCAGTTTTTTTTTCTCTCTGGATGTTATGCTGTGTGTATGAAAGTTAATTCCTAAAAGCTGCATCTTTTTGTTCCCAGGCAAAGTCCCCTGTGAAGTCAGTAGGTTTGGGTTTTTTTCCTATTTCTCTCGGCTTCAACCTATGTTACTTCTTTAACACTGGGCAAACTAAAGCTCCAAGTTAAAACTGAGTGCACTCCTTTATTCTTTCCAAACAAATCTATTTCTTTTAAGTTTTTCTCAGGATATTGATTGCTGGTAATTTAATGTGTCTCAACTGTGAAAAGCTGTTATGACAGTTTCACACACTATTGCAGTTTTTTATTTCCCAATCACAGACAAAAATGGAATATTTTCCTCACTGGAAACTGTAAAATATAATTCAGCTAACATCACCTTTCTCAGTAGCCAGATGCTCTAACTTCCAGAAATTGGGCCATTATTTTAAAATACCCCAAACTATAATTATTTGACCTCTTCTTTGGTGCAGTTCTATAAAAGAATTAAGGCCCAAGTCAAAGAATCTTTATGTATCTGAGTCAAAATTAATTAGAGGATGTGATTATTTTCGATTCTGCCCATGAAATTAAGTCTCTTTTTAGGTAAGAAGTGGATAAATTCTCAGAATCATCAGCATCTCTGCCAGTCACATCACAGGATCACTTTCATGAGCTAAAGCCTGTACATAACACAGGTAGAAATAAAATGACCCCATTTCCTACCTTTCTGCTCACCCCTGATGCTGGTCCTGTCCCTGTCAGACTTCACTTTGCTAAGGAAAGCAAAACTATCAGACTTCTTGCTGTTTGCTGCTGATTCTCCATTCTGGGTTGAGTTCTCCCTGCTGGGAAAGATGATCTTTCAGGCAAGGTCTCTGCATCGCCGTGCAGAGTGGGATAAGGACCGCGGTAGGTCTATGGGCAATACTCACTGCTTTTCCCTGGATCCCACCATAAAACAACAGCCTCTTTCTGCTGCCAGCCGGTGTGATTCAAGTAGTATAAATACCTGATATGGAGGTGGAAACTTACACACTCTAATTAGAGGATGTGAAGGGAGGTGTAGAAGGAAAAGAAGATCTTATGTGTATTTGATATGTCTTGAAGTCCATACTGCTTTATGGACACTGTTGAAATAACATTTTTAAGACTGCAAAGCCAAATGTGCCTGACTTCTAGTGGGGGGAACTTTTGCCACGTTTCAACCCTACTTCCTGTTCTCACCACTGTGTTAACTTGCCTTTCCTGGTGTTTTACCAGCAATGGCTCAAGGCTTTACTTGTATCAGTGCTTGACTATTCTCATGGTTTGAATGAGGGGAATATATTGTGTAACAAAGTACAGGTCAGGTGAAACGAGAAATCCCGAAATTGTTTGTTGCTCTGATTTATTAACAGCAAAGATTTGTCTTTTCCATAGATCAGGGGAAGTGGATACAGTGATGTTAGAGTGAGACACCTTTTTGAACACAGGTATGAGTTATGTGATTGTACAATGTGAATGCCACTGCAGTCCATGAGGCTTTCCTTCTTGCCTTTCTTGAGGAGAGATTAGCACTACTTTGCTTCATCTGGCTTTTGGCTGAAGTACTGTAGGAAAAAGTAAAAGATTAGGAGATGCCACCCAAGGCAAAATGTGATTTATTTTCTAGTTAGTTGATATTGATGTGAAACTATCAAGGCCATTGTTAGTGAAAGCCAAAACCTGACATGGTTTTAGTCCAGCAAAATCCAAATACATGGTTCGACAGAAAAACAACAAACCACTGCAGTGATAGTTACAGATATCCAGAATAAAGACGAATTTATGGGTATGGGGTTTTTTTTCAATGGCAAACAATGGTCAGTTTGAAAGAATGGGGAAGAGGAAAAACCTTAAAAAATAAAGAAATGATCCAACATTCCATATGCAGAGAAAACAATTTCCATGCCTCTTATCAAAAATATGTTAAATCAGCTAACATTGATATAACTTCAAGCAATTAGGAGCACGCTAATAATGATATGAGTCTTCAGCTGTAAATAATTACACTGCCTCAAGGCTATGCTTTAATTTTTGGCTTGCTGTATCTATAAACAATAATCAAACTGCAAAGCAAGTTGTGTTGTTTTTGTTCACAATTTGTCAAATGATTTCTGTACCCTACAGTGATGCTGATGGCTATTTTGACCTTCAGGAACTCCGGCCTGTGAGGCTAAGAGCTAATGTGTACTTCCATCGATCTGAGTTACAGGCACACAGCAGGTTACTGTGCCTGTTCTTCACAAGTACAAAAGCTGCTATCGTCAATCAGTGTGTGTTGTGAAAAGGGGGCTTGCTGCTGAGACTCAATAAATAGGGACATTAGGAGGAAATGTTATAATTGCTGCTACCCACATCTTGTTAATGAGTAATGTACAGTTAGACTCCATGCAATTGCAGCTAAACTGTTTATACAATTTATTCTTATGTTGCAACTAACATTTAACATAATGAAGTATCATAATTGCAGCCATTAAAGTCAAGATTAAGATTTGTTTAATTAGAATTAAGAAAATGTAAAATAGACTTTGAAAATGTAGGCTTTACTGGGTAGAATCTGCAGCATGTAGGAAATTCAGAGAATGGGTATTAAGGAGCTTTGTTTGTAGAAAAGCCATGCTTGTGGGGCACTATTCTTCTGTTGCATACCCTTGCTTTTGGTGCAACTCTGTTTCAAAATAAACAATGCACTGATGCAGATGTGAAAATGAAAACACAGCTTGGCCTTGAGTTCTGATCAAATGTAAAATTGTATTTATTTAGAAGGCAATATGTATACTTGGCTTCCTATGTCAGTGTTAAATCTCAGCATCCAAGGGCAGACCCTCTGTTTTCTTCCTGATGTAAACCTGAAATCAGTTTAGCATTAATGGTAAATTAAGAAGTGAATGACTCCTTAGACACAGTAAAGAATTGTTGTGTACATATAGTGTTTTAGGAATAAAGTAAGTAATTGCTCTCAACTGTCTAAAGCACTCTACAAATACAGTCAGATTCAGGCAAATGCTAGCCTGTGGGGAGGAACTATATGGAAAACTAACACTAGACCCCTGAAGTAGCAACTGTGCAAGATATTTGTGTGAAATTGAGTCTCCTTCTCTGGAGACATTCAAAACCCATCTTGATGAGTTCCTGTGTGACCTAATCTAGATGGTCCTGCTCTGGCAGGGCAGTGGTCTAGATGATCTTTCAAGGTCCCTTCCAACCCTTAACATTCTGTAATTCTGTGAAATTATAAGCAGATTTCTTGATGTGTAACAACATTCAGAGATGGCAGAAATATCTTAAAGCTTATAAATAGAATAAAAGGCCATGTCAGATTTCTGATGGAGCAGAGTAGACAACACACTGAAAGAGTCATGTTGTTTTTCACACAGCTCATTTAGGTGGGAAGGGCACTTGAGTGGGATATCTCTCTCCCAGGGCTGGTATGTCCACAGGAAACACTACTCCTCCCATCAATAACCTCACCTCTGTTTAGAGAAAAGTGTTTTCCCACATAGTCATGCAAATAATGTTATGGTTTTGGTTTGGCTGAGAAGTAAATACGAGTAAGAGAACCTGTGCTTTGAGAAAAATCAAAACATTTAAAAAACTACCTTGACAAAATTATTTGTTTTCTTTTGCATTGTGATTTTGAATTTTTTCCTTTGAGGTAAAGGGACAGGGACTGGCCATATTTGTCATGAACTAATTAATTTGTATGGAATGGTTAATTGTTTTGCTTTGGAGAGTTGCAAATTCTCTTGTGAATAGAATTTTGTACATACCATAATTGTCCAAGATATGATGCTCAGGAATAACATACTTTTTTATTCTTTCTGACAATTCTAGAAGCTTTTAATAAAATATACTTTTTGTGTTAATTTCAGGCTGGATAGTCAACGTACTTGAGTAAATGTATTGCTGTAAAGACTTTGATAATGGCATATTAAAGAACTCACTGATCATAAATGCTATAGTCAAACTTGATAATTTATGCAGAGAATAATTACAGAACAGAAAACAAAGGCCAATTAGGACAATTACTGCTATAGACTAATATCAAATGAAGCTTTTATCATTCTTCCTTTCTCTGGAATAATTCACATCATAAAACTATTGGTCAACGTATTGAAAGGAATGAACGGAACAGCTACAAACGTAGGTGTGATGCTGAAGGTTAACAACAAAGTCAGTGTTGATTGCCTACGATTTAGAGGCCCGTTGACTCCCTTTAGAAGGATCTCTATTCATATGGAATAAAGTTGGCTTTTGTTTCCTTTTTTTGAGAGAGAACCCATGTACTTTGAGATGTGATATATTCAAATGTATTTGATTTAGCTTAGGAGATGTGGGCTGTTCAAGTGTTTGTGAATTCTTGACTTTCTTTCAATATATGCAAAATTGAAGCTCCGTGATAGCATTTTTAAAGGCTGCTTTTCTAAAATATGTTGAAGTATTGCTATCTGAAAGGTCTTGTTCTCACACATGATGCATGCACAGGTAACATAGATTTCCTCAACAGCAATAGTTGCTACTGGAATTATTTGGTTTTGAAATCTATGAACCAGTTATAATTCCATTTCCTGAATTTTTGGAGATGGATCAAGATGCTTCTGTTATTCTTTACAGACCATTTTAAGCTCACAATTTATTTCCAATTACCTTTCCTATCCATAAGGTCTGATTCTGAACTGACTTTGAAAACAACCCACCCTCTCTTTATTGTCTGTTAGTTAACTTGAGCTTTCCTTTCTACCCCAAATCCTATTTCATGTAGCAGAATTCGTGGCACAGGGTACCAAATGTGCTTCCCTCTCTTAACCTTCTTCTGTTTGCTGTCATACAAATAGGAAGTAGGAAGTCTAATGCGTAGAGTTACCTTAAAAGAGACTGGAAAGGGCTGTCTGAGTTATTAAATGAGACCTTGGCAATCACAGACTGCACATGGCTAATCCAAAGAAAAATGCCTTTTCCAAATGCCTTGTAAGTATGGAATCCTGAGATGCTGTGCCATGCCCATCTCAAAAGCTATAAAGACCAATAAGATGCTCTATTTTGGAGGGTTTCTCAGCCATATTTTGGTTCTCTGTGACAGTAGGTGGTTGTAGGCAGGGACAAAAAATACCCCACCAGTTATCATGAAACAGACATAAGGGAGTTTCTTACCAGACTCTAAACTTGGTGAAAAAGTTGTTCCTGTGTGAGCAGGATATACCAGGCAGTTACCCTGAGGACTTTGCTAGAACTATGAGCACCAGTGCACCATGTCTCCAGCTGTGACATCTCTTTTCTTCCTCCTTCTCAGAAAACACGCTAGGCATGGAAAGGAGCAGGAATAAAAACTGTCTTTTCCCTCTCGTTTGTTTGCAACTGACAACTGATAGTTTTACCTTAGAGTGCTCCATACTCCTTATTTTAAAGAAGTAATAATTGTTATGGAGCTTAAGGTAAAGGTGAAGTAGACAGTTTAAATTATATTTTTCATAAACCAAATTGTCTTAGGCATCTGCCTTCCTACCCTTCAGAGAGGGCCCATGCTGGGTAGAGTAGATGTGCTGTGTTTTACTTAGTGGAGGCTTTACCAGGATTTGCTTTACTTTTTAGTGCCAATGGATATATTTCTGTGGGTTAGAAAACATGAAAATAATAAGCTCAATGCAAATTGTATATCCATTAAAGCTGCTGTGCCTGAGTAGGTATCACAAAGGGCGTCCAGCTGGGTGCCATCCCACTGAGCTGCGTTGTTGAAGCTCCCTTTGTCCCCTGTGCCTGGAATGCCGGTGTCCTCAGCTGACTCCATCTGAAATGGGCAAAACAGCTCTTGGCAGTTCTTCACAGACTGCTGGAAGGCTGTGTGAAAGGGAGTCAGAAGGGGATGCTCAAAGAAGAACTAAGCCACACTGCTCCTTCCTCAGTCAGACTTCTCTTGGAACCCTATGAAATCAGGGTGTGAGGTCGCTGTCCCACCCTGCAAAATTATTCCCGTCTTTTAAATCTCATTAAAAAGGCAGTTTTCCTTTTGATAAACTTGGCCAACTGGCAAAAGAAAATAATAGCACAAAAATATTTGTCTTTTTTCAGCAGGAGGGAAAAACTAAACCCTGTTACAGTAGGTCTCTTTAGCCAGGAGTCCAATGATAACTGCAGAGAAGCAATTTTAGTACTTCCCAATGATTACAGGTTTATAGTTCCATAATTATTTAATGCTTGTTAGAGATATCTGTTTAAGTAAGCCTCTTCTGATGCAAGATCTCTTGCTAAGCTAATTTGGAGTGACTCCCTGCCAAATCAATACCAATCTTCTGGCAAATGTTATTAAATATTTGTTTGACACCTATTTACAAGTAGGAAAATAATTTTGCTGCCAAGGAATTGTAAATGTGTGAAAGGCCCCTCTGACAGCTTACTTCACTCACTGTCTACAAGCTGGGGTCTGCATGCCAAAGTTGGAAGACTAAGATGAAGAACATAATTAAGGAAACATATGAAGGCCAGCACAGGGTTTGAGATTAATTAGCTGTGCGTCAATAATCTCATCAATATCCGATTAACGAATGACACATTGCCCAATGAAACATATTGATTCATTCACACTCTACACTGTTAATAAATTGAAGCTGCTTTGCTAAATGAGAAAGCTGACAAAATAATAGCTTCCTAATACTTCTCTAGTATTGTGATAAAAACATAAAATTAGCCCAAAGTATACTTAATTTAGCAGCACTGTCACTGCCCTTATGAAGCTTGTTAACACAATACTGTGGAAGATTTTTTTACAGCCTAATTGTTAGAATGGATACATTAATGCATGGATGTATACAAACTTGGAAATGGAAATCTTATCTGTTTAGAACATGGTTCTTAGATGAGTGCATTTTGGCAGAGGTGTTATATAATGTTGGGACTGGATTTTCAATGGACATTTTTTGTTAAATATGATCAAATATTAGTGTCTAAGACTAGCGTCCAATTGACAAATACCGTTTATCACTGAGGTTTTTTTTCCCATTCATTTAAGTAGAAGCGGTATCAGCATTTTGCCTTGATTTTTGATGAGGAAAGTTCAGAAAAGTTAATGAAGAAATGTGCGAAAGTCAAGGAGTCCTACTTTCCCTCCTGTGCATTGTTACACCCAATCTACTCCTGTGAAAGCAACTCTTCATAAAAATGTAGAACATATCTTTAGACAAAATGTGCTGTTTGCTTTTCTTTGCTAAAACGACAAAAGTATTCAAAACTATGGAACATGCCAGCAGTGTAAAACATCAATAGTGGGCTTTTGCTCTGGGACTCGTACACCCTCGTTGGTTTCTGATGGTATTTGAAAGAATATCATTAGGGGGTATTGCAGTAGCAGCTTGTACTGGCTGTGATAAAAAGTGTTTCTTAGGTGGGTAGAGGAACTGCTACAGGCATCAGGATGTGGACATAGTTCTGTTCTGCACGGCAACGGGAAAAAGTACTTCTCAGTTTAATGGAAGGGGATGCTCTTGTCCTTGAGTTGCAATTCAGCTCTCTGATAGGAGCAGTAGTTTGGATTTTTTTGGTTGGTGGTTTTGAGCTTTTTTTGATGTGTGTTTGTTTTTATTTTATTTTATTTTATTTTATTTTATTTTATTTTATTTTATTTTATTTTTAAGTTGCAGAACCCTTCAAACCAGTTGAGGAAGGCCTGCCAGATGACCTTATTCCCTTCCTTCATGCTCTGATCACAACATCTCTTGCTCCCTTCGTGAACCCGCATTGCTACAACAAAACAGCAGTCTTCCAGATAGCTCTACTTGTCCTGCTGTTTGCAGGATGCCACTGCCACTCCTTGCTGTCATCCAGAGAGCCCCTCCAGTGGGGCCCACGAGGCCATGACAATCTTAGCCTGCCTGCCAGCTCCTTTGCTGGTGGGTACAACGGTGGGTAGCAGGTGCGAGGGCTGTTATATCAGCCCATGGGAGACCCTCAGAGCTCAGAGGTAGGAAGGTGCTGGGTGACAGCTGTGCTGCAACTATCCTGCAGTGTGCAGGGCTTGGCAGGGAGCGGCTGCTGCCACCTCAAGCCTGCTGGCACAGTGCCTGTTCCCAGTGGGAGTAGGTTGTTGAGTCAGGCTAGGAAGAGGATCCCTCCTCTGCCTGATACCGAATCACTACCTGTGCCTGATGACAGAGCTGTGGTGTGCATCAATACATACATAGCTCTGCAGCTGTGCCCCAGTAGAATGATGGTTTTGCTCTTAAGGTCTGAGTTTAGCACATGAGTTAGAAGATCTGTGTGCATCTGACATAACACTGTGGACAGTAGTCAAGATATCTTGAAGTTCTGGGATCCAGACAAATTTGATTAATCTACATATATGTACACAATACATGTGTCTATATATGTATATCTACAAAAAACAAACATAATCTGACTGAGGTGAGCCTGCTTTAGCAGAGGAGTTGGACTAGATGATCTCTAGAGGAGATTATCCTTTAACCCTGACCATTATGTGATTCTGTATATATGTATCTGTACATAACACGTATATATATATATGGCTACACAACACACACATGTATATATGTTTACACAACACATCTATATATATGTAAAATAAAAGTGGTTGCTTTAAAATTTCAAGCTTTCTGGACTAGTGCTCTATAAAGTTTTGAGGGTTTGAAATCTGGGGCCCAAACCCTTTGTTTTATTTTTAATGACAACAGTGTTCTTAAGGCTTTTATGAGTCATTATTATGCATTCAAAAAAACCTTAACTCTTGGACCTCAGAAAAAGATTTTATGACTGTGATTAGAAATTAGTGATCAGAAAGATTATTTTAAATATTTGAGCTCATTGCCCTGTTGTTGAGGATTGTTGCCCCACAGTGTGAAGTACTATTTCCAATCCAATTTTAAATGAACCAGCTAACGTTTCGTCCGTCTGTAGCTGGCTCTTAACTAACTGTCATTAACTTTTTTAGGGCTCTGTGATATGCTGAATAACTTGGAACAACTAATGATTTTATTGCCAGTCTTAATATTTAGAGTTCCCTGTGGAGTCGTGTATGGTTCTTAATGAAGCCATTATTTACAGGATTAAAATCTCTTGGCAAATTCCTTTCCTTTCAACTGCACTGAGATTAGCACATGATTTCAGTCCAGCTTGGGATGAAAAAGGGCTTTACGTGAAGTGTAACACTTAACTCTGCTTGCTTAAAATAAATTATGTCTAAAATGTCAACAATCAAAAACATAGTTTATAAATTCCTACATTAGGTCAATTCTTACCCTGGGTCAATTCCTACCCTGCTAGTTCAAGCTATCATTTGATTTAATCCTACACTATCTTATGGCCTATTGTAATAACTGTAGTAATAATTGTAGTTTGACTATAGAAAGTAGTCCTGCCAAAACAGAGACATTATCTTCTGCACTTTTATAATAGTGAAAGATAGATTCCATCATAAAGGATGTCCTTGTAGGCAATCTTGTAGGAGAGTTAGATTATACTACAGGAACACTAAGGGTTCCTGAAACACATATACAAAGAGATGCTTACTTGTAGGAAAAAACAACTGAATTTCTTACTGGGAGTCTGTCTGTGCTTACAGCCTTTGCCACAGTCACTGAGTAAGATTTTCACTTGGTGCAAATTCAGCTTCTTATGAGGACACTTTTGACACCTGTTGGCATACTGTTAGCTAAACTTGTATCATGTTTCTCATACACCCACTCTTTTAAAACTTAACACCCAGATACCTTATTTCCACAGTTATCTTCAGTTTTCTCAGACAATTATGAACTAAAAAACAGGGATCTGAGGTTTGTCTCGACACCTACAGGCAGAAGGAGCATTTGGAGAGCTCTCTGACGTAGCATAACTCGTTGGAATGTAATGTGTGAATGTACACAACTACCTCTTCTACCTCACTTGGAGAAGTCAGTGGAGATCATCTGCAGCTTTCAATGAAGTAATTTGAAGTTGCAGATCCTTCTGTTGTCTTATGATGTGGATGCTTTGCACCCTTTGACTAGATACAAATCATGATAATATCTCTCCATCATGTAGATGAGTGGCACCGAGGAATAGTAACTTCTCTAAGGGGCGCATGTCCACCAGATACCCTGAATGGACTCAGGAGCTGTTCAGTCAATGGCACAGCTCCTAACAATAGCAGGGATGTTTTAAAAGAAGTTAACAAGGGCAAAGATACAAGTCATCCTCCATGGAATGATCCTCAGAAACTAGAAGGAGGAAAACCTAATTGGAAGTGTGAAAAAAGGATGAAAGGAAAAAAATTACCATTCCTCCTTGACTCTGTCACCACTCCATTGCTATCAGACCTACAACATGCTAAGACCTAAAAGAAAACTAGGTAATGCTTGGCAACCATATCTAATGAATGGAGCTTTCCGTCATTTACCTAACAGTCTCTCAATGAAGTTCATCTTGTAACAAAAATAGGGAACTAGTTGGTGTTTTCTTGTGCAGTTTCTCATTCCTTTTTTTACGTTCTTTAGTTACAGTGTTTTTGAATGGCTTTATAGTTTTTCTCCAGACCCAGGCATGTTTCTAGAAATCCTCTTAATTTTCCTGATTTAGAGTAGCCAACTCAGAGAAGTTGACCTGGACTCTCTTGGACTATCCATCTCCTTCTACTCTAGTCCATCTTCACTTTAAAAAATACTAAAGACTGTGGTGAATGTTCAAGAAGAGCAAATTAGCCACATGCTCATCAGTGTTCATTTCTTTCTCATCATACAAAAGTGCTGAGTGACTGGCATCTCCAAAATTTGTCCACACTGTGTTTTGCCTATCTTAGGGACTTCTGGAGCAAGTAATGATATCTGTGTGTTCAAAAGCTTTTTTGGACTTCTCGTCCAGGAAGGATTCTGTCTGTTTTTAAGCCCACACAAATTTGTATAATCCACATCTTGTGACAGAGGGTACTTACTTATGCAATGTACAGGAAGTACTCATCATTAGATGATACTAAACTGGAGGAAATGGCTGATGCACCAGAAGGCTGTGCTGCCATTCAATGAGACCTGGACAGGCTGGAGAGTTGAGCAGGGAGAAATCTAATGAAATTCAACAAGGGCAAGTATAGAGTCTTGCATCTCGGAAAGAAGAACCCCATGTACCAGTAAATGTTTGGAACAAACTGTTAGAGAGCAATGTAGAGGAAAGGGACCTGGGGGTCTTGGTGTTCAGCAGGATGAGCATGACCCAGCAATGTGCCCTCGTGGCCAAGAAGGCCAGTGGCATACTGGGATGTATTAGAAGGGCTATGGCCTCATGAGACTGCATCTGGAATATTGTGTCCAGTTCTGGGCTCCTCAGTTCAAGAAGAATAGGGAGCTGCTGGAGAGAGTTCAGTGCAGGGTCACAAAGATGATGAAGGCAGTGGAGCATCTCCCTTATGATGAAAGGCTGAGGGAGCTGGGGCTCTTTAGCTTGGAGAAAAGGAGACTGAGGTGTGACCTTATTCAGGAGGATGGAGCCAGGCTCTTCTTAGTGATGTCCAATGATAGGACGAGGGGCAATGAGTATAAACTGGAACACAAGAGGTTCCAAAGAAACACAAGGAAGAATTTCTTCATTGTGAGGGTGATGGAGCACTGGAACAGGCTGCCCAGATGGGTTGTGGAGTCTCCTTCTCTGGAGACATTCAAAACCCACCTGGATGAGTTCCTGTGTGACCTACTCTAGGTGATCTTGCTCTGGCAGGGAAATTGGGCTAGATGAACTTTCGAAGTCCCTTCCAACACTTACCATTCTGTGATTCTGTGATTCTATGGTCATTACGTCAAGCCTATCACCTCCTAATTTCAGTGGGTGACCAGTAGTTCTTGCATTAGAAGAAACAGTAAACAATGCTGTTTTCCCCATTCCACTTGCCGTTTTATAGATGTCAGATGCCCCCTCAGATCTGTTTTGCAGGCAAAAAATTCCAGACTATTTAATTCTTTCTTAGACAGAAACTATTTGGTATCTTTCATCTTGTGTATTTTTCTAGTTTTATTGTACCTGTATCCATGCTCATGTTTGCTCTTCTAGCCATGCACCAAAGGTTGATTTGACATTGCAAAATGAGACAGTGGCTATTGTATCTGTGGTCATTGGCAATAGCTCATTAGACTGACTAATCACAACGTCTGCTATATAGTCTATGGCACAGTGACTCACTATTTCTCCCTGAGGGTGAGAGAGCCCTGGAACAGGCTGCCCAGAGGGATTGTGGAGTCTCCTTCCTTGGAGGTCTTCAAGACCCACCTGGACATGTTCCTATGCGACCTGATCTAGGTGGACCTGCTTCTGCAGGGGGGTTGGACTAGATGATCTCTAAAGGTCCCTTCCAACCCCTACCATTCTATGATTCTATGAAAAGTTCTCTGAGATGCAAAATCAAGCAGCTTTAAGAAAAGATTTTAGAAAGGTTTCTTCACCAGCTGAATGTAGATGATTGTATTCCTTTTCTATCTCATATTTAAAAATTAAGGTCTCAGAGCTTCTGTAAGAGAGCTTAAGCTGGTACATGGTAACTGTTGTGCTCAATTACCTGTGGTGATTGGCCTTTAACCAGTGCAGAGATACCTTATTGAATTCTTCATGGGACATCAGGGTTCTGGACAAATGGCACTTCTCCTTCTGAATGCCACTTTTAGGAATTTCCAGAATTCTGGGCACAGACATCTCTCAGGTTCCTTACCTTAATACCTATAGTTTCAGCTATACTGTCTGCATAGGCAAAGGCTTCCTTTGGAACTTATCTCAGCTTTTAAGTTTCATGCCAGGGGAGAGTCTCAGCAGTCTCAGCTGTACAGAGCTTATCCTCATGGCCCGCCTACCTTCTGAAATACCTGCTAGCTCTCAAATCAACAAGAAGGAAAAGATCCTTTGTATGCCACATCTCAACTTGAATGACAGATGGAAAGAGGGTGTGTGATGACATTCTCTTCCCACAGCCTTCGAAGTCTTGTCTAGGGGCTGTTCTTCATTCCAGCTCTACATCTTCTGCTGTAAGACCAAATATGGGGAAACCCTTCGCTTTCCATCAAAAATTAGCATGAAGGTAGTATCTCATGAGATTGAAGATTGTGGAAGAAAGATTGAATGTTCTATGATGGCACCAGCTAATCCTGTGCCTCCCTTAGTGTGAGACTCCCTTGCTTTTTATTTTTTGGCAGCAGGCTTACATAATTTGAGATTTCTTTTCACAGTGAGAAAGTTGACAGCTGTTGTTTTACTCATTGATGCTGGACAGTAAGAGCTGGGGATGGAAGAGCCAGTTTCATCTGTAGAGCTCCATGAACCAGTGCTGAAAGGGCTCTGATGCACGTCAAGCATTGTGCTTGTCTCTGTTTTCCATCTGTAATATGGGGTCAGGAAACTCTCCCCCATTGTGCCACTTTCTTCTTTTATTTTAGTTAGAAATATTTTGAGCTATGATTCTCCTTGAGTATTATGAGTAAAACTTCCTGGTACGCATTAACATACATGACATCTCTAGACAGGCTTGTTAGACACATATACAATAAGACCTCAGTTGACATAAAGCTAACAGGATGAACAGCAGAATTTTGGAGTTCCCTTCATACAAATGGTGGAGTTTGACATATACAGCCTTCCATTGGTGGGTGGTAACTAGCTGAAATGGCAATTCTTAGAATTAGACACACAAAACAAAAGACTTGTTTTTAAATAACTAATTCCAGCAATCACAAAGAATGTAGCTTTTGTGAAGCTGACTTGTTTCCTTGAGAAGCATTTTCCTGCTAGTCCTCATCCCTTTATTGATGACAGATAGAAAAAGCTGTTGCTTGTGTTAGTTGTAAACTTCGCTTTGTCAGAGCCCTTTTCACCATCTGTCATTGCATAACTGTATGTTCCCAGGTTTGTAGCTGTAATGTGTTTTTGCTATTTTGTGTACAGTATGTTACAAGTTATAAAAGCTTGAGTAAATAATTCATGTAAAAACCTTTGTAAATATTGTCAAACTGTGGAATAAATGATTTACTAAGAGGTCTCTTGGCTCAGCCTAACAGCTTTATTACTGTAACTTATTTTGTAAACAACCTCCTCCCCCCACTCTGTGTTTTTTCCATCAAGTAACTTTGTGTAAATTCTATTGTTAAGCACTACGTAGATGCATTTCAATCACCATAAATAATGCAATGTCAGCACTTTAACCACCTGGAGACTCCATTCAGAAGACAACCAAAGATGTAGTTTGTGTGAGACCCTTAAGGGAACATATTTTCAATTCATGTAGAACAGTGTACTTCCTGCTGTTTTCATAGCTGATTGTATTTCCTGAAGATAGCTCCTTCTCAGCTGGAAGACGGTTTTGTGATAGACCTCAGGTTTGCAGAGTGCTGGTACCTGTGCTTCATTTCAAGTCCTGTGGATGTTCTGCAAATGTGAGAATAGATCAAGACCTGGGGTTATGAGAGATGGTCCTGAAAAACACTTGATCTTTTTTCTAGCTTTTTAATAAAGTGTTGTCTGAGTGGTCAGAGGAAAAGTAATCAGAAACATTTGTGTAAATGAATAATATGACTTTGCTTTGATGTATTCATAAGTCCCTTGTTAGGTTTCTGGAAACACAACTGAAAATGAAATGTTTCTTCAGTAACGTTAGTGGGGTAAGAAAATGTAAATGGCCAAATGTGTTACATCTGAGTCCTTATGGGCAGGCATAGTTATCTGACTACACGTGCTTGTTCTGAGTTTGTTCTGTGAAATACAGGCACACTTGGCAGGTGCCAAATAATTGGTGAAAAACTACAGTGATCATGATACTGGAAGCTGTGGACCATCCACACTGTCATATTGACTTGGAATTTGAGCTCAGGCCTGGATCCTGTGGTCTCTGAATGTCCACATTGCTTACATGTTGGTTTACATGCTGGTTCCTGTATAGAGTGAGCAAACTTATTTTCCAGGCGGGTAGACACAAGCATTGCTAGAGAAATTAGTTCAAAGCAGACATGTGCCACTGCAGGTAGGATAAACACAGTCTGTCTTGGGTGTGCTGGCTCTGCAGACTCTAACTGAGGAGAGTATAACTGTTGGATGAGATGGTCTTGTCTCCTACTCGAGGGAGATGTTCTGTCCAGGTAGGTGATACAGTAGTTGAAGGTTAAGGTTTGCAAGGGCAAGGATGGGCAGCTGGAGGATGTGGGAACAGTTTTAGAGTGATCCCTGGAGCTGGTGGAGTCTCGAGGCAAGCAGAGCCAGTAGATTGTGATGGCCTGCTTGGAGACTGTCTGCCCTCAGCATGTCAACTTGTCTTCTCAACACTCACCCCACCTCACTTGGCTCTTCAGCTCTGTAAAAATGAACTCTTCACTAAAAAACCTGAAACCCAGATTGATCTTTTTTGTCTCTGTTTACCAGTTTCCTGTACAGTAAACAAATACAACTTCTTCAAACAGGTAACCTCTATAGCAGAAGTTTTCAGACACTCCTCTCATGGAGATGCTGTTTTCAGAGTTAAATGCTTTGTGCCAGGCTAGTCTGAGCAGCTTTGGATGGGCACTTCCAAAGATTTCTGACTCTCTGAGAATGGTGAAAATCATTCATTAACTTCACAATATTACGTCTCATATCAAAGCTACCCAGCAATGAAGAAGTACTTTTTTCTGACTGTAGAGATGGCATTTTTAACCTGATGTTAAGGAAGGACCTGGCTATCTTTTGAGCCTTACTTGAGTTCAGGGTCTAAGGAACAGAGCAACTAAGCCATCTGTAGCTTAAAAACTAGAAGGAAACTTCAAGAAAGAAATATTTTAGAAAACCTGACAATGTATTTTGGATATTTTTGTATATCTGATATAGTGAGAAAACAACTTCCTCTCTCTCTTTTTAACCCTTATACAAAGACGATAGTAACATCCCAGCAGAGAATATAACTGGGTGCGTGAGAAAGAAGCAGCTTATAATGGCATGGTTCGATCACATAGAGTTGATGAAAGAAGAAATAACGATGTGCCCTCTACAAGTTATTACTGGCAGTTTCCATGAAAGTTAAGCAAATGAAGTCTGAGGCTCAATTAAACCACATCTTGTCTTTCTTCATGTGTGCCCAGGACAATGCATTGTTTGCTGTGAATAGACCACCCGAGGGCTGGTCATGTGTTTTGGTAGAAGTCATAGTTCTGTCAAACAAAGCAAAAGACATAATTATAGCCTTTTTATATCTTAAAAAACTATTTTAATGATTATTGTGCACTTCCAATTAGAAATGTGTTAAACAGTTACCAGTAGAAGTTTTTAAAGTATGAAAAAACCAAAATGCCAGAGAATTTATTGTGTAAAAAACTCATACTGATTTGGCTCAGTAGCAACAGAGATTCCTACATCATTCCCCACCCCTCCTCTTTTATTTTTTTCTTTTTTTTTTTTGAAGGGGTCATGGTGGGGAAAGGAGATTGCTGGCTTGTTTTTTTTCCTAGATGAGAAAATCCTGAAAGTCACATTCTTTGTCACAACAGATATGACTATAGAACAAAAAAAAAAGTAACTGTTGAAACTGTAATTGGTCATAGTACAAAATGTGCAACATTTATTCATGTGTATAATTGGTGTTATGAGATGTATAGCATTAATTTACATACTCATGAAACATAATAGATGGATATAGATTAAGAAGCACATATATAATGTTGTTTTGTATAGTGAGGCATGGGAAGAAAAATGTGTCTTTGTAAGATCACTTTGTAGCCTCAATAAGCCTGGGTGTAAGACCCCTTGAAATTTCATTTTCTTTTTATGGTGTGTCTGCACAGGTATCAGTTGATTTTAGATCCAAAATTATTGTAATTAAAGGTTTTGTTTCAGTTGCTCTAAGACTTCTGTTTTTCATGTTAGTTACTTTAAAGCCTTCTCCTCTTCCGATGGTGCTTTTCCTGTTAAACTCTTCTGTGAGAAACAGGTTAGACCTTAGAGGCTGATCTCTGTTCTGCAGTGCTCTGTGAAACTCTGATGTTCACTGTAACTCACTGTGGAGTTAAGCTGTGTATTGTGTCCTTGATACTGCTGCACCCTTTGATCACCTTTTGCTATGAGACATCTGTGGAGACTGAAGAAGGGATGCTTGAAATGATATTTTGGTATTCCTCCCAGTGCTCCTTGTCTTGCCAATATCACCTTTACTGGTCTGCTTCTCCCTGTTGCATTGCTAGGGCTGGTTGTAATTCTGTGATTGAAAGGGACTTGTATGCACCTCTGCAACTCTGCTGATGTCAGGATATACAACCTTTCCTAGTCTGGTGACCAATATGTCCTGTGGTTTGACTGAGAGATGTTTTTTGTATTTCTTTGTCATGAAATAGAAATTAATTCTGTATGAACTAGGAGAGATAGCTTTTTATTTATGCTTCTGTTGCAGTTGTTTAAAAGTAAGTCTATTGGTTTCTGTAGTGCACCTGTAGCTGGTGTTTCTGTGAGGAGGGAGGGAAAAATGGAGAAAACTCCATCACATTGAATGGAAAGATAATATCTGTACTTACAAACTAGGCAGACTGAGGCATTGTATTATTTGGGTACAGTTCTCATTTCTCAGTGGTTATATACTTGACTAAGTCATAGAATCACAGAACTGCTTAGGTTGGAAAAGACCTTTGAAATAATTGAGTCCAACTGTTAACACTGCCACATCGATCACTGAATAATGTCCCTCAGCATCATGTCTAGGTGTCTTTTGAACACCTCCAGGGATGGTGATCAATTCCCTGGGCAGCCTGTTTCAGCTTGACAACCCTTGAGGTGATTTTTTTTTCCTAATATCTAATCTAAACCTCTCTGGTGCAAGTTGAGGCCATTTCCTCTTGTCCTGTTGTTTGTAACTTGGGAGAACAACACCCACCTTGCTACAACCTCCTTTCTATGTAGTTGTAGAGAAGGAGAAGATCTCCTCTTAGACTCCTTTTTTTCTGGCTAAACAACTCCAGTTCCTTCAGCTGCTTCTCATCAGACTTGTTCTCCAGACCCTTCACCAGCTTTGTTACCCATCTCTGGACATGTTCTAGCACTGAAATATCCATCTTCTAGTAAGGGGCCCAAAACTAAGCACGGTATTTGAGATGTGGCCTCACAAGGGCCAAGTACAGGGGGACAATTACTTCCCTGGTCCTGCTGGACATGATATTGCAAGCATTTGCAGTCTCAGTATTAGAAAACAGGCAATATGTGAACAACGATCAAGAAAAAAAAAACATGGGGGAAAAATATGTCCATACAGTAGGAATGGCACATGAGTAACCCAGCCTGGGACTAGATTTTTAATATGCATTACAGCAATGATAGTTTTAGTAGTATATTGTTGCTATTATGTCTTTTCTGGGTTGTACTTAATGTCTGCTGAGCTATGAAAATCTTTGTCTTTAAGATGATGTGGCTATTTTATGGAGAACTGGTGAAAAAAGATGTGAAAAACCTGTGTCTACTTAATTTTCCAAACATTTATCTGGGTTAAACAGGACTCTTGAATTTTGGGTGGATTGCTTTATCGGAGAGGAATTGCAAGTGAGCTGATTGCAGCAGTGTCTCACACACAGTTAAATCCTCTGGGCAAGACCTGCTGCCATGAACACCACTGGATTTCATCTCTTCCCATTTGGTGGGGAGCAAGGTTGTAGTGGTACAGAGCTGTGCCAGACACCTTCAGCTGCAAACCTACAAGAGGTCAATGAAATTCAAAGACAATCTAGTGCATCTACAGGGTCTGCAGTACCATCATTTGGCAGAAAGTCAAAACTGTTTCTCTGACACATTTAGGAACCCAGAGGGAGAGACACTAGCAGGAGCTAAACATCCTTTGCAGCACTTATAAGCTGCTACAAAAAGATATGTTACAGTAGAGGTATGTTTTGGCATTAGACAGACTGTATATAGTAGTTGGTGTTTTGTAACCTCAGTTACTCATTGTGTCTTTCCTAAGGAGAGAAAGTCATTGGAGTCACCTCCTGTGGCTGCCTGAAAGGCAAACCTTTTCTGAGCCCACCTGCTGCTCCTCACTTAGCACTTGATAAAAATCTCACTCTTGCTCCTTTCTTCACTAACCTGGAGCCAAGAAACATCCTTTTGTCAGTGCTGGTTCCATGTGCCAGGTGGATGGACATTGCAGGAGGTTTTCATTGTGCTACTTATCAGCTACTTCTTCATGATGCAAATATCTTTTTACTGTAAAATTCTCTGGGAGAAATTACTTGTAATTACTTCTTTCTGTGTAGTTTATCCAGATACACTCTTTGATAGCAGTGCTATCACATTTATTTCCCAAGTAGAAGTAATTGTTATTGAAGAGAAAAAGTAAAGAAGCTTTTAAACCCCTCTGTATTTAGATCAAGTTCACTCCTCTTTAGGCATAGGTTGGTGGTTTAACACTGTTTCCTTTAGCTGGGTTGTTTGTCAGACACAGTTCTGGAGAAAATCATCATGTCCCACAGAGGAGATGGAGACTGCAGAGGTTTCCGATGCTGACAGATTTGCTCTGGCACCTGATGTGTGTACCAGTAGCCATCTCAACGGAGGCGGGGGGGGGGGGGGGGGTGGGGGGGTGGGGAAGGAACCTGGACGTCACTGTCACCATAGAGACAGCAACGAGGATTCGGTTTCAAAAGGTGAAGAGAAGCTAGGAATTAGAAAGGTAAGGCTGGATCTGTCTTTCAACTCTCATACAGGATTTAAAAATTATGCTGTATTTTAAAGGAGGCCATGGTAGAGGGATGATCTACTGTGTACTTATACACATGTGTAGATATGTGCATATAAATATACCTACATACGTACATTTTTACATGAACAATTTTGAATGGACTTGGATACAAAAGAACCCAATGGAGGCTTTTAAAAGACCTTGCTGGCATTTTGCTTGTGCTCCTCCAATTCATTTTTCTTTTACAGGTGGCTTAAAACAAGATGAGTTCTGTTTAAACTTTATTTTAAGAAGTCATAAAATATTCACTGCCTCAAGATTTTATCTATTTTGCACAGAAGTCGAATGAGCTGTGATGCACTGTACATTCATATTGTTAGCTTCTGTCTCTTCATGGTCTTCTGCTGGGTTTTAGCAATTACATGGATGTAAAGCAACAGTGAGTGTTGACAGGCAAGGTAGATCAGCCATGAGTCATTGTTTAACTGCATGGGATTTTTAAAGCCTGTATTTATACTGGTCTAGAACACCTTGAAACTAATCTTTACCCACTCTTATATCAGTAGATAAAACCATCCCTTCTCATGGCTTGCTCCATCGCTTGCAGTTACAACCCCAGTGATGCAAGGACTTGTTTAGAGCTTTTGATTTGCACACTTGCAAGCCCCCCCAAGGTCCTGACCACAAAAGGATGTTTCTTGAACCTTGAAAGCAAGCCATAACTTCAAGGATGGAAGGGGAGGGAAATGGTGGCAAGGAGCAAAGCAACAGATGAATTATTATTAGTAATACTATATATGGATTATTGCAGAAAGAATGGTAGAAGGCTCACAGAGACTGATAAAAGACTTTATCTGTGATGCAGTGCAGCACTGGATGCCACCAGAGCAGATGAGGCTGGATGCATGTTTCTGATGTCAGGCCAGAGATGTTCATCAGAGCCCTCAAGCACCTCTTGTTTCTGCCCAGGCTGCCACAGCTCCAGTGAGGAGTAGCCAGAGCACAGCAGGTTATTTTAACCATGACACACTTCTTGCCTTGACAGCTGGAGGAAATCTACCATGGGAGCCAAATCTATTGGCTTTGCGTCAACTCTAGTGTACCTTTCCCGTTTTGGGAATTCCCCGTCAGGGAGGTAAAACTGCTGTTTGGAGCAGAGCTCAGTTCTCAGCCCCTGGGGCTGTCCACTCTTGAAGAGGATTTTGGCAAAGATAAGTGGGTTTTGTGCTATTTCTAGATGCCTTTGATTTTATAAATAACTAAGTAACAAGTAAAATTTTGGTATTTACCCTATGGCTGATTTTTCCATGAGGATATTTGCATGTGTGTGTAATACTTACATTTATACGTTTATATTTATTATTCTTACTGCTGTCATCACTAACATTTTCTGCAAACACAGAACAAAAGGCAGCTCCCTTTGCAGTAAGCTTATGGTCCAACTACTTTGTAAAGACGGTAGAGGACATAGAGTGTCTGGGAGGCACAAGGAAACCCTAAGATAACATTTCTTGGTCTGCTGTTTTCAGACCTCTGCAAACCCTCATAATGCATATATGTTTGATGTTAATAAAAAAGATAAACAAGGTGTATATGAAGAACTAAATTCTCTATTTACATGCAGCTAGGCTTTTCATTTTTGGGGGTATCATTGTAGAGACATGCAGCCAGCTGACTGACTTCCATACCAAACTGCATTTTTAACAGATTTTATCTGATGACTGTTGCAGGATCTTGTCTACTCGGATTTTAGTCATTTATCTTGACTTCAGTTTCAGGATCCTCCTGACCAAATTGATCTTTGGTATCAATATGAAAATCTGTGCTGGTGAACTTTCAGGTTTGACTCACTTTCTGGGATAGGTCTATGTCTCAGTTGCGGCACAGACTCTTCATTAATCACTTGATCATACTTTTTAGGGACAATAGAAGCTGTGATTATGTTAGATTCAGAGTCCATCCAGTTCAGTTCCCTGTCTCTTGTGGTGGTGATCTCCAATTGTTCCAGAGAAAAGTAAAAGAAATCCTGCATTAGGTAGGAAGGACACAATCTGTCATTCACTCTATGCACTAATAGAAATTGTGTTTCAGTATTCCTTTAGTGATTATTAAATATTTCAATATTCCTTTAGTGATTATTATATATTTTAATTAATGTAACACATCAGAACATTTCTAGCCATGTAATTATCCTTTCTGTTTTGGAATATTTTTAAATTGTTTGCTTTCATGACATCCTTTGGCAAGTGATTTTCAACTTTCCCTACTCACTGAAAGGATTTCTTCTTAACTTTTAGCTTGTCCTACTCCACTTTGCTGAATGCTATCTGGCTCTTGAAGTACAGGACAATTAAACACAGATCTTGTTGATGTATAGCACTGGGTTATCCATAATTTTGCATGTTTGCTTGATGGTTACTTCAGCAGACAAACCATTCTCTGAGAACTTGGTTACCATTTGAGATTATTACAAAACTAGATGTCAAGAGAGGAGATGGATATCAACAACAGGGAATCTGATCTGAAAGATTTTACTGTTACAGAAGCTACTTCTGAGGGACAGAAGAAGCAGGAGGATTGGACAGAAAGACTTACTTGGTGTTCAGCCTAGAGCCCTCTCTTGACACATTCAATCACTTAGCACTAAACTAAAGCAGCTCTTTAGCCACTGCTGTGGTTGCTCACCCCCTACAGTCTGCTCTTACCACAGAATGGACATGCTTTATCTGCTGAGGGGGGAACAGGAAACAGAATCTATTCTAACAAGCTTCACCTTTCACCACCTCCATGTTGTTTGTTAGTGGTTAGGTAATATAATTCCTCTGCTGTATATAATTTCTCTCCTGTAGTGCTTCACACTTGACTGCCTGTGTGAAGCAGTGAAGACCTGCCTCTGGAAATTATGCAGTAACAACATATTTTTTTCTTCCGCATTACAGAAGGAATATTTACTTCTACCAAGTTTATCAGATATAGTCTATCAGATGGTAAAAGTAAAGCACTGTCAGCTATCTTCCTTACAGTGTTATTCTGCAATATTGTCACTTCTTCATAAGATTTCTCTAGGTTTACTTTGGCTCAGGCTAAGGTTAAGATTGCCCACAATTGTGACTTTTTTTGAAGATAAGAGAGTACCTGTATGAAATCATACTATTGTGTTTGTTGGCATGAGGATAATTTACCAGTTTGTGTTGAAAAGATAGGCAAAAGACAATGTAAAACTGATGCTGGCCATGATTTCAGAACATAGAGCTATTTACACACTATAACAGTCTTTGGAGATTGTAGTGATAGTTGCCCAAAGTTAGATACCACTCTTTTTCTACACACCTCCATACGCAAAGTTATATGCTTGGTTTTTTTTCGATTGCCTCCATATTCAGTCTTTCAAGTGACCCTTAAAATGCTTACAAAGGCTGTTTATTTTCACCTGCATTCATTCTATAAGAGGATGAATGAGAAAAACTAACTGTTCTGAATGCTCAGCATTGTAGTGAGGATGTACAATCCCTTTTCGCATGAACCAATGGACTTCAGGGAGGGTTTCTGAGTGCATTGAAACCCCACTTTGCTATTGACCTTTCTCTCAGATTGGACTTAGTCAGAGAGGACAAATTTGCAGGCAATGCAGCCTGAATTTTTCCACGTCATAAAGGGAAAGATGAGGAACTCTAAGCTCCGAAGAGATGACTCAGTGCTCCTGTGCTGAGTTAAACCTATCAATGTACCCATTGCAGAGGCATGCAGTCTACACCCAATTTCATCCTCTGCCCACACACAAATGTGTCATCTCTCTGTGCATGACTGAAGTGCTCATATCACACATTTACCTGCCAAAATGTTGGGAAGTGTCCTAAAAGGTTATTGTCTTCCAACTTTTCCAGTATTTCTCTCCTCTGATCATTTTATCCTCTCTTTAGATTTGCTATATCTTCTAGGGGTTCTTCCTGTGCATATAGGTCCATATGGGAGACCTCTATTTGCAGAGCCATTTGTGGATCATGTCAGTCTAAGGAAAACTAGTTGGGGAGGCTCACTGAGCTAAAACAATGTATGGAATGGAAATGGGTCATCTTACTTATTTTAGGTAAAAAATATTGTCTCAATCCAAATATTCCATTCAAAGATTAGTTTGGATTAGTGAAATTGATAAAGGCATATATTCTATTTCCATAAACAGCAAAGGCTTAAAACATGACCCTATCCATCTTCCCATTCATATGCAAGTTACGGTAGAATCAGTTTAATTCTATGAAACTTAGTGCTACGAAAGTAATTCATGTTCACTAGACTGTGTAAAAGAGGCTAGGAGTTTATTCAGCTACTAGGATAAAGTGACTTTCCACTATAAAGGTATGTGAACACATGTATTTTATGGTTTTGTATTAAACTTTCAGATGTATTTGGAAATAGCCTTTCAAGGCCTTTGTCGAGACTTTGTGTGCAAATGTATATCTCTGAGATTAGGAACTCTAAGCAAGTTTCTCTGTGGTTTCTTAGGTTTATTGGAAAGTGTGAGGTCTAGAACCATCTTTCAGATCACAAAAGATACAAAGTTTCCTTAGTCAAAGCACAATGAGAGTTTGTCTCAAAGCAAAAGTGGAAGCTAAGACATGGTTC
The DNA here is from genome assembly GCF_028858725.1 of Colius striatus. NCBI lineage: Eukaryota > Metazoa > Chordata > Aves > Coliiformes > Coliidae > Colius > Colius striatus. Next base: position 21,494,218 of record NC_084762.1, on the reverse strand, counting down.
ATGAGAAGGTGGTGGTTTCTAAGCCACACTCATCAGAAGGGAACGAGGAGACGTTATCTCCTGTCTGGAAAGAGTTGCTCTAGGTGCTGCTCATAGACTAATTGTTTCCTAATGTTAAACAGCCTGGAGCTGGAAAGAGATTTGCCCACTAAGCTGGTAAAGGAAGAGAATAGAAACAAGAAAAAATAGTTTTCCTATATTCCTTTCCTCCTCAGAGGACTAGGGGATTAATATCTTCCAAGGAAAGGATACACAGAGGCATGGCAGAAAACCAAGGTTTAGAGCAGGTATCACAAAATTTCTCCTGATTCACTTTCCTTTGACCACCAATCCCCAAAATTCCCAATGTGAACTGAAACCAGAAGATTTCAGAGTGCTACTTCTGAGCCAAGTCATGTCTGAGTCACATCCTGCCTTACCTGACATTGCACAAACGATCTGTAGAAAACAGGGTGATGTGACTGCTCTATGGTAATTTAAATGAGGAGGATGGTTGCTGGCATGCATTTCTCAACATGCGGTATAGCCAAGTGCTTTTGTGCAGAACTGTCAGCAAACACTGGTGCAGAACAAAGGAAGCACAGGCATTAATCTGGGATAATGATGGACAAGAGGTGACAGGAGGAGCTGAGAAGATTTGAGTCTTGTAACTTGTGTCAATTTTTACTGGAAAGCCAGGAGCACAGGTTTGACTAGTTCCCAAATGAGTCTGAATTGTTTAGCCAGTATTTGAGAAGCAACTCACAGTATTAATGGCAGCAATACAAAGGAAAAGAGGAAGATCTTTATCACTCATTTTTACTTTGCTTTTTTTCTAAACTTTTTTAATATATAAAAATATTTAAATATATCTGTGTAAGCACACATCATGCTGTGTTGTTAGTACCTGAGCAAAGTTATTGTTACGTGGGAAAAACAACAAGTAGGAGTGAAGCATTTTGTCTGCAAGTAATGAATAGTATTCCTCAGGGACTGAACTGGAACTGGTGCTGTTTAACACCTTTGTTGATGACATAGTCTGTTGGATTGAGTACACCCTCAGCAAGTCTGCAGATAACACCAAGCTATGTGGTATGGTCAACATGCTGTAGGGAAGGGATGCCATCAGGGGGACCTTGACAGGCTGGAGAGGCGAGGCCATGGAAACCTCATGAAGTTCAGCAAGGCCAAGTGCAAGGTTCCACATGAGTTAGGGCAATCCCAGGCACAAACACAGGATGGGTGAGAGTGAAGTGAGAGAAGCCCTGAGGAGAAAGATGGGAATGTTGGCAGACAAGAAGCTCAAAATGAACAGGCAATGTATGTTTGTGGCCCAGAAAGCCAAACTTATCCTGGGCTGCATCAAAAGAACTATGGCCAGCAGGTCAAAGGAGGGGTGATTCTGCCCCTCTACTGTGCTCTTGTGAGACTCCACCTGCAGTTCTGTGGTCAGTTCTGAAGCCCCAAGATGAAGAGGAGTTGGGCCTGTTGAAATGAGTCCAGGGGAGGAGGGCCACAAAGTTGATCAGAGGACTGGAGCATCTGTCCTGTGAAGTCAGACTGCGAGAGTTTGGATTGTTCAGTGTACAGAAGAGAAGGCTCTGGGTAGAACTTCCAGTCCCTAAGGTTCTACAGGAAAGATGGAGAGAGGCATTTTACAAGGCCTTGAAGTGTTAGGACAAGGGGAAATGGCTTCAAAATGAAAGAGGAGAGATTCAGGCTAGATATTAAGAAGAAATTCTTTCCTGTGAGAGTGGTGAGGCAGTGGCACAGGTAACCCAGAGAGGCTGTGGATGCCCCATCCCTGGAAGTGTCCAAGACCAGGTTGGATAGGACTTGGAGCAACCTGGTCTAGTGTAAAGTGTCCTTGTCCATGGTAGGGAGGTTGGAAGGAGATGATCTTCAACTGAAACCATTCTATGATTCTATAAAATGCAAACAGAGGTTTAGCTCAACATGGTATGCAGTGTTGGCTGGTAGCTTTGAACATGGGACTACCACTACCAGAATCCTGCAATGTTTGGAGTTTAAGTACACTTGGGTAGCAGTGTCTGGAGAAGCTGTGCTTAAAAAAACGCAAAAGGATTTATTCACAAATCAGACACTTGTCCCCTGTGGTTATTGGGTGACAGGGTGGGTAACAGCTTAAGGAGGCTGAAGACCTGGCACGAGATCTCTGTTAACATCTGCTGTTCTTTCTGTCATAACCTACAACTGCTTCATGGAAGAACAAGTAAATTTACTGCTAATACAAAGCATTATCTAACTGTGTTTCATGTGGCCTCCTTCTCCCATATCCATAACCACGGCAACCTGTTTCACACCCACACCGTTTTTCAATTTCCTCCACTGCCCCATTCAATTGTGTCATATGAAGCAGCTGCTAATATTTAGTAACTTTCTGCACCTGTAGTACTATTGATTTCACTGCATTGGTGCATGTTAAGATACAAACTGTGCCCCAGGCTGAGTCTGGAAAGTATTCACCTTATTCAGTAGCATCACTTGCAGATGGTATGAAGGAAGCTGCTATAGAGACATCTTGTCAGCATCAAGGCTGAACATTCATGGTCCAAGCAAATTCTTTGACATCCTGAAGTTATACTGGCTTGTTCCCATTTGTGTGCCAAAACAAACTATATCTTAGTTGATGAATAGGGTATGAAGTGCAAACTTCACATTGAGACTCATGCAATTACCTTGCATGTTTTGAGGAGAAGTGAGATTGTGTGTTCCTGGTCAGTTTGCATTCAGAGGTCAGCATATAGATGGGAATTTCTTTTCGAAAAATGACATACAGGCTCAGTCATGGTGGAAACTGAAGCAAACTGGACTCAGTTTGAAACAAGTCCACTGGTCTTGCCAGCCTTTCCAAAATTGTATGCCCATGTTCACCAATTTTTGTGATTTAGCTTGGAGAATTGGCCAAGATTACACAATAAACCTGAGGCAAATTTAAGAACTGAAACTAAGATTTTTGTGTCCAAATAGAATAACTTGGTTTCTGAAATCTACCTCTTTGGGAGGGAGAGAGAGGGGAGGAAAAAAGAAAAGTTAGTGCTTTTAACACACTGAATGTCTGCACATGCTTAGTTGTGGGATAAGTAGTGTAGTGAATCTGGATCTATCTTTTTGTTAAGGTGAACCCATCTTTGAACTCAATATTAAGGACTACAAAGTGGATATAACTCTCATAAGAGGACAAAGCCACACTTTTGAAAAATAATATGCTTACTGTTTTTACAGATGGAATGACCAAGGGGACTTTTGGTTCTGATTTGTCTTATTGTAAATAGTTGATGGAAAAAAAGAGTCCATATAGTGAAGCTTTTTTGTGAGCATCATAAAACCACCACCTTAAAAAATTATCGTATTTTTCTTCCATCTAAAATGTGGACTTCAGAATCTCTAGACAAATACCATAGATAGGTCTGGTTTATTATCACTAAATACTGTATTTAGAGCAGGAATAAAGTTCTAGGAAGTTTATAGCATGCTACCAAGGGCCAGTACTCACATGATATTTATCGCTGTCTTGAATACTTTGGCATGGTTTAGTACAAGGGAAAGAAAAAAGCCCTAAAAGTTATAGGCAAACTTTATAATACCCAGTCTTCCTATTCGCGTAAGTTAAATATGTAAAATATGTTCATCTCATACAAGTAAATGCCTGGAGGAACTGTGTATGACTAGGCAGTTGTAAGATGGGCTCAATAGCATGTGGAGGACCTTTGGAATCTCAGAGTCCAGCCAGATTTTGCTTGAGGAGTGGCTTGCCCACACAAACTTCACTGAAGCATAAACTCCTGTGATGGGTCATTTTGGTTTGCTTTCTTTGGTCTTAATTAACTGCAATGCCCAACAACCAGTTCCAAGAAAACGTAAAAGATCTATCAATTTCATTCATTCAACAGATGAAGTTATCTCCTAATCCAGCTCTCCAGTGTTCTGGAAGTGTCTTGAAAAACTCTTGAAAGACAATATCTGACATTCTTAATTCAGATACTTTTTAAAAGGCCAAAAAAAGCAATGGGTGGTGGTGGTGATGGGAATCCCAAAGGGGAAACATTTTATGTATCCATTATGTATCTCAAGAAAGAAGAACAGGGTAGATTCCTTTCTTTTTCACCTTAAAGATCACCTTTAGGTAGGTATAAAATGTTAAAAGTAACTAGCCAAAGGCTCAAACTTAACCTACAAGCAAATCAGGAACTGCAAACTCAAGTGTCATTTCTTTGTGTTTCATAAGAGATGAGTAAAAAATGGAGAAGAATTAATCCACCCATTCTGAGACAAAGATCCACTTCCAAATCAGTATCTGCTTGCAATGTGCTAAATCTTAGCTAGGAAGAGTGCATTAGTGAGCCAGGGCCCGTAAGAGGCATTGTAAGCAATGTAATTTGTATTTTAATATTACAGCCTGTCTGCTAGGGTTCAAGTACAGAGAAAAAACGTGGAGGTGGGTCAGATAGAACTGAAGATCTGCCAAAGGTTTCTTCAAAGTCCTGATGTAATGAGGCATGGTAGTACTGTGCATTCATCCCATTGCTCACCTGTGGATCAGGGCTGTGTTTACTTTTTCAACAAGTTTCTGAGAGCTCAGGAATACATTGAATTTACAAGAGCTTTTTTTAGGTGGTGAGTTGACTTTATGGAGAGGGAAGTAAAACAGAGATGATTGCGTTTTAATATTTTCATCTATCATAAGAAAAACCTACATGAAAACATCACCTAAAACAAACATGGAATATCTGATGCTTGTCAATAGCCTGTCCAACCTGATACACACCTCTGTGTGCTAGTACTTTACAAAGGTCAGTTCTACTGTTTCTACTAGGTTCTCTGAGTTTTCTGAGTTTCCTAGTTGTCTCTAAATTTTGCACAGGATTTGTGTAGTATTGACAACACAATAAACATTTAAAAACCAATGGTAATCTCACTGATTCTAGTGACACCATGCCTTGCTTGACTTCCGCACAGCACTATGTACAGGCTGCAGTGGAATGGTCTACAATGGCAAAATCAGTCTAGTCTAAAAACTTTCTGCTCATAGAATCATAGAATCATAGAATCATAGAATCATAGAATCATAGAATCATAGAATCATAGAATGGTAGGGGTTGGAAGGGACCTTTAGAGATGATCTAGTCCAACCCCCCTGCAGGAGCAGGTCCATCTAGATAGTTGGAAGACCAGCAGAAGTTTCACTTGATAAGGAGGAGCAGCATACACCCAGGAGCAAGAGTTTTTAACATGTCAATGATATTTTTTGTATTAAGTTAAATAGCTAACTCCTTTGTCAATAAAAGAACGTGAATGAACTACGGCAAGAAAACATCTATGATCTTGTGTAGTAGTAACACCTTATTAAACACTGTGTTAAGTCTACTGTTAACATTTGCATGAGGAAATCCTCTGCTTTTTAGTGTACAAAAGAATAATGTTGAAATTTCAGATGGAAAAGAGCTCAGTATTTGAGCTCTGTAATATCCACTTTAATGCTTTTATTCTTTAGAGTGTAACTGATCAGCAGTAAGACTTTGAATCTGCTTTCACCTTCACCGAATGAGAAATAATTCTCTCAAGTCAGTGACATTATACCAACCTGAAAATTATGTTATGATGAGCCTCTAAAGTCCTTAATTTAGTATTTGGCAGGAGGGATGGGGAGGTGAGAGTGGGGCTGCAGGGGAAAGGAAGGGTTGAGGGAGAAACTGAATTACAGTCATGTCTTTTTAGTTCTGTAGACGATTTTACATGTTCCCTTAATACAAGTGTTCTCACTTGGCAGTGGGTTTATACATTAGTCTATTGTGTTTAATGAAGTAATTCATGCAAACATAGAAAAGTGTGTGCATAAGTGTTTTTCAGAATTGAGACCCTTAAATTACAGACTTCCTTTTCAGTTATTCTCTTTCATTTATTATGTAATATGTTTTTCAATTGTGATTCTGTGATAATCATCCAAAACAAATCCTAAATGAGGAATCAACTTGTGGACTGGAGTATCTTAAATGAGTAAATGACATGCTTTGTAGAGTTGGTCTTCCAATCTCTTTCCTGTAGTAGTGCAAAATGCAGTACTAAAAGTTGTTTTTAGATTGAACTATGGGTGTGACCCAAGCTAGCACAAGCCAAGAAAGCCAAAACTCACTTATTTTCCAACAAAGCAAGTGATGCTGGGAAAATAACTTACCTGCTTCTCAAGTGAAACTGACTCTTCCAAGACAGGTTATCAAAATGGCAATATGCCACTAAAACCGCAAACAACTTTACTGATCTGTAAGCCTTTTGCTTACCCTCTACAGAAAGGCAAATTTCCCAACTCTTTACTTCCAGTCTGCCTCAATACAAAACTAAGCAACCAGCTGTGGGGCAGCAAATGCTACATAAGTGGGTGAGAAAGGAGCAGGGCTGCCCTGCTCTTTCTCAGGAAGTGGACCCCTGATATGCACTATGTGTATGCATCCTCTCTGGAGACAGGTGGACTGGACTGCTGGGCATGGTAGAGTGTCTGCTCCCTGATTCTAAATCCGTGAGACATTGCACCATGCTGGTGGAGTCTCCCCTTGCCCCCAAACAGCTTGTTTTTTTTTCTTTCCTTTCCATTTTTTTTTCCTTTGAAACTCTGTCTATTGCAATAGTGAAGTGTTAATGGGTTCTGTTCCAACTCTCACTATGTCAATCAGTTCAGTTTTCTGCTTTTTTCTGATGCCAGAGGAACATAAATATTTTCAGATCTTTAGCTATGGGGCTAGCAGTAAACTGTAATATCGTCATGTGGTCTAGTTTCAGGATATGTTTTCTCTGATGGGAAAGCTCACGTAAGGATCTTCTTCCTTGCTGGAGTTCCTGTGCCCTTATTATGGTGGTATAGCTATGTGCAGTACTAATTAAGTGGTTCAAGTTAAATAATAAAAAAGGAAAGTGTTTTGAGGACATGTATTTTTATCCTATCCTGCTCAGATCTACAGTAATACCAGCCAATGAGACTCTGGTGAGCTGCAGATCAGGACAGGAACGAATGTCTGGAGAAAGGGGCAGAGAGCAGAAACTTAAGCTGCTTTGTCACCAAGCAGAATACGTCATGGGATTGCTGCCAACTCTCCTACTCTGTCAGAGAATATGGAAGTCATGTACAAAATGTCTTGTTGGTACAGCTACTTCGTTGGTTAGAATCCAGTTTCAGGCCTATTAGACATGCTGCCTATCTCAAAATACAGGATTTTGACTACTCTTTACCTGTTCAAGGTCTCAAGGTAGCTGTTTTTTATGTAAAATAAACAAAACAGGGATAGCACTTATTTCAAGGTGATATTTGGTTCAAGAATTCAAGAATCCCAGAATCAGACTTCCAATTGTGGATTTTCTGGCTGGAACAAAGAAATTTCACACCTAGTTCTGCTGGCCAAGGATATCCAGTTTAAAACATGCCAGACATGATTTTCCTGCTGTTACTAGTTGAAAACTAATAGAAACCACCACAGACTTCAGGTTGTGCATGTCTGGGTCTTATCAGCTAACTAGATCTTAAAAAACCAAGCTGCAGCTGTGTTTGCTTATTGGTCAAAATATATGTTTACACAATGCCATTTCTAATTAGCTGTATGCAAACAGCATTGTTAGGTCCCTACGTTGTGTCACTTTCTCAGTTAGAGACATCGTTACCTCAGTTTCTTTTCATTTGTACTTGGTGGTTATTTCTCAACAACAAGTACTTGAGAAAGGAATGTGCTTATTGGCTTGAATATATGGATATATATGTGTAGTCAATGTCAGCTGACATATAGAACAACGTAAGGAGGAGTAATGTGAATGTATAAACAAATAGCCTATGTTGTTTCATGTTGACACATATATGACACTAATCCAGTAACTCATGTCAGAGGCAAGTGAAATAGTTCTTGAACCATTAAAGGTATTCCTTCTGGAATTGCTCATACAGTATGATTTCTGACTGTGATTGAAAGAAAACTTACTGATCTATCAGCACCAGTATTGATATCTGAAGTGGTATATATGTGGAAATAAACCCCACTCTTGCTTAAAAGTTACTTTTAAGATGCATTTTCTTATATTTTCTAGTGTATCCTTGCTTGTACTCTTGTTCAATTCTGAGAGAAGACTCTTTAACATTATGTTTCTGTACATATATTTGAAATTCTAATCTGTAATGGATAAATAGCAAAACTGGTTCTTTCCTAGCACAGATCACATGCTATTTTCAGGGAAACTTTCTCAGAAAATGATTCTCCAGTAATCATGGGACGGTACCCTAAATTGCAGAGTGTTTAAAAATATTTTCTGATTCTTTGTCTTGTCTTTGTAGTAGTAATAGAAATCAGAAAATGAAAATTAGTAGTCCACAAGTGAGAAAATCTGTGATTAACACAGTCAGTCACAAAATGAACTACTTACTCTCTGAAAATAGATTAGGGAGGAAACTCTGGCACATTTCTTAAAAGAAGCTGGACCTATTGCCACTGAAATTGTGCATGGACAAGATATATTTGCTAATATGTTTACTGATGATAAGTATTTTGTCTAGATCTTTATTTACCTCTGCATGTGGTATCCCTGTAGATTTGACAGTATTGTTTTTTTACAAGCAAAATCATTCATCAGTTTTATTTCTAAAGCAAATATATTTTTTACAGTTTCATGTATAGCTCAGTACTTCCAACTGACATACGGAGGCCATTTTATTTAAGAATTACAAGTTACACAAGCGTTTTGTGATGAAAATGACTTTTTGATTTTTTTAAATGGATAGGACGTGGATAGAAAGGGAGAAACAAGGACAGTGACAGTGCTGAGGTTCCTGGTACAACGATGTTGTACCTGGAGGGGTCAGCAGAAATCCACCTTGGCTGGTAGAGTCATAGAGGTAACATAGAGTATTACTGTGTCTGTTTTACCAGTGGAAAACTGGAGGAAAAGACATTTAGGTTTGACCACGACCACGAGGAACACAATTTCCCTGCTGTCCTCAGTCTCCCAATCCTGCTTCCTGCTACCATCTTGATCTGAGTTGTTTTTAAGCCTTGTGGTGGGTAGCTGTGACAAAGAAAAGCCTAACAGACAAAACTGGGAGCTTGTAATCCCATTCTGAAATGGGAATGTTGGAATGGTGGTACAGAATCTAAAATCTGGTATTTGCTGCTTCCACAGGAATTGCTGACATGATGTACTGTACTGGTTTTGGCCAAGAGAGAGTTAATACATTTTCGTAGTGACTTATATGGAGCTGTGCTTTGGATTTGTAGTAGAATTGTTGATAACATGGAGATGTTTTAGCTATTGCTGAGCAGTGCTTAGGCAGTGTCAAGGACTTTTCTGTTTCTTGCACTGTCTCAATAGCAAGGTAGGTGAACACCATCCTCAGTAGGCTGGGGATGAACAAGAGGCTGAAGGGGACACAGCTGGGACAGCTGACTTCAATTGACCAAAGGGATATATCACATCATATCACAGAATTACAGAATGGCAGAGGTTGGAAGAGAACTCTGGAGATCTCCAATCCAACCCCTGGCTAAAGCAGGTCCACCTAGATCACATCACTCAGGAATGTGTCAAGGTGAATTTTTAAAACCTCCAGAGAATGAGATTCCACAGTCTCCCTGGGCAACCTGTGCCAGGGTTCCGTCACTCTCACAAGAAAGAAGTTTCTTCTCATGTTCCAGAGGAACTTCCTATATTCCAGCTTTTGACAGCCCCATCATCTTGACAGCTGTCCTTTAGGTATTTCTAAGCATTGAAAAGCTGTCCCCTCAGTCTTCTCTTCTCCAGGCTAAACAGTCCCAGTTCCCGCAGCCTTTCCTCATAAGAGAGATTCTTCAGCCCCCTGATCATCTTGGTGACCCTATGCTGGACTCTCTCCAGCAGTTCTCTGTCTCTCTTGAACTAAGGCCAGAAATGGACACAGTATTCTAGATGAGGCCTCACCAGGGCAGCGTAGAGGAGGAGGAAAACCTACTTTGACTTGCTGTACACACTCTTTTTAATGCATCCCAGCATTCTTTGGCTTTCTTGGCCATGAAGGTACATTGCTGGCTCATGCTTAATTTTAATTTAATGTAATTAACCAGGACTCCCAAGTCTCTCTCTGCAGAGCTGCTCTCCAGCAGGTCAACTCCCAGCCTGTATTGGTGCATGAGGTTATTCCTCCCCAGATTAAGAACTCTGCACTCGTCCTTATTGAACCACATGAAGTTCCTTTCTGCCCAGCTCTCAAGCCAGCTGAGATCCTCCTGAATGGCAGTACAGCCTTCTGGGGAATCAGCCAGTCCTCCCAGTTTGGTATCATCAGGGAACTTACTGAGGGTACACTCTCTCCCCTCATCCAGGTCATAGATGAAGATGTTGAATAAGACTGGCCCCAGAACCAATCCCTGTGGAGCTCCACTGGCCACAGGTCTCCAGCTTGGCTCCATTGATCACCACCCTCTGGGTTCTGTCATTCAGCCAGTTCTTGATCCATCTCACTGTCCACTCATTCAACCCACACTGCCTGAGCTTTCTTATGAATATATTTTGAGAAATAGTGTCAAAAGCCTTGCTGAAGTCAAGGTAGATGACATCCAGCACTCTCCCCTCATCTAGCTAGGCAGTCATGCCATCCTAGAAGGCTATCAGGTTGGCCAAGGAGGATTTCCCCTTGGTGAATCTGTGTTGATTCCTCCTGATAATCATCTTTTCCATCATGTGTTTAGAGATGACATCCAGGATGAGCTGCTCTATCACCTTTCCAGGAATGGAGATGAAGCTGACTGACCTGGAGCTTTTAGAGTCCTACTTTTTGCCCTTTTGAGGATTGGAGTGACATTTGCCTTCTTCCAGTCCTCAGGCACCTCGCCTGTTCTCCATGGTCATTAAAAAATGATGGAGAGTGGCTTAGCATGAACATCAGCCAGCTCCCTCAACACTCTTGGATGCATCCCATCAGGACCCACGGATTCGTGAATATCCAGGCTGCCCAGTAGATGCCCAACAAAATCCTAATCAACCAAGGGAAAATCTTCCTTTCTCCTGACTTTCTCTCTGTCCTCCAGGGACTGGGCTTCCCAAGGGCTGGAGTAAAGACTGAAGTAAAGAAGGCATTCAGCAGTTCCACCTTCTCTGTATTTTCTGTCACCGAGATATCCTCCTTATTCAGTAGTGGGCTCACATTCTCCCTAGTCTTCCTTTTACTACTGATGTATTTGAAGAAGCCCTTCTTGTTTTCCTTTACACGTCTTGCCAGATTTAATTCGAAGAAAGCTTTAGTTTGCCTTGTTTCATCCCTGCATAATCTGACAAGTTTCCTATACTCTTCCCAAGCAACCAGTCTATTTTCCCACAGACTTATTTTTCCATAGATGTCCTTCTTCCATTTGAGTTGTTTCAGAAGATCCTTGTTCATCCACACAGGCCTCTTGCCTACTTTATCTGATTTTCTGCTTGTGGGGATACCTTGATTTTGGGCTTGGAGGAAGTGGAACTTGAAGACTGATCAACTTTCCTGAGAACCCTTACCATCTAGAATCCTAGCCCATGAGATTCCTCCAAGCAAGTTTTTGAAGAGACCAAAGTCAGCTCTCCTGAAGCCCAGGGTCACAGTCCTGCTTGCATATGATGCTATGCTCAGCAATAAAACTGAAGATGAGGGATGTGGGTGAATGTTGGCTGGGGGCTACTGTTTCTTGGGAACTGGCTGGGCATTGGTCAGCTGTTGGTGAATAATTGTTTTCTTTTGCATCACTTGTTCTTCTGGTGTATTTTTTTTTCCTTCTTTTTATTGATTGTTTTCCTTCTTTTAAAAAAAGAAATTTAATTGTCTTTCTCTCAATCCATCAATTTTTGCACTTTTACCCTTCCAGTTCTTTTCCCCATTCCACTGGAAGGAGGAGATCAGTGAGTGGCTGAGTGATGCTTAGCTGCCTACCGAGGCTTATCAATAGAAAAATTATTTATCTATCTACTTTTTTAAAGCACATAGAAAAGGCTAGGAACATTTCAATCTATCAAGCAAAATAATTGAATGTGAGCTTAATTTTAAGTATAGTAATGATCTTTATAAAAGTGTATTTGTGGTAAACACCTTACATCTTAAATTAAGGAAAAAAAAAAAGGATGGAAAGAATCTGAGATTACTTTGAAGGACCTGCTCCCAAAATTAGTGATTAAAGAAGGATAAGTACAGAGCTTGTGGCTTCAAAGGTCAGTCCTGCTGAATTTAAGTGACTGATGGATTCTCTTCACCAGAGGTGCAATTTTCCCCTGAAGAAATACTTTTTAAAGACCAACGCTGGCTAGCTGGTATTTATGAGAGAGTCCAAGGGGAATTACAAGTAGGTCGTTAGGGTTATCATTTACTCAGTGGTTTCTGCTGATATTGTAGCACAGAGATCCCACAGCACTTCTTCTTAGCATGTGATAAATTGTGTACCAGATGAAGGTGAGAAAAGAGTGCGGGCAGCGACTGTGATGACAGACTGTTGCTTTGCTACTCCTGCTATGAACCTACTATTTCTCTGCCAGCAATCACCAGCACCTTAACTATGTCCAGCATTGGTCTCCTTGGCCAGTGATGACATGCCTGTGCATTTGAGAGTGCTTTAAGGACATGCTGAGTACATGGCTACAAACAGGAGAGTTTTTCTTCTGCATTCCAACATGGCAACAACAGTAAGATCTATGGCTACATTTGCAAGACCCCTATTGTATACTGGCTCTTCACGCAGCCCAAGTGATTTTGAGTAGCTGATACAGCATAAAATATCAACAAGTGTGAGAACGAGGTACCTCAGCCTGCTCAAGTTGAAAGATGTGTTGTTTTGGTCTCTCCCAGTTCTGGTGACAGGTGTCCATGAATATATAGCTGGAGTGCTACAGGAGTAATTTCTGTTGCATCTCTCCCTGTTTAATTCCTCCATCTTTGGGATTAAAAATAGATTATGTTCATTACAGAAAGCTATTCATATATCTTGCATATTTAATGTAGCTTCCTTAGTTATTCCTCTTGTGGGAAAAAAACCCATAATATTTTGAAAAATAAAAAAGAGTGAAATTATACAGTTTAAGAACTAAATGGTTTTGTTTGTCATTTTAATCCAAATATACTTAAAAACAGATAAAGTCAAGCCTAAATCATGCAAAAAACATTACATCAACTGTGCATAAAATAGAATATTTGGTGGGATCTGAAATAGGGTTTATGTTGGTTTTTTGATTGATGAAAATTGTGTACTTTGTTTTTGCTATACTCTTCCAGGATTTCAAGCCCATTTAATGGTAATGATTCAGCTGTTTTTCAGCTAAAGAAAATAGGTTGATGAGGTTAAGTAAGGCCACAGTCAGCATCAGTTAATGTAGTGTTGAATGTGTTGCCTGACTGCTATTAAAAGGAAAAAGGAAAAGTACCTTCATTTAAAAAACCGTCAAAGTGTCCCCCACCCAAACAACCAAATTCCCCAGAAAACCCAAAAAAAAGGAAGTTTCTGAACTCTAAGAAAATCACTGTTAAGGTACTAATGTTATTAATGTCTTCTCTGAACTCTGTTCATCTTTGCTTTTGATTTCCTAATTTGGTAAATCGCATTCTTTAAGATAATACTCCAAATTTTCCTATTAATGTTTGGATTCCTGGAACTATTGTGGCTTTGAAAGTCCTTATTGCTGTATCTTTGGCTCCTCTTCAATGAGCAGGTGTTGACCATGGATGAAAATGTTGAATTTACAGCTTACATCTTTCTGTTGACAGCTTCTTGCAATTTATTTTGAAAAGGAAAGAAGCCATTTAAAACTTTTGTTGTCTTTGGTTTATACAGGTTCTTTTTTGCTGCTCCTATTTCAGTTGTAACAAAGAATGGGCTCAAAACTAGTTACCTGTTGTGTTCAGTAGATGTGCAATCAGATTAGAGCAGCAGCTGGAAAAATGGTGTAGATACTACCTTGGCCTGGAACACCACCTCAGACTTTGGAATTGAGACTCTTTTTTTTTTTTTTCTGAGACATACGATGGCTAGATATGTGACCTGAGCCTGTCTGCGTGATCTTGGTGGTGCTTTATTTTCAATATTGTGGAGTGCTATGGAGCAGAGGAGTCTGGGCACAGTTTCTGCAACAGCTGTGGGCTACAGTGGCTGTTTGGGTAGGGCTGGCTGCAGGAGAAGTGGGAGTTTCTGGAATCACAGCCTGTGCCATGAGCTGCAATGGCCTTGGTACCTCAAGGAGGGCACCTAAATCAAGGCATGACGGCAAAGGTCAGTAGACTTTCAGTGTCAGCAAAGCCTGTTCATTACTGAGCAAGCAGAGTGACAATGCAGCCTTTTTCCATGAAGAATTTGTGGCCCTGTCCACTGTCCATTGTATCGATTTCAATGAAACTCAAGTATGTACTTAGAATTAACCACGTCTTTGCTGATGCCCTCAGGAGAGAGAATTTCCTTAACTGGGGCCAAACATGTACTTTGTACGGGGCATCTTCTGACCCAGAAGGTCAATTAAAGCTTCTGAGGGACTCTGAAGGGATATTTTTAATTGTTCAAAGTCTTGTTTTGTTTTTAGGCTCTGCAAAATAATCTGAATGTGTGTTTGTATAAATTCATAAGGGAGAAAGCTGACAAAGAACCAGCTTGCTATTTCATTGTGGTACAGGTCCTGCAACGGCAGAGTCAGACTGAGTTTTATCATTAATTTCAGTGAATGCAGGGCTATCTTGTCTAGCCATTTTGAGTTGATCGATTTTTTTCTCCCACATCGAGACAAAATTTTCCCACGCAGAGACATATCAGAGAGCTGGTACAAAATTGACACATTTTTTTATGATTTGAAATATAACTTGTAAAGTTATGCTATGTTTGGTTAATAATTATAACCTCAGAAGAGAGGATAATTTCCAACCTTCTAACAGAAAGCATGGGGAGTGAGGCACAAGTGAGACCCACCTAAATACCAGATCACAGAACCAGTCCTAAGTCTGGCAGCTTTGGTATTGTAATCTTCATGTTAGGTGTATTCCACAGCAAACTCTGGAGGCAGGAATTATCTACTCGTGGGCTACTTTTGCTCAAAACTGTATCTTTGTTGGTGTTACTTCATCTGAGCTTAAACTACCTTTTACTTCTTCATCTTTGTTAGCTATTTTTAAAATGTGATGTGTTACAAAATTATTTTTGTAAAAGGTGAAGTGAAGCCAGAGCATTATATCCTCCCTTTACTCTTTGGTGATATAGGAGAAGGGACTGCAGCAGAAAAATACCTACCAGTCATGGCAGGTTTCTAGGCTGGTGCTCTACAAACCTGTGTGTTACACCTAATGATATTAATGATTAGTGTGCATTAACCTAAAGATATTAACGATATTAGCGTGCAGACTGAAAATTCAGATGTGCTCCTTCTCCTTTGTTGCAGGTAGAAACATTTTTTGGTGCAGGTCTGAGGAAGGGCAGGCTGGTATGGAGAAAGAGGTAAGTGAAGAAAAAAAACAGAAAAATTAAAGGGGCTATTCCTAGCATTGCTATTTCATAATATTATTTGTAGTGTGATGGGAGAGAAGTCAGTAGACGTGTAGGCTCCTTTATATCATTGACAAGTCAAGGGGATGATTAACGAGAGTACTAGACAATGTAATGGCAGGAGAAGGCCCACAGAAGTTAAACAGAAGTGCCTTCAGAATTTAGAGAATTCCCATGATCCATAGTAGGACCTCATTGTGCTTGTCTACTGTTTCTATTTTTGATTAGATTTATAAACACAGCACCACATATTTTCATGTGGCTCATGGCCCCAGGGCAGAGTGAGATTGACTGTGCTGAAACTGTGAGGCTTGTGAATTTCAGGCAAGGGATGGAGTGAAATAAGTAGTGTAATTGTTTTTGTGGAGTGACCGTGGGACCTCCTCTGTTCTGAATTACACATGGTTCAACCCTTTGACCTAACCAACCTCAGCAATGCCTGCTAGATCTCCTAAAGCTGTGCTGAAAGGTCCTATCAGTGACATGTTGGAACATTATCTGTCATGTGAGATGTGTGCCAACAACCATATTAAACTACATTAATTACTAGCAAGGCCATGTTTGTGACAATCTCAACTTCATTTAACCCATCATCATGTTAGTTATTGTTTAAACAGGAAGTACAAATGGGGATAATTTATGAAATCAAAATGCAGCACCAATCTTTTCTTTAATTTTTTTAAAATTTATTTTATTTTACTTCCTTTTTTTTTCCCCCAGCATTTTTGTTCTTGTCATTAGCTCTATATCTTGAGTTTTCTGAGGCCTTTTTTAGTTTAAGAGCAAGCAAGAAAAAGATTATGTCTTAGTAACTAAACCAATGTGCTAATGAAACGGTGGTTTCTTTTAATGCATTTGTAAATGATGCCACAGTTGACTGAAAGTACCATGCTTGTTTTCTAGCAAGATGTAAACATGCTAAGGTAGTTTATGTAAGGTTGAAAGATCACACACACGGGTTATTTGCTTGATGTACACCTTCACTACTTTAAACTTAAGCTAGTCCATCTCTACATGGCAACGCTTGCACACCTCTGGATCAGGAGTGAAGCATTCATTTCTTTTTAATTCTCACAGAACAATTTTCTCATAGCCCTGACCCTGTTGGTAGCAAAGCATTCTGTGTGTCCTCAAAAAGCAGTCCAGCATGTAGAAATGCAGAAGGATTCTTTGCACGTGGACATATTTGTAAACAATTCTGAATTTTACAGAGGAAGAGGCAAAAGCTCCCCTACATGCTCCTCCATGGGCAGCATAAGGTTCAATCATGCATACCTGTGCCCAGTATTATATTAGTTAGACGAGACGTGGGGTTACATCTTCCACCTACACACTGAGCTGCTCTTTTTTGACAAGGCTTTTCTTTAGTTTTATTCTCTAGCTAGAATAGGCTTAAACAAAGTGGTATTTACTTATTTATTTTCTAATTGCTGCAGAGTCAGCTAAAAAATATGTTTGACCCTACTAAGTGTCATTCTCATTAGCAATGAAGAGTTTGCTCTTCGCAAAATCTAACATGGAGTGCTTAAAGCAGACAGGTGCAAATTACAAGCTGTTTCTCTTTGGCTGCCATCCCTTAAATAGACAAAGTAATAGGCTAGAAGAAGGGAAAAGGTTCCAGCTCCAGCTGCATAAAGGAAAGACTTAACAGGGACTTAGCAGCTGGTTGCAAGAATTAAATGCTATAAATACCAACTAACGCATTTGTGTGTGTATGTTCACAGAGGAATATGTTTTTAGTAAGGCTCTATCCCTTTTTATGAGAGAGGATAATTCTTTGAAAACTGTCCTCTCTTTTATGTAGAAAGGCTAATGCTCTTGCTGAAGTGAATGAGAACAGAAGTCAACATACCTGTTCCTTTTTACCATCAGTACACTCCTTAGAGCATTTCAGGCATTATTAGGTTCTTGGAGCCCTACCAGATTGACAATATTTCCAGCTACTTCTCTTTTGGCTGTATTCAAAAAAGTTTCCAAAGGAAAAAAAAAACAACAAACCAACAAACCAAAACCAAAACAAAACAAAAAACCAAAACAACCAACCCACAAACAAAACCATGGATGAATCTGCTGAGCTAGTTTGCTGATGTTAGAAACAGTTGTTCATATTAGGAACACCTAATTTAATTTCATGAAAGAGACATAACATGCCAGTATGTGTATGAATCTAAGGTATGCATTTCCTAAAAGGAACTAAAACTCTGTCATTCCAAAGTTGCTCTTCTTTTTGACTTCCAGCTTGCATGGGGACTGCTGTCTGGAAGCAGTAACTTTAACTTTAACTCTAAGGCTGCTGATGAGGTCTGTCTGTGTGATCTTCGTAAGCAGATAAGGGTAGGGAGACAGCTCAGAGCAGAGCTTGTTTACAGCAGGATAGAAGAAAACAGCTAGACATAAATGAAGGCTGACGGTTTCATGAAGCACAATTGGTTGATCACAGATTCAATATGACTGCCCTGAACTGAGCGATGATCCGTACAGTATGCAAAATTCACTTTCTTGCTGGTCTGTGCCCACCAGCCTTCCAGCAGCTTTCCCAGAGCCCCTCAGCCACGGCTTTGAGTGGAACCAGAGCTGAACGCAGTATTGTTGTACCCAATTCCTTTTGACAACAATCACATTCTTTTAAAAACTTCATAGGTTTTAGTTGTCACTGGTTATAAATGAGGGTTTTTTCCCTGGCCGCTGCTGCTGCTGCTGCTGCTGCTGCTGCTGTTGCTGTTGTTGCAGTGCTCGCTGCTCTCCCACAGACCCGAGCACGGTGGGTTCTGGTACTTCCAGTTTTCCTTTGTTTCAATTGGTATCGGAAAACAGGTGGTGCGTTTTAATGACGGCAGCATGCAAAAAGGCTTTTAAAGCTTTAGGATGCTTTTCGAATCACATGGTGATATGTCTGTGCTGTGTCCAGACACTTCTGACTCCCCTTGTCTTTGCCATAATTCAGCACACTCGAGATAAAGAGATGTCTTTAAAAAAAAGAAAATTAAAATGCAAGACTTCTTTGTTTTTCACCAACTATGGTGGAGCTTTGAGACAGGATGAATTGCTGTCACCAGCAGCATCACCTTTTAAACTTGACTTTGCAAGCAAAGGACATCTCTTTTTATGTGCTACTTGTGGATGGATAGATCTGATGTGTCTTTTTTTGTGGATGCAAGTTGAATCACCTCCACCACAGGTGTATAGCAGCGTAGCCTTTGTATCATTCGAAACTCTGATGTCATCATGTAATTTCTCTTTTTTGTTGCAATGCTTTTTAATGTTTATTTTTAGATAATGTTCTAAAATTAGAATAGTAGCTTCCTCTGTGGATGTGCATTCACATTCATTCATCTAGGTATACTCACGTAACTGGACTTTGCAAATACAGCAAGTGGTCACTGCATGAGTTTTATTTAATTTACTATTGGAAACCTGAATTTTGCAAGTACATGTGAACTCATTAAAGAAAAATTGATTTAGACATAAATTTGCATAAATACATGAACTAACTGGTAATGAGTAATGATAAAATGAATATAAAATACTACTAGATGTTTTCCTGACTATTCTCTGATGAGAAGGCAAAGTGTCATAAGGGTAGAGGAGGGGCTTAGGGAAAGAAATCTTAGATGAAGAAGGGTAGAGCGTGTAATTTGCACTATTTAAGTATGCTCATCCGTAAAAGAGAGAAGGATGAGGAAATTGGCTGTAGATAGATGTAGAAGGAAAATTTTTACTAATTTCTTCTGAAGCACAAAGTGACAAGAGCATGTGTTGATTACACAAAGGCCACCACTTAAACACTCCATTATTTAGTTGTATTGAGAAGTAGCCCTGAAAGAATTCCTGTCTGCTGTAGAAGATCAGGTATTGAATTAATTCTAAAAATATGCTCTCATGAAAAACACCTCTTCAAAATCTAATCTCATTAAGGGACAGGGGTATCATTTCTTTTGAAGTTCTTTGCAAGCCAATAGGAATCACAAGACCCTTAGATCAGCTACTTAAAAAGACTAATTTGTGCCTGAGTGTATGAAGTGCCAAAGAATATGGTGCCAAAATACTATGTCCCTGAAAAACAAAATTTTGTGCTAACTATAGTGAATATTTAAACTTCTCTCCCCACCCCACACCCCCAAAAAACCCAAACCAACAACCAACCAACCAAAAAGAGAACCAAAACCCAAAACACACAAAAAAACCACACTCCAAAACATCAAAACCCACTCTGCATCTTTATTAATACGGAGGAGGAGGAATACTTTATTTTTCTTCTTGCTGTGAAAGGAGCTTATATGTTTCACAGACTAACAATTGGTAGTCAACTATGGCCAATATAGCCTGCAATTGGTTGTGCTAGGGAAACCTGACATGCAGAAGGAATACATAGAATGTAATGTAATGTAGATCATCTTCACTCTATCCGAGTTATACATGTATACTGATTTCCATGAGCTGGAAGTTTGCCCCACAATTTTTCTCTAGATGTTGTTTTCTTTAGCTGTTAACATAAAGTTTAAGGTTTTGTGTGGTAATTATTATGCAGTATAATAAGAATAATTTTCACACAGCAGTGTTACAAATATTGCCGGAATCTTTAAAACTGACTCAATTAAAATTTTATGCTATGCAGGAATACAGTAATGCTTTAATATTGCAAAGAGATACAATTCTAAAGATACTGACTGAACAAATATGTATTTTTGAAAGATTTTTCAACTAGGAAAAAGACAGAAGCAGTATGGTGAATTTCTGAACCTCTTGAACTCCTGTCAAAATTATCATTAACTTCAGTTGTGTTGCATGTGGATTGTAGGAATTATTTCTGTTATGATATTTATTTATTGTAGCTTTTAGAATGTGTCTGGTTATTTTTACACATTTGCTTTTTAGTAGGGTAATAGTATAATTTTATGGGAAGTCCACCGTTTTCAGAATAACATACCTGTCTGAGTGTACACATACACATGCATATATATCTATAAAGATCTTAATATATGTATTAATCTGACGGTTTAGTTATTTTCGACAGATTTATTGATTATGTCTGCTGCAAGGGTTTTTTTTTATTGGAAATTGACACCCATAATCAAATGGGAAGGATGGATGCTGTAAAGATTGCAATTTTTCAATGATTCTTGTAATTAAGCCTCTTGTATTGACAGTTTCCAGGAGCTATGTAGCCAAGAGTGGTCTTTATCATTGGGCAATTAAGCAATTGGCTTGAAAAACTAATGCTTGTTTTGGAAGCTGCCATGTGACATTCAAAAATAAACGGGTCTGAACTGTTTTCTTACTTTGTTTTTGGCTTTGATTAATACTCTCAGAAGTGTTTTGTTTTAGGTAATCTTTGCCTGTTTTGGTTGTTAGCATCTGTTCTAGGGGTCTGTAGTCATACATGTGACCATGTGTGACTCCCTTGCTAATGCTACTCGAGGTATTATACAAAGATGTTGTTTAGCACTTGGGCCTTCCCGATGGTAGTAATGTGACCACTTGTTTTTTTCAGGTTTTTTTTGAGGCTTTCTTTCCCACAGGAATTAACATGGAACTTGTCAGAATTTAAGTTCTTCAAGATCTCCTGCTATTTGCTTTCACTGTAACTGTTGCTGGCGTCTCTTTAATATTAAATTAACTTTTCATTGTTGTAATGAGTCTTGCTTCCCCTTTGCTGTGGACCATGACCCCTCTTTTGTGCGATCTTGTTGCAAATTGTTTTAGAGTTACTTTTATTTTATTGCCTCATATAAAAGGGTAGAGCTCACTTTAAACAGCTCTGTGAAGAACAAATACACTGGTTATGTAAGTGGACCAGGAGTATAAGAGAACAGGGGATGTCAGGGAAGTCTATCTATAAATATGCTGCATAACCAAACTTTTCTAAAATAAGAACTGCAATTCTGCAGTGAAATAAAGCAGTTGCTGCTAAATGCATACTGTAAAGGCAGGTCTGATAATGTTTCTCATTTGTTGAGGTTTCTTTGCATTAATTAAAATTAGGAAAAACCAAAGTATTTTAATGTGACCTTCATTTGGCATTTGTTTTAACTTTTCTTCTCCTATTTTATTTAATTCTTCCACTTCTGTTGTTCAATTAGTGTTTGACCCCTTTAGCAGAGATGTAAATTAAATGACATTTCAATGCCATCCCATATTTAAAATACTGTGTTAGTTGTGGATCATAAAGGATGATCTTCGTTCTTTAGCTAATTTATTCATTTAACAATTTCCCTCCAGAAGTTCCAGCAGAAGGCTCTGAAGCAAACTAAGCAGAAGAAATCCAAGTCGGCTGAATTTCTGATGGGTGAGCCTTGCTTGATGAGTTATTGCTCATAATTTGTGTAAGGATTAATTAACTAATTACAGACAAATGGCTGTGGGCGAAATTTTGCTCTTGCTTGTCAGGGTGCAATTTGTAATTATTTTAATCATTTATTCTTTTTTTTTTTTTAGAGTTAATTTTAACCTAATTCTGTTTTGGTGACATTTGAGGACGATACACTTGAGTCTTTCAGCAAAGGAATTACTAGAAGGAATTTTCTGCTTGTCATTGAAATATACTTTTCTATAGTGTGCTCTTCTGACCTCCTTGTTTTCTATAGTAAAAGAAGAGAGAACAGCAACAGAAGGCATTGAAAATCCAGCTTTTAACATCAGCAGCACAGATCTTTCAGCATATCAGCCTTCAGAAGAGAAAGTTATTAGACATGACAAGCCAGATAGCACCCTTGCAGCTCACCAACAAAAACCCGGGCTGCAAGCCCATGCTGAACCAAGAGGTGAGACATCAAACCTGATTAGCCTCAAACACAGTGACAGTGGTTTTGTTCCCCATCCAGTCTCCTTGTTCTGTGACCTGCAAGGGCTGTTCCCATCCCAACATGTCCAAACAGGAGTCCCTACAAATCCTGAATAGGAAATCCAAAATACTGCCAAAATTGTTGGCTGTCTAAATATGTGGAGACCTGAACTCTGCCTCCACGCTGAAGTGAGTCCTTCTAGGGGGGTGCAGGTTGCGCGGGGCTCCCTGCCGGGGGTATGGGGGAAGCAGGGAGCCGGCTTCTCGTGGCAGTGCTTCCCTATCATTTGGGTTGTGTTGTGTTTCGGAGGCATCGCAGCCAGTCTAAGCGCACAGATGCTGCTCCCTTACTGGCTCCCAAGCATCGAGTAGTTTTAAACAGCTTACAGATCCATGATTGATTGTTGTCCTTAGGTCTCCCATATGCCCTCAGTCAATCAGCGTCCTGCCTCTGCTTTGTCTTTCATAATTTTTTTTTTCAGCCAGTGTTGTTCAGACGCTTGGAGCAGAGTCTTGTTTGCTTGCCTTGTCCAGGGGAGCTATCCCAGCTTTTAGGCTTGGCTTTGATTCAGCAACCCAGAGTGTCTGCCTCAGGAAGCAAATTCTGTTTATTATTTAGGTTTCTTCAAACAAACCTTAAGAATTTTCACTGAATTCAGTTTTCCTTTTGCAAAGTTTTGAGATCTTTTAACCCATTATTTAATTACTCTATTTTGAATTATTGTTGCTGCTTGATGTTACGACAAATGGCTATTTTTTACTTAGTAATCCAGTGAGTAAGAGGGTGAGGAAAAGAATTTAAAGAGATCTTTTGAGCTATCACAAGGAAAATCTTGGGTCAAGGCTAAACATAAAAGCAAAAATGCCTGAAGTTAGATGCAAAAATCTTCTCTAAATATCCATTAAAAATTTTCACTTATTGAACTGTGTAGTCTCATTAACTTCACAGGGACTGTGTGCAACCATGAACATGCAAATATATATCCAAGGCTGGAGACCTCCCAAGGTACCAAAGTAACTGGTATGGTTTTAAAAAGTCAAAGTCACCAAGCATTTCCTGTTAAACTTGCAAGTGGTGATTCTGCTTGCTAAGTACCATTGCGTGCCAGCCCAGGTAGTTGAATGTGTAAGTGAAGGCTGGTGTGTGGAACTTCAGGCATCTGCTTTTAAGATGGTGGAATTCGTTGTGTTAAGATTTTATCTTTGCAAAACTGGAGAGCCCACAGCTCCTAATGGCCCCTTGCAAAATTAGGTTTGGCTTTCCATTTAGCCTTCATGTGACTCCGTGCAGCACCACATGGAGCAGGAACTCTTCGTCTTTTCTTTGCAGCCTGTCAGAACAGTGATTAAGCAGACAAGAGGATTGATTGTTTTTTAATGAAATAGTCTATCCAGCAAAAAATGAACTCAGGCTTGCTGGAGACTATCCATGCTTTCAGTTGCCTCTTCAGAAATTCATGAGTAGCTCCCTCAAGAAAATGACACATTTTTTAAAAAGCTTAAAATGTGTTTTTAAACACTTTGATTTTTCATCCTAAGTAACATTTTGTTCAAAAAACCTTAACTGAATATAATCTTTGTGAAAGGAGCAGAAATTGCCACATTTTGCCCGGAATGCAATGCCATGATACACTGCTAAGTGCTTTTGTAATGAGAGGAAAGCTTGCAGAGAGTTGGAAAATTTTGTTTCTGAACACCATTTCCCTCCTCAACCTTCTGTTCATCCAGTTAACCAAAAGATCAGTTATTCATGTAGCTCCACTTCTAAGTCGTGCAGCTATTAAAAAAAAAATCCATTTATGCCATCATAAAAAAGTCTAGATTGGAAGAGATCTCTAGAGATCATCTGGTCTAACCTTGCAATAAATTATTCTTAGCCTAACTTATGTCAGGATTTGTTTGGGAGTCTCAGGAACCAGTTCGAATTTATCAAGGGCTGCTAATAAAGCAAAAGCATCAAACCTGTCCTAAAACCTAGGAAAGAATTTGAACTATACCTTCTGGTAACTGATGAGCTAATTTTCCTCATTCCCAAGTGTAATAGTACTTGATTAAAGAGGGAAAAGGAAAAGTCAACTGCATTAAGTAAGTGCAGTATCACATGGATGTAGTAATGTTTAAATGGTTGTATTTCACAGTCCTCAGTGAAGATTAGGTCTGCAAATGTCTTGCTTCTTTGTGCAGTAATCTGTTGTATTTTGGGACCTCCAGAACCCATAGAATCGACTCGTCAAGCCTTTCTTCCTTGGCTTTGCTCTGAGTTATTAGCCACTTTGCACAGCTGATGTTATTCCAGATCACAGCAAAACCACATGTGGTGTTGAAAACTGCCACCACCCTCTAGCACAGGGGAAACCCTTCCACAGCTTCCTCTCCTCCCCCTCAGCCATCAGGAGGCACTATGATGTTCACTTACAGGAGATATTTTAGCACGTAGGAGGCAAGACTTGTGTTCCACTCTAGAAGCTCTTTCTCTAGAAGAGGGTGCCCACTGGCACTAGCATGGCTTGTTGCACCAAACTTTGCTATGCTAGTAAAATGACAGTCCTTTTGTCACTTCATGCCAAGCTTCCTTACCTGGAGGGAAATGCTTGCCAAACACAACAGCACAGTCGGTGTAAAATAAACATGTTTTAGGCTCCTCTTCTTCCCTTTCATTTTTCTTCCCCAGATGACAATAAAATGGTCCTCCTTTGATGTTTCCTCTCCTCCACGATCATTGGGTGCTCTTCCAGGTCTCATCTCCGAGGCTTAGATTTGGTTACTTACTCAATGGGGAATGGCGTTTGTCAATTCTAACACTTGGTGTTAAACTGTACTATTTAAAAGTAGTTATAACCTTAAGCACAATCACTTAATCGCAGCATTTAGCAGATTACAGGTTGGAAACACTGCATAAACATCAGGCTGGATTTTCAGGCTACGCACTTGAAGGCAGAGTATGGAGATGATAATGCCTTTCGATTATCTTTCCACACATCACCCCTGTTGTTAATGGCAGCAAATAATAGCTACCGGGGTTGCTATAATTTCCTCCATTTTGCAACAGTGTAACAGACTGTTTCACTGTCTGCAATTGCTGGAGGGAAGTGCTCTCTAGAAAAACTTCCACCTACTTTTGAGATGTCTTCTCACTCACCTCCATGTTAAGGATACCAGGAGGGACTGTGAATAGTTAGCTGTGTGTTCAAGACAACCTTAAAACCTCTTCCTGGAATTCGGCAATGTCTGCACAGGAGGCTGCTCTGCAGAACACATATCACTTGGAGATTAAATAGCCAAGTGCATAGGTCCATGATATTGCAACTTGCCCATAGACAGCTTAAATCACAGGTATGTTTGTGCCATATTGACTTTTCCATTCCCTGTCTTCAGATAACAGAACATGTCCTGAAAAAGAGAATTTGTGAACCGATTCTTGTTTTCAAGAAAATAATTAAATCTTTACAGTATTTTTTCCAGAGGCTGTTTCACTTTTCAAAATCAATTGGTGGGGACTATTCTTGTGACTCAAAGTGCATCCTTTGCTTTTGGGGAAACTGAGGCAGAGCATGAGGTCTTATTTGCAGTCATCCCTCAGGCCTGTGATGGAAATAGAAATAAAACCTCTGATCCCTAGTCCATCACTCTGTTTATTAGGCCATTCCAAGTCTCACACTGCTGTATTTCCCACGATGGACAAGATTCCAAGTTTTATCACCATCGTCAATAGACTATTGTTGGGAATAGCCTGTTGAGTAACTCTCTGATGAATACTTTCCATCTCGTACAGTGAAAACCTGGTACTGCTGTCAAATGATACAGTGGCCCAGGGGAACTGGCTGACTATTTGCTCAGATTAATCTCCTGATTTTCAGCCAGATAATTGGTTACAGTGGTTTCTACCCTATTTTCTCCTTTTGATTCTTTGCTGACTCTCTGCTTATCTCTCCTATCATCTTCATCATTTCTTTCACATACTTCTTGGGAAATTAAAGTTGTCTAGCAGTTGCCTTGTCTTTGAAAAACTGTGTAATCTATTTATTTCTGGAAGTATTCAGAATTTCCTTGTGGCTAAATTTGACCAACTCTTCTGCCTTTCTTCCCCTTTCTTCTGCCTTTCTTCCCCCCCTATTGCATTTGCCAGAAATCCTCATGTTGGCCTTTCCTATCGGAAGCCTAATAGGCAAATCTCCTGGGACAAATATTTGGGATCACCCAAATCTTGAGTGACAGGAATTTCTGTCCACCTGTTTCTCAGTTGCAAGCTGCCTGGTCTCAAGGGGAGGCAGTATTGGTTTTTCCTTTTCTTCAGTACAGCTGTTCAGGCTTGTAAAGTCTCTGTACAGCAAAGGACTTACAGCAAACTGTCATGACAGAAGCATCAAACCTTCAGGAATACATCATCTTTGGCTGACAGCAGAATATGAGGGTGGTTGCTCAACTTCAGATGGATGGTGTATGTCACAAGCAACCCCTTAACACAGGGCTCCTGTACTTAGCATTTTACTGAAGGACTGCAACGCAAATGCTAATCTATTTTAGCATTTGATGCATTTTGTCCTCAGCTGCTGTGATCAGAAAATGAGTAACTGGCTTAAACCAGTTTGTACCATTTAGTGTTGACCACAGCCACAGAGGTACCCAGATTTGGTCCAGCTAATCCTGAGAAAAACCCTGTGGGATGGCGCTGTTCACATTTCTACAAGACAGGTAAAATTTACAGCCCAACCATACAGAGGAAATATATGTCAGAACAAATTAGACTGTGATCTTTCTGGGGTGCCCAACCGTGCACGCAAGCTGTGAGATCTAGGCACGGAGCTTTTGAGCACCCTCTCACTACATGGTCTGCCTTGCACCTGGTGGTTGTATAGTCAGAGTCAGAGGCTCTGATGCTCTGTGTCTTTTGCATGGAAGATGAGAGAAAGATTACTTGTACAAAGGCTAGAGGCAGTCTGACCCTAAATGTTGATGATTCAAGTTAAAATTGTCTCCAGGTGACAAGAAGTATTCAGTTTTATCCCCTACCATCCCCAATACACAAATCTTTTTTTTCAAAACTAGATTATCTCCTAAAATCAAAAGCTCTAATTAATTCTATCTTTTTATTTCCAATAGGCACTGTTAACATCTCATATCATGCTCCAATAAACTTGCCCACAGAGATTAAAACTTTGGGGGGGGGGGGGGGGTAGGGGGGTGCAGGGTGAAGAGACAGAGAAAGCACTTTTGATTGAAGACCAGAAGCTATTCCTCTAATTAGCCCAGCTACAGCACGGCATTAACATGGCTGTATTGCTTCTGGGAGCAAATCAGTGCCTGCACGTGGAGCTCTGCTACACCATCTCCTAGCTGCAGAGCAAGGTTGGATGTATCCACCATTGTGTTGCATGTGTTCTACAGGGAAAATGGAACTGTAGAATAGAGCAGTTCAGCGTCTTATAAAAGGCCAAAGCAGAGAGAAGCCTTTGCTAGGAAATGGTTACAGCTGAAAGTAGTTCAGATGTGATGGGCCTTTTCTTGCTCAAGAGTGTAACTGGGTGAGGAACTTGGCCTGGAAAAAGACTTTGTGAACCATTCATGTGGGATATCAACCTGATATCCAAAAGACATGGTAGATACTCACTGGAGAGACAGTAAAAGCAGATGAAAAAACAGGCATCTGCTGGAAATTCACGTTTGTGCTGCATGTGAGGGAAATGGGAGCTTATGACTTTGGCTATTTGTATTGGATAAAGTGATTTGCATAGAGGGTGGGACCAGAAATGTGAGTCAAAACCATAACTTTTTTTCTTAAACAATGGCAAAATTTATATCTAATATTTCAAGTTCTGTGTATGTGGTTCCATGCTTTCTGATTCCAACAGGGACTTGAAATGGAAATGCCAAATCTGGTATGCAGGGCATGATGGATCACCATGTATGCATAGGAATAAAAGGGTTGTCATTGGAAGTAATTTTGCGTTGAATTACACAATGTGTAATCCAATTGAAATCAGCAGAACGGCACAAGGTGTAATGTAGTGTGCAAAACGTGATCCATTGCATGCAATTTCAACAGGGATACTGTACCACTCATCTAAGTAATGTGCTAAAATTGAATTTGTGAAAGGTGGGAGGGAGTAGAACTGTAAAGAATGAATGTATTTTATAATTGGGAAATACTCTAGCAGAAGGTAACCAAATATATATATATTTAAGGCTAAATTATTGCACTTAGAAATTGTTTTCTTCATAACGGGGTGTCAGACCCTTGAAATTCTCCAAGTTCCTTCACTGGAATAGCATGAGAACAGCCAAGCCTGCCAGCCTGAGAGCACTCAGTATCCATTTTCCCCATTGACATGTGTCACATTATCTAATGGTGTTCCTAAATGAACTCCATCATCATCAGTAAATTTTTTTTCTCACGCCTTCGACAACAGCGTTTCCCCAGGAAAACAGTGCTCATGCTGCTGTCCCTTGGCACAGTGCCTGCTCTTGCTTGCAGGGGAAAAAAACCCCTAGTTTTTTAAAAACAATTCTATGATTCTGTGATTCTATGCTGCACCTTTGCTTAAACAGTAGTAAATGTGATAAGTCTTTCAGGAGTTGAGGGGCAGGGGGGTGGAAAGTGGGGGGGAAGTGGGTGCCGTGAGTGTGGTGCAACGTTTCTGAAGTGCTGGGGAAGGTGCAGCACAGTCTGCACTGCTCAGGCTCCTGAACAGCCCCGTTGCCAGAGCTCTGTCAGAGCTGATGAGTGAGTTTATTCAAGGCTTGCAATATAAACATGACACACAGTTATGTGGTTTACTCATTACCCACAGTCTCTGCTGAGGATAAGGAAAATGACATATGATACCTTTGAAACTTTTTAAAAATTGAGAAGCTGCCCAGTGATGGTGGTATTTAACAAGCTGTGTTTTCAAGATACAATCTACTATCTAGTCACTTGCTTAATGTTCTTCAGTTTGAGGATGCCATTAATGTGTAATTTTTCATTGATTTCTGTCTGGTACTCATAAAAATTTGAAGCTTTAGGTAAAACACTTTACCCCCCCACCTCCTCCCCTGTGCATATGGTGATAATCTGGAATAACTTCGCACTTCCTAGGAATCTTATTTTAGATCTAAATATAAAATACTGATAATATGTATCTATAATTATAGATGATAACATTACACATAAATTTAAAATACTAGTATATTTTAAGGCATTCAGCTGTTTTATGTAACTTAGACCAACCTATATAAATTTAACTAAAGGCATTTATAATGCTCAGGAGCTGAGGTAAATGTAGCAAAATATCATGATTCAATAACAACAATTAAAACTCCCAACTAAAAGTATAATTTCTGATTAGCTTATAATTCTTTATTTTTTCCTTGCCACAATGAGAACATAGAATTGACATTTTTTCGTGGATTGCATATCAATTCACTATGTTCTTCAAATATAAAACAACTTCATAACATTTAGATGTAAGTCCAGCAACATAATATTTTGGAATAAAAACTTAAAATGTTTTCTTGTAAATGTTTAAAACTTTCTTAAATAAATTTTCATAGAGTCATAAAATGGTAGGGGTTAGAAGGGACCTCTAGAGATCATCTAGCCCAACCCTCTGCTAAAGCAGGTCTGCCTAGATCAGGTCATGCAGGAACATGCCCATGTGGGTTTTGAAAACCTCCAGAGAAGGAGACTCCACACCCTCCCTGGGCAACGTGTGTCAGGGCTCCATCACTCTTACAGTAAAGTAGTTTTTTCTTATGTTTAAGGGGAACTTTTTGTATTCCAGCTTATGTTTATTACTCCTTGTCCTGTCATTGGAGACAACAGAAAAAAAGTGCTGCCCTATCCTCTTGACAAACACTTTTCAAAGACTTGTAAGTGTTACCGAGATCCCTCTTTAGTCTTCTCTTCTCCAGGCTGAACAGTCCCAGCTCCTGCAGTCTTGTAAGAAAGCCAGTCTCCTGATCATCTTGGTGGCCCTGTGCTGGACTCTCTCCAGGAGTTCCCTGTCTCTCTTGAATTGGGAAGCCCAAAACTGGACACAGGACTCCAGATGAGGCTTCACCAGGGCAGAGAAGATGGAGGAGAACCTCCTTCAACCTGCTGGACACACTCTCAGGGCATCCCAGAATGCCATTGGCCTTCTTGGCCACAAGGGTACATTGCTGGCTCATGTTTAATTTGAATTTAATGTAATTAACCAGGACTCCCAGGTCTCTCTCTGTATAGCTTGGTGTCCTGATTCTTCTACATAGGATCTTGAATGTCACCATCTCTGTAGCCAAGATTGCCACCAACCTTCACATCCCCAACCAGACCCTCCTTATTTGTCAGCACAAGGTCCAGCAGCACACCCCTCCTTGCTGGTTCCTCAACCATTTGTGACAGGAACTTGTCATCAACATTCTGTAGGAACCTCCTGGACTGTATGTGCTTGGTTGTGTGGTTTTTCCAGCAAATATAAGGGTGGCTGAAGTCCCCCGTGAGGACCAGGGATTGTGATTGTGAGGCACCTCTCAGCTGTCTGTAAAAGAACTCATCCACTTCCTCTTCCTGATCAGGTGGCCTCTAGTAAACTCCCACAACAATATCACCTGCCTTGCCCTGCCCCCTAATTTTCTCCCATAAACACTCCAACCTCCCCTCATCTCCACCTAGGCAGAGCTCAATGCACTCTCATTGCTCCCTCACATAGAGAGCTAACTCCGCCCCCTTTCCCAATGTGCCTTTCTTTGTTAGTAACACATAGCCACGCATGGTTGTTCTCCAGTCGTGAGAGCTGACCCATTACGTCTCTGTAAGTTTTCTGCTCTAGTTCTTTTGAGTAATTATTTTTCTTTATAGATTTTTTCTGAAGTTCAGATTAGAAGCAAAGATCTATCTCTAGAAAGAAGCACCCTGCAGATATCAAGTTTTGTTAATGTAAGTATGAGATCATGAGAACAGGTGGGTGGGAGTGCAAGTCAGAATACCCACCATGTCTTGAGGATGGGTGAATAAGTGAAGGAGTTGGAAGTGCAAGAGGTAGGACCCATCTCTCCCCTTCTGCTTGATTCAAAGTCTTAGTCCTTGCTGGCCAAGTTGAGGGGAGATTCAAGTCCGACCCCAGGATGCTGCTTTGATTAAGGTGGTTGCATACTCCTCTCATAAAGAAACTTGGAAATATGCCAGCACAGAGCCTTACTTTTAGGATACTCAAAGGGCCTTATTTGCAGAGTAAAATGAAAAGTTTCCTGAGATACATAAGTTCAGTTCTGTTGAATGAAGACTGAATATGCTGTTCACTAACAGGAATTGCTGCTTGAAATCAACACTGTAAGACAGCTGTGGGGAAATGTGTATTGCTCTTTCCAATTCCTGGCTGCATCACTATGTTTCAAAATCACTTTGGGTCAGAATGATGTCTTAGACTGGAATGTCATCTTTCCAAAATGCCTCTGTTTTATTCTATCTTATGCAAGTCTTTTGCCTTAGTAATACCCAGTAACTTTCTACCAAGTCATTTGTAGAGACATATGTTGACCACACTGCTGCTTGAAAATGGAGAGCAGTTACTTAATGAGGCAAATTTCCTCCGATTATAATCTTCATTCTGTCTTGTAATGAAAGCTGCCTCATGCCAAAACTTTTGCTTTTATCCCTAAGACCCAGCATCACTCTGAAAGCAAGAACCAGTAAATGCTTAATCGAGGTTTTAGTAATCAGTCACCTGACTATTAATAATTCCTTCATTTTTACATTGTTCAGTAGGCACTTAACAAATCAACAGAGTTTTGTCCATTCTTTAATCAAACTAAATCCCTAGACTGATAGTACAATATGAATGGAACAATTGCCTAACATCCAAATGATATGGTGTACACTGGATGTGATACTGATATGGCCTACCTGATCTCTTTGTGGAGTAGATAATGCTGTAGAAGTGCAGCTTAGTCAGTCATGCCATTTCCGTAGTATTCTCAGGATATAGACTGTATAATTGACTACAGACATCTTAGCTTAAAAGCCATCTTGGAGTTTCATCCAGTCCTAGTAATATGTATGCAGTCCCATGGGCTGCATCCAAGGATTATGCTAATTTTATTAACAACTGCTCTCTCTTTAATTAAACTGTGTAAATTCCCACCTGGTCACTGTTGTGCCAACACTCTTGTTTCCATCTTTTATTTTAATTTGTAGATAGTCTGTAATTTTGCACTTCAATTCAGATTTCCTGAATTATCCATTGTGTTTTTCACATGAAATAACACACTTTTGAGGAATAGATTTTAGACTGAGTTAATGAGTTTGAATGAACTTATGCATCAAATCGAAGACCAAAGTTTCTAAAGTTGACTAAGTCTTTGTAGGAGCAGGTATCCAAAGTAACTTGCTTCTGAAAGCACCAAGCTATACACTGCTGTTCAAAATATCTGCAAGCAAGCTCTGGATTAACATTTATTGTGTTTATACCACAAAGCAGAGCAATGTGAATTCCTTAGTGGACTGTTAATTTACATATTATACGCTTTCAAACATTTCCAAAAGCAAACGTGAAATGATTAGTAATCCATTCACATGCTCACAAAATGTTATTACCAA
This sequence comes from Colius striatus, assembly GCF_028858725.1. Classification (NCBI taxonomy): domain Eukaryota; kingdom Metazoa; phylum Chordata; class Aves; order Coliiformes; family Coliidae; genus Colius; species Colius striatus. The sequence continues at coordinate 21,461,406 of NC_084762.1, read as the reverse complement.
AATGCCTTGGGCAATATGTTATGTTGACTAAAATGGATAATTTTGTACTAAAACTAAAGCAACCTCCCCTGTCCCCAACAAATCTTAGGACCTGCCCAGAGCTCAGACTTCCTGGTCACACTAGTTGTCGAGGTTTATGTTAAGGGAGGAAAAAGACTTAAAACCCCTCAAAAAAACCTCCAAGAGCAATGATTAAAGGTTTGCAGTGATTAAGACTCTTCAGAAAGCCTCATTGAAAAGTCTTCTGTGGAGTCCTACAGTTGAAAATGTCATCTTGTCTATAAAATCAGCATAAGGATGTGATTCTGGCATTTACCATTCATTCTACCTATATAGGTTTTAAAGTGTGTGTATTGCTCTGTAGAAATCAAACCTGGTTCTTTTTACTTCTGCGTAACTTTGTGTCTCCAACTGTGTCTGATTCTGACAGAGCCAAAGCCCTGGACCTCATACTCCTCAAAGAAATGTTGAGGTTGGTTTTTTTTTTTTTTTAGAGAGGACCAAAGAGCAAATAGTTTAATAGTATACGTCAATGTATCTTTCTTTTGAATAATGGTTTCCATGCCTCACAGACTCAAATATGACATGACACTTCCTCCTAAATGCCAATTATTCTGTCTGGAACTGTTGCCTAAATGTGCAAGAGTTGCTCCTCAAAGTTTCACACCAGAACTACAGGATAAAGTACATGGGCTATTAAAATTCAGTAAAAGCTCTCATGATATTAAGACTATACAAAAAACCTGTGCACTAGCTCAGTATGCACTAGCTCAGTGTATTGCTTGTATGCTTGCAACATACTTCCCTGCAATTTACATTTACAGCTATGAAGTAATTGAATAAAGAAATGCATCATCATTTGCTTTCTTAGAACACGGGTGAATTATGTTACCAACATGTGAAGGGATGTTCATATAACATCACAGTGCTGTGTGCTAGAGAAAAACAATTACAGTGAATAAGGTAGAATGGCTCTGTTATTGCAGTACATAAGACTTTGATTACATACTGCCAAGATTCATACCAGCCTAGTAGTTGTTGACAGATAAAGTAACAAAAATGAAACTCATTTATTTTTTCTTTATTGAGACCTCAAGGTAAAGCAAATTTTCTGTTCTTGTACTTACTACATTGAAGGAACAGAGACTGACAGTCAAAATGTGCCAGTCCAGAAATATAAATTAAACCTAGTTTCATATCAAAGTTTCATTTAGTCTCTGAAAAGGAGCTGCTGCTTAGATTACTTTTGATGCTAAAACAAATACACTGCAGACTAGTATAGTGTATCTTGGATGAATTAACTCTCTCATATATTTAGGTCTTAAGTATTTTCTTGGATGTAGGTTTACGTCTATTCAAAAATTATTTTACTTTTCTATGTTCAATAGTGATTTAGTGTGTTTGCAAACATAATGAACACGAAGATGGTTTTAAAAGAGTGTAGCACTTTTGCTGAGAGAAGGACATAATTTGGGAAAAAAGCTCACTCTCCACCCTTGTGTAAAGCCAATTCTTCTGGCTTTCACTGGGAGTTCCTCTAGGCAGCTAGATGCTGTATTATTCCTTGATAAGTCTAACCAATTACTTTTTTTGGTAAACTTGATTAGTTTCTAAGGAGAAGATAAAACTAGCTGTTGAAATGGAAAGTGCTAAAATGAGTGGTTTTATCCCATCAAAATCTTTGATTAGTTACCTAGCCCAACTGAATATAAATGCTGTTCAGATTAATGAGGCAGTGTTCTCGTATCTCCTCTGTAATTAAGCACTTCTCTGGTTGAATGCAGTATTAAAGATGCACCAGACGTTGAAACCTCAGTGGTGAAATTTAAAACTGTTGAAATTGGAGGGGTCATCTGTGAAATACAAATTGCTCTGCAGCATGGGTAATTCACTTGTACAATGTGTTTCAAGAATAATTTGGCTTGTGTTGGGGATCCTGAAATGTAAAATTTTTTTCTTATCTTTCCATCATCTAAATTTGAGAAATTTTCTCATTAGTTTCTGAGCAAAAGTAACATAAAGTTGACTTGTTTCCAGAATTACCTTTTCTGACCTTTCACAAGATGATAATTGCAGTACTAGTAGGCTTAGAGGAGTTAAAAAAATTAAGCTTATAAAGTAGCAAAAATGCCCCTTTGCTTGCTGGTGTCGATTTCAAAATTAACATTTTGGTTCATGTGCTTCTAATAATCGCTGACCCTTACTTCATGTGCTTTCCACAGGAAATGAATACAGCAGAAATTACTTTGACCCGTTGATGGATGAGGAAATAAACCCAAGGCAGTGTGGGATGGAGGTCATTGAAGAAGGTGAGACAGAATTAAGTATGTAATTTTGGTGTCAGAATATTCTTTTCCATTCATGAAAATGAGGTGACAAAGATCACGTATGCAGTTCTATTTAAATATTGAGGTTTACAATTTAAATTATAAGCTTCAGCCTCTCTGAACACGATAGGCAGGATACATAGTCTTTGATCAAGGACAGTGAGTTAATGGATGGGTAAAAAGGAGTGTGGGCTATGTTAACTCTACTACTGTAGAAAAACGAAGCATGCTTCAAGAAAAGTGTCTACATCATGTTCTGTTTACTTAACAGAGTGAGTCCAGAACTGAGTACTAAGTTATAGTTTTTTTGCAACCTTGTTCCTAAAGTCCTCCTTGGAGAGCAATTTTATTACCAAGCTGAGTGTGTATTTGCTTAAGAGAAGTCAGAGTCTGTTAAATTTCCCAGCACAAGAGAAGGCTGGTTTTTGTTTTCATCAGTTTAGCCAAAATGTTTAGCTTTGCAGTCTGTGGGGATACCGAGGAGTGAGAGGGTGGGACTCTGTCAGAACTGGGAGAACAGAAGTTATGCACAGGTATGAGAGATTAATCAGGAGGTGTTGTCTACTGGAGGAAATTCTCCTTTATTGTGTGTCCTCATTTCTTCATCCTGTTAAAAGTTAGATAAAAAAGGGCGGGAACGGGCCTGCCTGAATTTGCATGGACTTAAGTAAAAACATCATCATGCTAATAAAGTGCTTAGCTTTGCACTGACTGCTTTGGCTCAGTTCCTGTTGTTAAGCATGCAAGACCCACTTCTGTATTACCTTCATAGCCCTTTGCTCTTTTAAACCTTGTACTTGTTGGTATTGCAGAGATTCTCTAGACAGGCAATGTAGTCAAATCTAAAAGACAAAAAAGGATCTCAAATTAGGTCAGTTCTGAAATTCATGAGAAAATTTAACTTTGAGTACATATGGAGGTTTAAACTTTTAAGGCAAGAACTTGTATGACTGAGAAAAGCAGGCTCTAATGAATACCAGTATCTTGAGTTTCTGTATACTGGTGAATAAAATCAAGGTTTATCAAGGGTGAATTACATCTAACTCCTATAATTTCCCTGTTCATTGTATAAGTTGTCAATGTAATACCTTGGAAGTCAACTTGTGGCTGAGAGTTTTTAAATGAAAGATTACTTTCTGTTTATACTGCTTTGGTTCATCTTATGAATAGACTTCATGAGTCATGCTCTGCTTCATAACCAAAGAATGAGAAGAGGATTAGATTTCTGTAACTGTATGTGTGTACCTAAAAACATGTACAGATGGAGTGACAGAAGGGAGATACATAGAAGTACAGTTTTTATCAGGAAAAGATATTATCTTGCCTGTATTAAAGAGGCTGAATGATACACGCTTAACCTGAAATGTTCTTTTTGGCTTTTTTGAGATTTATTTTTTGTGGGTTTGGGTGCTTTTTTTTTTGTTTGTTTGTTTGATTGGTATTTTTTTAGAAGTTGGAACAGATAAAAGCTCTGAGAGAGTCCATCCAGTTCTGGAGGTGGGAGAAGAGAGGTGCTTTTCAGCACTTACATATCAGAGTATGTGACCAGCTGTCCTTTGACATTCCTCCTTTGTCTTCCCAGCAAAAATGACACTCAAAGGTTAGGGTAACACTTGCTTATTAAAGGCCTGTTAGCAATGGTACTGGCCTCTGGTTGGCTATGTTGATCTCTGAAGAGCAGGTATATGTTATATTTGCTAACACCTCTGCCCAAGTGCAAGTTTTCTGCCTTGGAAAAGTCATATGGACGTGGTCCTGGGAAGCTTGGCTGTAGGTGACCATGTCTGAGCAGGGAGGCTAGATCAGATGACCTCCAGAAGTCCATTCCCACTTCAACCGATCCAATTTGGTGACACTCATGAACTAGGTGCATTGACTGGTTTTCTTTTCTTTGCAGAAGTGTTCAATGGGTGGAACTGTATTTGTATATAGTGGATGGAGTTAAAAAGGACAGTCTGTTCTGGCCCCTGCATGCCCACCCTCTGATTGGAAACTATGTTAGTTTACCTGCTTTTTCCAACTTGTCACTAACAACAGATAAAGGCAGAACAGGATGAAGAAATGAGGACACACAATAATGTTACACTCTTGTGATGACTTAAGTGAGTCAGGCCAATGCCCAAAGAGAATAGTTGATGAAAAGCAAATCTACAGCCACTAACTCTATTACACAAAGTTAAATATCATTTTAATGTGTTCATCATATGGGGTTGTTTAATGGGTTATTCTGCGAAAATGAAGATATTAGCAATTATCTTTTCTATATTTGACAAATTAAATTTGTTCTGGAAATTTGTCTGAGTTGATAATGCCCTGAGAACAAACAATACTCCACTATGGATTTGCTTCTCAACCTCACCAAGGGAACATTTCAATGTTACATATTAAAATAAATGTAAAAGCTGCTGTACTTGCATAAGAGGTTTGCAGAAGCCTCCCTCTTTGAATGCTCGGCAAAATTGAGAAACTTTGTTCTGAAATTTCATGGTAAAGAATGTTGTTTTTTTTCTTTGCGATTCTATTGGTTAAAAAGAGCCACCCAAGTTGCTTGTATCTATGCTTCAATTACTTACCTTGTATGCATTTCTTTGGCTTTCTACTTGCCTGCCTTCACTGACAACTTAGAGAAACTAGGATTGGGAGACCTAGGGAGAAGACAGTGTCAACTTGTCATTTCTCCCTTGAATATAGACACTTTAAGTGTTTCTTTTTTTAAAGATCTTATGGTAAAAGGAGTATATGTGTATGTGTGTCTCTTGCTCCTTTTTAAATCCTACAGATGTTACTGGAAATTTGAAGGACTGACCAGCCACAAAATCAAAATTGTGTGCTTTAATGACTACTCATACTAGATAAGGCATTAGTATTTTGGACAGCAAGGTAAAATTTCTGACAAAGATCTAAAATCACATTAGAAAAGAAATTAGGTGCTTCCATTTTCATTGAGTCAAATAAAATTCATCTGGAAAATTGAATATAAAGAATAATTTCAAGTAATCTGTTATCAGAATTAGTAAAACAATTTCAGCATAGGTGAAGATGTAGTATTGCTCATCATTTAAAAGTGTACAATTCAGTATTTTTTAAACTCTATACTATGAAACTAGCGTTGTGAAAACATAGAATGGTTTCTTAACTTTTGTATCTTCATTTCTTTATTTATAATTTAAAATAGCGTTTCCTGACATTCTACTGGAAGAAACTGTAGATATTTCACTGTTGTTTTTCTTTTTTTTTTTTTTTTTAAGATCCTATGGATTTTGATGAACAAATCCTGTATAGTAAAATGATGTTGCTTCTAGATGAAGAAAACAAGATGCTTAATTTCCAAGGTAAATAACAAAATCATTTTAATAAAGAAAAATAATTATTTTGAGTCTGGATGTGGGAAGAAATGTGGGTTATCCATCCCATTAAACTCAGAAGCAAAAGGGACATGGATTTTAATGTGAGCCTGTAAGATCTTTTTCCCCCCGCTTTTTTTTTTTTTTGTTTTGAGTGATGCTTATATGTCTAAGTGCAATTTCAGTGTCATGCTTTCTCTAGGGTTCATGTTGAATTCCACCTTATGAAAGACGACTGGAAATATCACTGCTTATGTGCTCAAAGGTAGAAATCAAAATCCTTATTTAAGCTCATAAATAAGTGAGCCATTTTTCAGATGCACAGATTATGTGATATACAGTGTTTGAGGCATCTACATAAAGATTTACACTATCAAGTAAGAGAATGTTTTCTGTGTCTTTATTAGAAAATGGAAAGTGATATTCCACCTACAGTAAAAACAGAGAAGTGTAGGACAAGATTTCTTCACCACCTCAAGCCAACAGCCTTACTTTGACTTGACTTATTTTTACAGGTGTTATTTAACACCCAGATGATTCATGAGGCCGTTACCACCACAGCCTTTACAAGAGGTGCATGTCTACTGCCCTCCCTGGGTTCATCCTAGGAGAAGTAACATATGACCAGGCTCTGGCTCAGGGCTACCCTTTCTTTTTTGGTGCAGATCAGAGCCCTTCCATGTAAGCATGAAGGCCTACATGTAGGGGAAACAATGTAGCCCACCACTGTCTTGTGTCTGGAGCAGTGACTTGGAGCTTTTCGTTCTTAAAAGTACCGTAACAGGTACTGGAATAGTCCTGCAAATGGATATTATGCCCTGTCCTAGCTATTTTGTTACTTTTCTTGGCTTGGGTGAATGAAACCCAAAAAAGATCAAGATTTTCCTGAGGAAAGAAGGTTTGTGCAGTCTTCAGCTCTGTGTGTGCACATCAGGCTATATTTATTTCTGCCTATATTTATCTCTCCCAAATTTTGAGCCAGCTGTTCACTTCCAAAGCTTTTTTTTTTTTTTTTTTTACAGAGAGCAAGTCTCACAGGTCTGACTTCCCTGCTAGTTTTATGGAAGTGGGCAGCTGAGCAGAGCAGACAAGCATTATTAATGACTCCACTGAGGGAAAAGATAATGTGGGAGTTTGACCCTTATTAAACATCAGAAAATCCATAGAAAAGTAGGATTCATTTGGTTCCACTCTTACAGAACTGCTTCCTTTCTTCATTTGACCAGTGAGCTGAAAATCACATAGTCATATAGTCCTAATTAATAGATGATCCCCAAAAGAAAGGAAAGAACATGGTTAAGAATTTATATAATTGTATATTTAAAGCACTTTGTCTCTGAGCAACCTGTTGGTCACTGTTGTGGTACATGTTAGTTTACATTATAAAGCAGCATTGGTTATTTGTATGAGTTTGTTGTTTTTTTCTTAAATATGTAGATTCTATTTTTTTTACTTGGGGATTCATGCACATCTGGGATGTTGCTGGGAGAATACCATAAAAAAATAATTTCTCTTACATTATTATTTGACAGTAATTAAAAATTGAAGTACAATGTCTTGCAGCATTTAGTTGTCTGAAACTGATGCATGATCCTAAAAGAGATGTACTCTTTTAGCAACAATTTATACACAGAGTCTTCTACAACCAAGCAGGCAAAATGCATTTTTTATGTGGAGTTTGTAGCTACTTTATACATCCAAATCCTTGCTGAGGTACAGTCTGCTGGTGATCCTGCCCTTTAAATTCTCATCTCGGTAAATAAACCACTGCTATCTGATGGACTAATGCAGAATGAAGTTACAAACAACCCAGATAATACTGGAAGATAGTTTTAATTACAGCACAGCATCTACAAATACAGCCTTTGCTAAGGAGAAGTGATTTAAACTGCGTGGAAAGTATGACTTGCAATGTTAAGTACAGAAGAGGGAAAGAAAAGTTTGACACAAATGCTAGCAACTTGAAGCAGATAGGTTTTAACTAGTTAATTAATTAGTTTATCAATGATTTTCTTCCTAAATTTTCAGACATTTCATCTCATGTACAAAACAGTAACATTTTTAAGACAATAGCTACTTTTGCACAACAAGGAGGTGGAGGCTCTGTGTCGGTCAAGCGTTGCTCTGAGGTGGCAGCTCAATCTGTGGGTCAGTTCAGGCAAGAGACAACCTGATGGTGACTGAGTTTCAGGAATTTCTTTGCAAAGTCATGTTTACAGCCCTTCCCCATTACCAGAAATGGCTTCATGTCAAGCCATGACAGAAGTAATTGTTTGTATTCCATATTTGGTATGTGACTATGTCCCTACACCCAAAGTATTCTGAAATGGGAATGTACAGTCTTGCTTGAATGTAGACTTGCACTGCTCCTGTGAAAACAGTAAAACAGCTGATTTATGCCAGCTGAGAATATGGCCCATGGTATACAACACGGCACCGAGGGAAATGAGCAATGCTACGTCTTCTGCTGTTGGCAGTGTTTCCTTTTCCAGTGCTTCCTGGATTTTGTCTCTCCTAGCCAACCCCTTAATGTTAACAGTAAATTTAAATGTAAATATTGTTTTGTTTTTGCAGTTAATAGTTGTAGGTCAAATCACTTTTCATTAGGCTTGTAAGATGCTACATGAAGAGATTATATACCCTAAGGTAATAGGGTACATAATAAGAGTTGTTTATATCTACTGTACACTTCCCCCAACATGATTTTCAATTGTATCCTGTTGTAATTAACTAAAAAAACTATCCTACTTCCTGTGTGTTGGTGGCATCGAGGTGATTTAAGTACTCAGGAGGCTCAACAATTAAAGTCATTAACAATGAGTAGTGAGCAAAACTGAAAATGTTAATAGCCTTAGTTTTATCTTTCCTTTTCTGGTCTTCATTAGAGAATGAGAGACTTCAAAGGGGAGTGAGGGAAGTAAAAAAATCTTTTAACTGCTTTCATGTCTTAGGATGGACAGAGAGAAAAGCAAATAACTAGATGTGGCAGTTTCTTACAGAGAAAGACACAGAGAACTATAAAGACTTGTGCACAGTACTACGAGGCAAGAAAGAGTCAAATGTGGACAACCTGATATCTGTCATTTCTTAGTGATCTTAATGTGGAGAAATGAGCAAAAATAGCTGACTTTATTATTTATGACCCCAAATAGCATTAGTACTGTAGCAGATACCAATGAGAAGATCTATGTTTTTAAGTAGTATGATGAAACAAACTTGTAAAAAGACACAGATTCTCTTTAAGACCGACTTTATGAATGGCGATTTATTTTTACTTAAGTCCAGCACGTATCATTTGCTTCTATGTACATCACTACAGGGGAATGATGCGGGTGAGAGCAGAACTAGACTCAATTAGTTAAACAGAAGCTGCATGTACACACCTAGGAGAGGAATCCGATCCTCTGGGGTGAGTGGGAGGAAGGTGAAATGCTCACTCCGTCTCCACCTAAAACTCCATTTTGATTGCAGCTATTCCTTGTCTTTCTCGGGAGTGAAAGCCAAAGTCGTTCCAAATCTCAGTTCCTTTAAAATGTGCAGGAGAGTGAAGTGACCACGGAAATGCAGAGAATCCCTTTAAAAAAATTATTTAAGGAACAAACTGCTCATGCTAAACTTGTGTGCAGATGTTGCTCTTGAGGAAAGTTTTCCTGTAATGACATTTGGATCTTGTTCTACTGCTGCTATTTATTACTGTTCATTTTATGACATCAGTTGTTACCTTAAAATGCTGATGAGCCAAACATATTAACTGAGAAGGTACTAACCAGTGATTGAACTCTCATTTGCTAAGAGATAATCTGCCACTTTTGTTTCAAGCAGGTCCTGTTTCTAGTGAAGATTTTCCAGACTCCTTGATGCCTGTCAGCTCTAGCAAGGCACGTGACTTTCACAGGGAGCTTGAAGAGGAAGAGATTCCTTCATATATCGAACAGTTTGAGAGAGATGTTCAGGATGACATAATTCTGCTTGGCAGCTTTTCACTGGAACAGGTCAGAGTTAAGAACTGTAAGACAATTTTATCACTTGCTTCATAACACGATGCTGGCTTGTTAACCTTGTACACCCCAATTCTGTTTCACTGCCCAGCAATACATACATCGAAAGGGGAAAAGACAACCCATTTCCTTGGCTTGCTTTATGTGACTGGCGCTTTGCTAAGCTAACAGCAGAACCTTTTCCTTTGTCTGCATTTCACTGTGAATAAAAACTGATCGCCTTCATTGCGTCTTTCCTAAATAGAGGAGTGTGTCTGACTACTTCATAGTAAGTATTGCAATTGAGTTTCAATCAAGAGCCTAATCTTAGGACATCTCTCTCTGCCAAATTTAACAGAGGCTTATTCATCTACCAATGAGCAAGTTCAGATTGGAACTCAGGAAGGATTTATGTAGCAATATTTGTCATACGGAGAATAAGATTGTTCCTAAATCATAAATCTGTCGTGTTTTTAGGATGGCAAAGCTTCCTGTGGTTTTATGCTTGTCCTTTCAGAGTGTTAAGAGACAAGATTGGGTTTGTGTTGACAAAACCACAAATTTTCGAGGCTGAAGTGGTACTTGTGGGCACCTAACTACCATTTGTCCCTTTGAAAAATCTCATACCATGACTAGGGGACAGGAAAGAAGATTCATTGATGAATTTATCATTTTTAATTAGCAACATGAGAACAGCACACTGGCTCTGATGGGCTTTAAATAGGTTGTCCAGTGACTGATGGTGATCTAAGCTTTCTTTTATTTTTAGAGGAAGTTTTTAGAATTTTTTCACTGCAGGATTAAACCTCATAATTGTCTTCTGCATGTTGGCGAGGGACACAATTCCTTTCCTTGCTGCTTTCCTTTAAATCCTTTTGTAGCTGTATTTCATTCCTATGTATGCATCATACACAGAAGGTGGTTTTGGTAAAATTGTTCAGAGAACATTAAATGGGAGGGAAACATGAGGGAAAAGGACTCAGATGGTACTAAGAGCATCATTGGCCTCAAGAGAATAATGGAGTAGGAACCTGGAAACAGGTGAAAAGAGAATGCTACACCTTTCCAGAAGATTTTATGTGTTGAAAGTTCAGACTTTAACTAAATTTAGGCTATTTCAGTGTCCTCAAACCTTCATGAGTCTCAGTGACATCTGAAGGAACACGATAGACTTGTCAATCTTCTATTTATCCTCTCTCTAAACATGGTCACCAGGAGACTGATCATCCTAGTTAAACCTTTTCTTGAGCTCTTCAGCAAAGCTTTTCCTAGACAGGAGCAAATTATCTGGGCATCCCAAAACAACATTCTGTTTTTTAACTGAGATACATATGTAAATACATATGTAATACAATATAATACCGCTTTTCTTCCCTATTTTCTTTAAAAAAAAAAAAATCCTCATTTAATATAGTTGGTTGAGATGTTCTACTATGAGCTTACAGATAAGGATTCAATATTTTATATCGCACAGAAGAGGTCTTGAATGACTGTGTTTTCTGTCCATTCTTCCCACACATCTTCAACTTCCTATACCCTATTTTATCTGTTCAATCATATTGACATGGTATCAACTGTCACATATGCATCCTGCAAGGTGGAGGGATGCAAAGAGGATCACTGTAAAATTATACTGTCTTCTAGGTCAGTAATGTATATGTTCATCCTTGTAAGCAAATAGAAATGGTGAATTTAGTCTCTGCATAGAAAATGAAAAGTGACACTGGAAATAGACGCTACAAACATTCATCTCTCATGCCATATTAGTATTCAAAGACATTATAATATGAGCATACTTTTAAAATTAACTTTTGTTATTCTTTAATGCACCATCTTTACTCTGATGTGTGGATATACCCCTGCAGCATTGCAGTATTGATGCTCTTCCGCAGCTGCTACAAGTTGAATGTTAGATTGCTACCACAGCCTTCCGAATCTGTCACTGTCATCTTTGGGATGCTTCCAGCTTTTGTGCTTGAATGTATGTTTATTGGTTTGATAAAATCTTTAATTTGCCACATGGCATTTGCTTCTTATTCAGAAAAAAAAAAATCCTTCTTCCTTTCCTTCTGTAAGTTTAGTGAGTAGCAGATGTACTTTAGCCATCATAATTTATGATTAGTTAATTTAATCTGCCATAATGACATAAAGTGAGCCTGAAACAAGCTTCTATCAATTTTGCCGTTAGAGGTAACATAATATTTTCAAATGTCTACCAAACTGAATAATTAATCCTCGGACTGAGTGAAGGAGCCTAATAGACATCTCTCTCACATTCCTTTGCTTCGGTAAAATTAAAACAAAACATGGAGGCCCAAGAGTTAAAGACAGCAAGTGAGAGCTTACAGTATGTCAGACTGTTTTAAAGGGAAGGTCCAGAAACACACTTAAGCTGCAGCTCTTTCTTTTAAGGCTGCATCTGATTTGCACTAGAGGTTTGCTGGCAGCATTGGCAAGAAGAGGACAGCTCTTTATCAACTATCAATCCCTTAGTTCACTGCTTTTCTTCTCTGCTTTGTAGCTTTACAGTAAATGAGTGATTTTTGTTTAAACAGCAGCTCAATGCATGAGATCATCATGATTAAAGAGTTTTGGAAGAACAGATGCACTTTCCAAAATATTAATTAAAACCAAAAAAGCATAGATTTATGCAACAGTTTTGGTCTGGAACTTTAAGCTGCGTTGTTACTTACTTCATGTTCTGTTTTGTAAACACAAAAGCTGACGTTTGAAGTTGGCAAAAAATACATAAGGAAAGATCTGATAGATTCTTCTAAAAAGAGCATTAAGCATATGTCAGTGTACTACTAACAAACACGTTAAAGAATATTAAATTCAGAAAGGAATACTGTTTCCTGTGGTCTACCATGTAGGCCTGCAGATTTCAAAAGTCCCAATGATATTTCCTTTTAATGAGGAAAAAACAAACTTTCTTGAGAGAAAATCATAACTTTGTGACTGCGTTATGGTACAAGCTGAGCAGGTACAACCAAGGCGGACTATGTAAAATACCATTGAAAACAATGTGTCTCGAGACAACACAGGGACACTTATGGGCAAAACTTAATCTTACAGAGCAGAGAAATATGAGAGAAAACCTGACATAATGCTGGCTTAATGTTTGATTGAAGGCAAGAAGCTCTCAAAACATGAGAGACTGAAACAAACACTTGCAATTGGGGTCAGATTGCAACTGATGGGCCTTTAGAGCAGAAAAATACCAGCTGTTTCCATTCTGTTTCTGAATGGAGACAGTAAAAGTGACTACTTGGTTTTATGCAAAATCTCTCAGAAAAAACCCCCCACAAAACTAATGGGGGAATCAGAAGGATCGTTTCTTCCACAGAAGTCAAGAACATCTTTCCTGCTTGACTATTGTCTTCCTGCACCTTTGTCTGTATTCTTAACTTAAGATAATTTCTTAACAATGTCCATCTCTCTACAGGATTCAACTGCTACATTTAGCCCTTTGTGCTGGGTATAACACCTTTCAGGACTTGATCATTACAACTATATAATCTGTTTTGATCTATGACCTCAATGTGAATTACTCAAGAGCCTCTAAAAGTAAAGTGCAAGTTTTGCTCTTCAGTACCAGCAGCTGAGTTATAGTAGTAAGAAATGAGCTATTTGTTGCAGGTAGATAGTAATAAAATGTTGCCTTTCATCAAGAGATTTACCTTTTGGTTAAACAAAGGTTAATGCCTCTGGGCATTAGAACTAATATTCTTACAGGGTCAATATCATCACTGCTCTGACTCCTTGCCAAGTCACAGTAAGATCAATTTATATGATGATGGAGTGATCAGTTTTCCTTTGGCTGATGGTGGATAATACATGGGTAAAATGTGGTGTTCTGTACAGACAATGACAAATCTACTCTCCAATCAGCAATTTAATCAATGGGATCAGGTCTCAGTTATATAAAACACTGGTGCACATTTGCTTGCATGTTCTACCCCACTGGATAATACTGCCTTTTCTATCCTGATGGTACCTACAGACCTCCCCTCAGCAAAGCCTGTGAAGCACTGTATTGTCCTTTGTGATAACTCTTGGTGAATATAATACTTGTGTGAATATGTGCACCTAAGAGCAATGCAAAATCAAAGGTAGCTTTTCCTCAGCTGAAACCTGGCTACTTCTTTTTGACATTTACCAAGATTTTAAATTACTGTCATATTCAAATGACTATTTTATTTTTATTTACTGAGAATTTCAGATCAAGAATACAAAAGCTGGTGATGTTTCATTTACACCATGTTGTTTACCATGTGACTTCATTTTAGATAGACTACCTGCATGCTACACTCATTATTTGAGTGTCAAAGCATGTCTACAGTCTGTTAGTATAATGGTTTCCGTTTCATTTATGTGATATAGTAGGAATTATGGGTATCTCCATTTTACAGAGGAAGAACTAGAACACAGACAGACTGAAATCTACACCTGTCAGAAGTGCTCAGCACCTAATTTCCTTTTGAAATCTGTCATTAGGTCAAGCTAATTGAATTAAATATAGTCCTTCCAGTTAGAACGATCTTAGACTGGTGAAAAAGCACTTTGTTGAAATCTGTGTTTGAGGCAAAAAACCCTCAAGTTAAACTTCCCAAAGCATGGGATATTGGATATAAGTCCGTTGGACTTATGGTGTCCTGTTTAATAAGTGTCCATGACCCTCAGATATGTGTCAGCACTCCTCAGACTCAAAGCCTGACCAAGATACCAGGATGTGTAGCTAGGGGACTACTCTACTCCACAGGATAGCACTTGATATTTCTAAATATCTTCATTCTATGAGACTTGCTCCTGCCGTCTCAGTGGGAATCCTGTGAAGGCTATGAATTTCTAAGATTCCACCCCAGTAACTTCTGGACACTCAGATACACATCTTTTTGTTTTTAGAAGCAGAGGGGTTGTGGAAGGGAGAGTGTGGAAATGAATACCAGCATAAGAAGAACTGTGGAAAAGATGTTTTATATGTTTATAAAGGGACTGTCACTGTGCTGTCATAATACCTGTAATACTGCTATAGCTGCTCTTTTTAATTTTAATTCTCTTGATTTCTTTGTTCATGAGTTGTGTGGATATTTGTTAAGGAAGTATTTAGATGGAAGTAAAGGAAAATCTTTCAGATTTCTTATGTTTTCTGCTATAAAAGGAGTTCAGTTAGTTTTTACTGTGTTTTTTACTCTTTAAGATCAGAGAGGCAATTAAACAACTAAGTACTTCTCGATATTCTATTGAGCTGGAACAATGAATCCTACAGCTACTGTAAATGATGATACTGCATTTGCTGCTGCTTAAGATAATCTGACTGGTCAGCTCTCTGCCTCATTATCCTAATATAAACTCCAGTAAGGAAGTCTATTTCTATGGCTCAATAAACAGAGGCAATTGGAAAGATTCTTCAAAGAGAATTAGTGATTGCCAAGTCCTGTTGAAGTTTAAGTGACTTCATCAAGTACTGACTATCTGTTAAAATAAGAACTCAGGAGGGAATTGTAAGGAGTATTACTGATGTACAAAGATATAAACCTGCAAAAATAAGTGCAGTGAAACCAAATTTTTAGTTGCTCATGTATTCTCCAAAATACATATTTTTTTCCCCACAGGGAGGTTTTATTTGTATTTTAAATACATTTGGAATTGAACCAGTCACATGTGTAGCTAAGTCTACTGTTGGTTAACTTTTATGATAAGAAACTCCTCAGCAGCGTTAATAGATTACAGAGATTTTATGAGCTATAGATAAATTAATTGCTCTAAATGTTGTAACTTTTCTGCTTCTGCAGTCTTACAGTAGAGCAGAATTTGTTGAGTGGAACCTATGCTGGAAGGTTCTTTTGAGCTCTACTTCATAGAATAGATGAATTGTGGTGAAGAAGGATTGAACCTCTGGACATTGTTATCTCAACGTCCTGCTCAATGCAGGGTGAATTTGGAGGTATATCGAGCTTTCCATGTGTAATCTGAGTTTTTAAAGGCTTTGTAGGTGTTCACACCATTTTGTTAGTGTGAAACATAACCAATTTGTCTGTAAGTTGAGAGATGTAGAAATGCTGGGAAAGACAGTCCAGTTGCATTACATTCATGCTTGCTTAGTACAAAGATAAGAAATTATCACTGTTGCTCAATCTGCTGACAATCTATTAAGGCAGTTGGTGTAGACTCTTAGACACGATGCAGGACTAGATGGTTATAATGAGAACAGTAACTGTATATGTTCACTCAAAGCATTCAAATCAGAGCCGGAGGTTTTACATCTCAGCTGAAAATGTGAAGTAATTTCCACCTATAACTTTCAGCAGAGAGACTGGAGCAGGATGTGGGCTTGTGGGAGGGAGGTCTGTTTTCTATAGAGAAAAATCATTAGATCTGACAACTTGTCATTTCCACGGTTGTATTTAAGACAATCATGTAGTAAACTGTACTTAAAATATTGTTTCCCTCTCTGTAATTTTCATATACTAATTGTTTAATTATAAAGTATTCAAGTGCATGTTTGCATGCTTGAAACAAGATGCTGTGAAAGCCAGTACAAATGAATGTTATTGGATAAAGTTAATGCCTGTGTTTTGAGATTACCATTATGGAGACAAATTTGTGAGACAATGCTTTATTGACAGTAAGAAGAAAAAAAGAATGGGTACTCAGAAAGTTGGGATAGACTGTAACCTCAGACCTAAACATTTTTTTGAGGTTGTAACAAGCAGATTAGTTATTATGACTCAGTTTTCCCTGTCTGCCAAAGAAACCTAAAATTAGATACCCGTTTTAGGGAAGAGTAACAGGATTAAAAGAGTGAAGTTTCACAAGGGACTTTGAAAAGTGTATAGAAATAATAAAATCATTCTGTACTGAAATTAACAAACATTTTAAATTGAGGAAAAATGGAGAAAAACCACAAAAAAGGTATTTCTGATTGGTATTTCCTTTCAGTTTCTCTTCAGTTGTTAATGCTGTGATTTGCTGTTGGTACCCAGAAAGCAGGAAAGATTGTAAAATCCTGAATTTCATTAAATAGCTTATAAGCATTTTATTCTTTTTCATTTTTGATGTAAACTATTCATTTTAGATCCATAGACTGGCATAATTCATTTGTTTTCAACTAGCATTGCTCATGCCCTGTGAGTTTATACTGAAGGGATTGCCTTCCTTAAAAAAAAGTGGTTAATGTCTTCCATTATATCTTACTATTTAGGCTAAAATCACCTGAAGCTTCTTACTAGCTGATGATTTCTAGGGTAACCTGGAGACATCTAACTTTGACAGGCTAACTCATTTTTGCTTGAAGTCTCTTTATCAGTGGCAATTGCCCTTTCAGTGTTATATATTTTCAGTACTTGGCTATGATTGTCAGACACTCTAATAAATGGCCTTGCATACACTTACAACGCTGCAGATTTTGATGAGGACATCAAAGTTTTATGACCTTGAAAACTACATCTTCTCAACTGTGAAATAAGAAGTGTCTGAAGAAGTATCTGATGGTTCTGAAGAAACTACAAGTGAGCTCTCTATGAACAGCAAGACAGAAATGAGAAGAGTGAGTCCTCTGGTTTTAGGTTGGTGAGGCAAAATATTTTGCAGAAGCTGAGTAGCTTTGCAACAGACATCCCTCCAGAGTTTCCTTCATGCATCTTAGGTAATGTTCTTTTAATTTGTTAGTACTATCATCATGATCAAAATCTGGATGCTTTGGGGAAGTTCAGGTCCTCGTTTATCACACCTATTTTACAGCTGGATCTAGTTTCCTTAACTGTTCAAAATTAGTGTCTCTAATGCATACATGTTATAAAAGCGACCACCTGAATAGCAGGATACTGCATTCCCAAGGTTGACTGGTAGCTCAGTCTTCACTACATGGTTATAGATAATGTAATGCTTTGCAAAATTATCAAAATGATCAGCCTATAATGTTGTCACTAAATGTATCTGTATTATTAAGTGTAATAAAACCTAAAGTAAATCTCACTTTGTCTTCCACACTATCAATTTTGAAAAGGAGTATGAGAGGGTTTTTTTTCCCCTAGCTGTTAACACTATCTCAGTTATCTTTTTGTTTTATGATCATGAGCAGTTAATTAGTTTAATTTTCTATTTGGAGGGAAAGTCACATGGGAGATATTTGCTTTGTTGTTTTTCTCTTTCCATTTTAAAAACATCTCTGAGAGCTTGTGGCATATTTTTGAGAGTGTACTGTGATTAATACTACTATATGCCAAAGATTTTGACACAACTTTACCTGCTGGTTTGTGACCATCTCTGAGACAATGCCACCGAAATTCTGACAGGCAACAGGCAGTGCAATTTTCAGAGCAGCCCTTATCCAGCTACTAGTCTTTGCTTTCAATGAAGGACACTCATCCCACTTACTTCTCAATACCTCACTTCCCTGTGATCTCCCTGTAGTTAACGTGGAGAGGATAAACCTCCTAGAATCTCACTTTGACTGAAAGAGATGTTAACTTTTGTTGCAGTTTCTTTTTCATCTCATATGATTCTGTATTTTTTTGCTTGTTTTGTGATATACAGTGCACTAGGTATTGAAAGTAAAGATGTTGAAAGTTAGGAGTAAATTTCCATGTGGTAGCCAGACTATAAAGGAGAAAGACTACATGGCACCAGTAGACTAGACATGAGTTTTGTTTCTATTCCTGCTGACACTTTGCTTAGTGAGCTCATTGCAAGTCACTTGACACTGGCGTCTCGCTGCAAAAATGAAGTGGATAGGATTTCTATCACTGCAAAACATTTTTGGATTCAGAGATGAAAATTCTAGGTAAAACCTTTTATTTGGGCATTTGTTTAGGGCTGGAAAATAACACTAACTACACTGTGATGTACTAATGTGATTCCTCAAGGAGCAGAATGAAGGGGAAGCATCGGGATCCTCTGAGTGTGGGATCCCTGTGGTGGTGAAAGGTGGGAGACCACTGATGGTATTTCCACAGTTCCTCTGCTATGCCTCGACCTGGTGAGGAGGATTTGCAGGATGGTGGACCCCCACAGAACTTGCAGGGTCTGTGATTTCACGATGGCCAGGGCTCAACTGGCAATTTCAAATTGCAATGGGGTGACTACCTCACCAGAAGGTTGTAATACCAGTGCTAGGACTGACTGACCAAAAATGGGTAAATATTTTCCCTAAATGTTCTCTTTTTTTTTTGCTAAATGAAAGAAAATAAATTCTTTTTTGCTTCAAAGATTTGTTGAATTTTGTGAGCTTTCTCTGAAGAGGAAAGGTTGTGTTTGGGAGAGATTTTGTATATTTTTTTTTCAAATTGAAAATTATTGTAGGAACCAAGTCCTACCGATGTGAAGTAGTTGTACAGTGAAATATCCGGTCAGCACTAACTAATAGTATTGAGTCAGTTTCTTGTTTTTTGTCTGCAGTAGAAACAATATTTACCATTGTGTGTGTCTCTAGGCTGAGCTCAGACTGAAAGACTTTTGAAAAATACTGGTCTTGATCATGCGCTCTGAGATCAGTAGATGGGCCATTCATGTGATTAGACCTCAAGATATCCAATTGAATAGATGTGAGAAGGAGCACCTCACAGCTAAAGCAGCCCCTGGTATCAAGATGGGAACAGGACAAAACTGTGCTGTGATTGACTCCTGCGTTCAAACAAGGCCTCGCTTTCTCCAGTACATGCCAGGCAAGCTCTCAAGGATATCCAGTGGTTCTCAGATTTTAGTAATTTAGTTTTCCTGAAGGGGCCCTCAATGTTTATATTGACTTGAAACTAAACCACATTTCATGGCTTCTTGTTGGGAACACCCGTTATCAACAATGGGTTTTTATTTACAGTCTAGACGATGAGAGTGTCATGGTAAGGAGTAAAGGCTTAGCTATGTGTGCAGTGCTATATGCCATTGAGAAAAAGCACTTGGGTTTATTCCAGTACATCTCTGATTCAGGAGATATTGCAGCAATGATTATGCCACATTTAAAACGAAAATTATATTGGCTGCTCTGTTTTTAAAAACTTACACATTTTTTCCTCTATTAAATTGCTTCCTGGTGATGGAAATGTCTGGGATTTTTTTTTTTTCCTTCTGCATCTACTTTCCTTTAGCTTGCACACCCCTGCGGTAATTAGTGTAGGTTAAAATTTACATAACTGACTTTGGGGTTTTGCAAATAGGAAAGATGGAAATTTATTCAAGGTGGTGAATAATTCATTTTAAAGCAAGTTTCCTGTTTTTTTATTTTTTTAATCATGTGGAAGATGTATTACAGACTCAAAGAGGTTTTGTGAATAGAACCCTGAGCTTTGAATTTTTGATATATTTTATTTCTTAGTGTAGGTAAAGAAATATTAACCATGACTCATTGCACTTTTCCTGTTCAATGAGATTTGAATAAACTTAAGAAATTTATTAGGTAGATGATAGAGCTTTTTAAAAATTATCATGACACACTGTGACAAATATTTTACTAGGATCTAGAAGAAATAGTTTTAAATCATATTCCCACTGCCACTTCAGAGGCAGAGAGATGGAAAACAGTGCAGTTAATACAGAATACCCTGATTCATATTTTCTTTTGAATATTCATTATTTAATTAAGATTAGGGAGATAAACAAGGGGATTGGACGGCTATGGGAGTCTCGTAGTATAATAATTTTTTTAAAAACAAACTTCTCCTCTTCTGGCTCAGTATGAGCCTGGACTGGTAATGTCTGAATGATGTTGTAATACTATGGCTACTTGGTATTTTACATGAAGTTGAGTTTTCTATTTCATCTTATTTCTTAATCTAAGTGCACACCTCAAAAATTGCTATCCCATGCATCCCAAGAGCTGCATCCAGGAGACAAATTATGAACCAAGCCCTCTTCCCACTTTCTGAACTTTAGCCTTAACTGCCTCAGACCAAAACTTTAAATTCCTTCCCATCTGCCAACAGACTCTGGAAACAGGTGATGTTTTTTTGCTTGGTAGTTTTGTCATCAGACTTTCCCAGATACTTTGAGTTCTGTTGCTGAGCACTCTCCCAAAAGTGCCAGCTGTGGCAGTCTGGTGCCTGTGCATTGTGCAGGGGAGATGAACTTTGCTGCTACTGGGGCAGGTCCCCTGTGCTGCAAGAGCATGTTCCTGGGAAAGTCATGAGAGAAAAACCTGCCCTTTTACACTGTTTAGATGACAGTATAGGGTACACAGTAGGAAATCTTCTTGGACATCGATAGCATATTTTATATTGATCTTGGGGACACCAGTAGAAGATCCAGGCACAAGAAATGCCTTTGAATATTCATCAAGAGCTCTGAACAGTGCAGGTCAGAGAGAAAAAATTGGTTTTACTCAGCCTACAGTCTTCAGCGGGGTTATTGTTTTCAGGTTTTGGGTAGAGAGCACAATCCATAAGATGTGTATGCTAGCTTCTTGATAGAATTGTATTTCCAGCTTGTAGTGCAAGGGTAAAATAACTTTAGCCGTTCAGCTTCTTGCTGGAGAGCTGCAGAACTGTGGATAAAGAACTGTGTGTTCACGTGAGTTAGCCTCCTGTATGTTCTCACCTCCAAAAATGCCAGTCTCTCTTCCCAAATTTAAAAAGAGTTGTGGTGAGATGAAGGATCAAGATTTGGAGCAAATTTAAACTGTGGCAAGTTGTGGGCTTTCTGGTGGTCTGTGGGATTCTATGGTGGTCCTCTGTGTGTCATATCTTGTTATGTGCGTACAGACACAATTAAATATGCATATACATAGTTATGCGTATATATGACTATGTATTAGGTCTTGTAAAAATAAGGACTGTAAGGCACTACTTTCACAATTATACATTTACTGATCAAGCTTTTAAAACTAGATTAGAGTTCACTTTCCCTTGGAAATAATGAAGTAAATATGGAAAAATAGATGGAAAAAGGTTACAGAAACAATAATGGAATAAAGTAATGGTGGCTGAAATTCCTAATTGCTTCTGAAAAACTTCAACCAGAATACCTAAGCAACACTGTGGAAAAATTCACACTTACGGCTTTTGTCTTCTTTCTGTACATTTCAAAGCAAACTAAGTTTTTCCTCTCGTCTTTTTGACATGTAGGACTCAAAGCATCACAAGGAAGTCTCTCACCACAAGAAACAAAAGTTACCGGTCAGGATTCATGAACTCTTTCAAAGGTATGCCACTTAAGGGCTACTTTGTACTACTGTCTAATGCGCTTCACTTCCAAAGATCTTTCAGTGCTTTACAGATATTAATGAGTGGAACTTCTCCCAAACAAAAGACCTTAGGCCTACAAAAATTAAGCCTGTGGTTTTGAAAGAGGCCTCTGTTTTCGATACCTCCCTTTTCAGATATCCTGGGCTGTAATTTTTATGCATTACACACTTCAAAAGTGACCAAATAGCTTCTCCCAATGCCCTTCATCCCTGCCTCTGAATTACCCTTAGATAGTGAAGGAAATATGAATTAGACCAATGTTTTGTGATCAAGCTATAAGTGACCTTCAAAAAAATACATGCATGAAAATACCAGTAAAGAAAAGAAGAGAAGAATAAACAACCCTGTGGATGCAGACAAGGAAGCTATGTTCTGCTGTGACAGCTGATGAACACTCTGGTGGGCACAAAAGAGGCCTAACTTCACTGAATAAATAAATCTAATACACAGCAAAAAGAAGGAGCAGATTAAAATGGTTCAACCCAAAAAGAGATCAAATGCAGTTATTTAAATGTTTGATGTTCAGTAATGAAAACTGTTTACCTTTATAATTGTGTATTAGCAGCTAATAAAGGCAATAGATACAGTAGTTTAAAAGTAATAAAATCAACAACAAAGTGTATTTAATTTTAAATTGAATTGCAAGCAAATGAGTGTCCTAATGAATCCCTGTGTCAATGCAGCTCTAACCAAATTAAGTGAAATAATTTCCATCATGGGAAACTAAATAAGTACAAAGTTCTGAACACACCATTCTTCTCAAAGAGAGAAGTTAACCTCTCACATGTTTCAGCTTTGTAAATTAGCTGGTGCCTTTCAAGTGCTTACATTACTTCCATTTAGGACAACTGGACCCAGCTTGACTTGACTGCAGTTCAAGGATAAAACTTCAACAGAGTGGTTGACTCTGTGCTTCTTGTTCAGTCCTTAGCCCTGGAATCTTGTCCTTAGTTCTCATCAGTCCTGTCTTGGGTGAAATTCTCATGTATGTCATTGAGACTAGGGTCTACACAGACCTTCTGACTGATTCAGCTATTGTCTGGACTTTTACATGAGACAACTCTACTGGTAGAGGAATCTAGAAAACAGTTTAGCTATTGCACCAGTGGTAATTTCATTGATGTAAATGTGTGTATATATATCTGTTTCTTAAATAAAGCAATGGAAAGGTCTGAGTAGAAACTGGTTTGTAGCAATGTGATAGGAATTTAGAGACAGTAGGATCTTTTTCAGAAGAGCGAAAATTGAACCAGGTGTTACCTAGGTATCACATGTGCATGAGTCAGATGTTTAACACGATGGCAGAATCTCTGTAATTTTCCTGATAAAGAAGCATATTAATTTTACAAACATGAGGGCTTCTCATATTATCACCTGTATAAAGGAGGAAACAGGAATGAAGATACGGAAGTTGAATTTTCAAAAAGAAAATGCTGAAGGAACATTCAGAAGGGCAGCTTGGGGAAATGTTGATAGTGTTTCGTATTCTTGATTTATTTTTAAAATTTTTAATGAGCATCAAATTGTATCATTTTATTGTGTCTAAAAATGTAAGTGAATACATGGGTTAGCAATGTGTCCTCTGATTTGCCTGTATTGTAGATGCCCAGGCTAATCCTGGATTGCAACTATACTTGATGCACTGATTTCTCCTTGGCTCCATATGACTCCTCCTGACCTCTAGGGTGGCATGTGCCTGGCCTTCGGTTATAAACAGCCCATCCAGCCTCCACCTCTTGAGAGTCACTGTGTTTTTCTCAGCACTCTACTGCCTGTCCTAGTTCCACCTCCAAGTGTTGCCAGAGCTGGCACAAGTGACCAGCCCTCCCCAGCCTTTTAAAGTGGCTTATGGAAGTATATGAGAGCTCGAGTGTTTTGAAGCCAGCAAAGCATCTACAGATGTTTTTAATTAGGGCCATTTTTATTTAGATACTGGTGCCAGGTAGGAAGAGGGAGATTGCTTACGTGGCTGTTGAAAGACGGGATTACCAGACCATGACTTAGTTTTGCATTTGCTCCTGTTGTGCTCTAGGAACAAGGCTATCTCTACAGGGGACTGTGCTTTTTGTGTGTCCTGTGCACTAAGGAGGGCAGCAGGAGGTTATCCAGTTTGGGGCTGTTCTTACAATGTTTGATGGCATTCTGTGTTGCTACAGGGACATCTCTTGAAAAAAAGTAATCTTTGAGTTGATATAATTACCCAAGTTACTGTAACTACACAAGAAGTTGTCATATGAACGCCAAGAAAAGTTTAATCATTTAACTTGTGTATGTATCTGTGTGTATATATTTATATAAAAATAGAGAAATTATATAAAATAAGATCACTTAGAAAATGTATAAATTATTTATATATAAATTTGTTATACTTTTTAAAAAGCAAAGAAGATTTGTATATAATAATAATAATATCTATAACAAGATTTTTTTTCAGTGGTTTAAAGCAACACCATCCTTGGGGAGTCAACAGCTTCCAAAAACTTGTTCCAATTTATTGAAGCTGTCAATTTGTCCTCAAAGTGTTGACAGAAGCAACGGCTTCCTATTTTAATATTTTTAACCTAGAACCTGAGCCCCAGCACAAAACAGAGCTGATTATACACCAGCAATGAAACTTTAGGTTCCTTATGTCGACCTGTGGTGCAGACTGACAAATATCGGTTGTGTTGCTGGGGCTGTGACAGCATCTTTCATACGCTGCTTTTTGAAACCTAGTCATTTCTCTGCTTTAGCACACTGTTATTTCTCCTGAGTGCCCTGCAAGTCTTATGATATATTCAAGGAAAACATCAAACTGTGATACGTTTCCAACTGCAAGTTCTTTCTGCTTATGTCTTGTAGTTCATTTCTTTTCAGTTCTTCCTACTTCTTTTCATACCTACTGCAGAGTGGGAAGCCAGCCATGGAAAGCAAAGGAGAATGGATGTGAAGAGGAAATGGTAGCCAGCTTTGGCAACTTTGCAGATGTGAATACTGGATCAAATAGAGCGGCAGGACTTTGTGAGAAGGTGAGGTTCTCCGAGTGCTCTTTTCCTCGATGTGAACTGCTAAATAACTAGATCAATTACATTATATCTTCTTCTTTTTTCCCATAGTTTAAAAGGATAGAATTTAGCAGGTTTCAAAACATGCTTTCCAGCAGAAGTAACCATACCCTTAAAGAGAATGTCTAAAGCTATTAATGATGAATCATTTGGGCACGGCAAGAGTTCTTCAAAACAGTTTGTCAGCGATGGCCAAGCAAAGTCTTTCAGCGGGAGATGAGACAGTTATGCCACCATGCAAATGAGACAGGCTTGAAATATGATGAATCTTCTATCTCCTTTTCCTACTCGACTGACACTCGCTTTGAGGAAGGTTGTAAATGCAAGAGAGATTGTGGTATAATTCCTCAGACTGGCGTTTCTGCCCCCCAGTCACTATTCGATTATCTTCCAAATTGCTGTGTTTCAGAGAGATAAAGATTTTTTATGGCTTGCTGACTTGAAACAACCAGAAGAGCCAGAAAAGAGATGGCTAACCGGCCATGCATAGTAATTCCATTGGTAAATGACAAAATCTTTGTTTGTATGACATTTCCAAAATTACTACAGAAGATGAATCTAAAATACAAAATGTCACATTTGGCATGCAAAACTATCACAATATATTTCAGTATAAAATTCATAGAGGCGTTTAATTTAGAATGTGTTTAATAACGAAGTCTGCCTGCATCAGTAATCCTGCCTTGAGGTTTAAAAAGATTGTCTTATTTATTCACATAATGTTAATTTTTTTATATATGATTCAGAAACCAAAAATATTAAGGTTAAATCTTCATTGTTAATTAAGATTTTCTAATTAAGCTGAAAATAATTGTCATTCAGATTAGTTGTTAAGTATGGTTTGTGTTGAGAAACAAAAGAAGTTTAACAAATCCAACTGTTTATTTAACTGCTTAATTTAATTCCAGAAGCTTTCTATCTATATGGAAATATGCTATCTCTTCCAAAATAAATCCAAGACAGGATTAAAGAAGAAATTATTAGCTACTGTAGGCTTAAACTGTGAGACTACTAAACCTGGTAGTCAAGGTAGTCATTTGAGTCTGAAGTGTGGCATGGGTTCTTATATCACATTACATTAAAAGAACAAGATCTAGAACTAGTGTTTTCTCAAAATAATGGAAGAAATTGATTCCTTTTGGGGAAAAAAATTATCACTGCTGATTTGAAGAACCTAATAATTTGATATCGCAGCAGGAATTTTATCCATTGAACTCAACACTGGAACCAAATTGGGACTGCCTGTTATGTGCTGGACCCTGTAGTTTGCATTTGGGCAGCACTGAAGTATCCACTGGCATACTGGGATAGATCCTAGACCTTTACTAAGGCAAGGCTTGTAAGGATCATGTGGCTGTATCAGTTCCCCTCTACTAACCCGCATGCTATAAGCTGAGTGTACAAAGATGTAAAAGGAAACCACCAGAAAGGCATTTCTGACATGCAGCACAGTGCTGATTCCATACTGAACATTCTGTAACTTAGACAATATCTTGTCAACAGCAAGTAGCAGATGTTTCCTTTTGTCTGGACTTGGAATAAAGGTGCCTGTAAGGAGTTGTTATTAAACTCTACACGTGTTGTGCTTTGGTTACTATTTTTAAGAGAATCTGATTATATGATAATCAGAAGGTGAAGGGATAGTCTGCATATTACACAGCACTAATGGCTTGGGTAAGCCTAATAGTATAAAAACAAGGCCTGTCCTGTCTTTGTGCCTGCAGCCTGCTCCTCACATCATATGTCTGTCTTGCAGATCATGTCGTGTTTTTGAAGGTGTTGTTTTCCAGTTAATTCTGACTTATTATTGCAGACTAATGGCTTCTGGTGTCATACTTCAACATCTCCACCTTCCCCTCAAGGATGCCAAACATTTATTACTAGTTATTTATATATATTTTTTTTTAATCTGTCATCTCTGTGACTTTTGACCTCTCTAATTGCAGCTTCTCAGTTAGCCATAGGTAATTGCAGGTTGCATGCTGTCTGCTTTTCAGTACATATTTTCTTGAAGAAATTTGTTCTTGCTAATTGTATGGTTGAAATCAGCTCCACTCAGGTCAGTAACTCAGAGCCTTCTCTCTAGACTGACTGCTCCAAGACTCCACAGCTGATAGAAATTCACATCAAGTGCCTGAGGGGAGTCAAAGATAAGGTCCCAAAAGGCTGCTACACCCTCAAAGTTTCTGTTCTCAGCCACTTAGGTGGTGGCTTCCTGAAGTGGCCCAGACTGAAGGAGCAGCCTGAGGCCAGGACAACGCTGCCTGTTAGTCACGATGGAAACTTCTACAATACTGAAATCTACTTTGGACAAAGTATCCAGACAGTAAGCAACACTTCTTAAATATGCTGTCTTTGCTTTGAAAGTTAAAACACATCCACTCTTTCTCCTTCAGGCTTATATAGTTAATGCATTCCATCATGTTCATAATTTATTTAATAATTTAAGGTGCAATTTAGGAAGGTGCAATTTTTTTCCCCTAGGTTAACTCTCATCACTCACTCTAAAAGTGCCAAGTATACACTACATCATATAGTGTTGTCAGCTAATTTAAAATTTTACTTTTATTCTCTCTTATCTATGTAGCTTGTCAGCTATGTAATTTGATTTCTGTAAAGTAGCTTTAGAATAATAAATGAATGAGTGGGTGTATATAAACACATGAATGCCCAAATCCTTCTGTGAGTTTTTAGCTCCGTTGACCCCCATTTGCCAAAAAAGCAGCATTTGGATTATTTTGGAAGGAGCCCAAACACTTGAGGCTTTATTCTGTCTTTTGCCACTAAAGCACACATATTTTCCTGCCTAAGCATGCTGTGCGTGGCAGTATTGTTGTGTGTCAGTTGCTCAGTGTTGTAGCTAATGCCTAGTGCTGGTTGAAACACTGGTCTAGGATAAACTCTCTGGCAAATGAAAGCTTCTTTATGGTTTGAAAAACAACTCCCACATCTCAGTCTGGGTGTTTTTTTATTTGTGTATGTGTATGTAATGAGGCATGTGTACAGCGAGGAGAGTCTTTTCTGTTTTTCATTATTTATCTTGCAGTGTGACCTGAACAGTAGATTCCTTCTCCACTCCTTCTGTTGTGCAAAGTGTTGTGTAGATACACATCAGGCAGGCAGTTCCTGTCCCAAAGAGCTTTCAGATAAAGCAACATTTATATATGGCACTGATGCTTTCAGTTACTTGTGGATAGGTAATTTCAGTTATGGGTTTGTGATGTATAAAGTGCTGCTTAGTTATGTTTTCTGCTTTTTAAATATTTTGCATCTGTATTAGATAATGAATGGTGTCTGTAAATACAGCTGTTGGGATTAAAAGAATCATGTACATAGAGAGGGAAATGCTGAATATGACTGTCACATGACGTTAAAATAAATGCATGTATCTGTCAGAGATATCACTGAACTTGGATTCCCCCCTAGGCAGCATGCACCCATCCTCCTTATTGCCTCGAAGAGAAAATACTGTCTTAGGCTTCATTGAGAGAAGACAACTATGGGCAATAAGACTGAACAACTTTGGCATGCTCTGCCTCTTGCTTTCAGAGCCATGTTTCTCCTGGGTCTTTCCTGCTGCTTTTGCTTTTACCTAGGGAATATCCCCTGTCCAAAACTACTTGTCTGTGTTCTCAGCACTAAGGAAAAACTAGTTCAGATTGACTTGTCTTTTGTCCATCTGCTCCTCAATGCAAAGAAACTTCTGACAGGGATTTGTGAGGAGTATGTGCTAAGTCCACATACTTGTCTTTCTCTTAGGCTGTGCAGATACTTCAGTAACTGTTGGTAATTTTCTCATTTTTACAGAGTTTGCTCTGAAGTCCCCATTGAGTCTCATGGAGGACATTTAATTAGCATCCTCACTTTTTTTTTTTTTTGGTTTAGTGAAATAGGGTGTAGGTCTCAGGTAAGACTACTTAAAATGCAGGACCAGGAGAAATTGGATTAAATGACCTTCTGAGGATTCCCTGTTTTCATTACTGTAAAAGAAAAAGCAAAACTTAACATCATAATTTTAGAGAACTTCCCCCATTAGCTCATTTTGAAGATGTAGGTGTTGTGCCCTGAATAATTTTACCTTTCTGTTCTTTTACCTTAGTACTGGTCCATAGCCTTAAGGTATTGTATCAAAAGAAACCCCTAGGATCTGTGCTGAGGCAAATTTTAGGTTTCAGATGGTTAGCATCTACTGCCAAACTTCACATAAGTAGTCAGGTCTTAGTGGTGAGGTCCAGATGAGCATCTGGGTTTGAACACAATCTGATACACAACGGTGCTGCCCTGGGATATATTACAAGAAGGAAAATATAAGTGCTCACAAATGAAGAATAAGCTTTTGCTTTCATTGGACAGAATAATGATAAGAGTTCAGTGTAAACATGGTAAAAATGAAGACATGCATGCTTGATATTGAAGGAAAACTTGATTTTAGCTAATATATTAGAGAAATTGTTCCAGAACACTAGATCCTTCCAAAAATAATAACCCTGTCATGTCTGCAAAGTTGGTGTCAGCATGGGTTACCTGCTGTGTACAGAAAGTGCTGGTCATGTAAGTTAGATCTGCCTTGGGGCTAGTCTGACTTGCACACCCGACCTTTCAAAAATGTTTTTTGTTCATTAATCAATGTTCTTTGCTCTAGCTTTCCAGCTTCCCTTCTTTCCTCTCCTTCCTTTTTAGTTTGTCAGCCTACCTTCTCCAATAATCTCTGACTACGTATTAACAGAGGCTCCTAACAGCTCCAGTAGAATTTTATTTGACTTTCTGTAAGGCCAAAGGGTCATATGAGTCATATTTTTCCTTAAATTATGCTGGACAAAGCACATATAAATGCTTTGTATTGTGCTAAAATAGAGTTGCTTTTTGAAACCAAAAGACTCTTTACAATTTTAGGAATAGTAACTAAAAGCATGATCTGACAGGGACTTGTTTTAGACCCAGCATTTCAAGCACATTGTCACGTATTTAGTTTATGCTAGGGGACTTTAGGATTAGATGAGTTAGTGCTGTCTGGTTTAGGTGAAGAAAAATCTATTTTGAAGGTTTACCTACATTATAACACAAACAGAACATGAAGTTGAGCTGTTAGCCAAAAAATGCAGTAGGTTAGCTCTGATGGTAAAGAAGCCCAGTTCTTAAACTTTCAATATAATGTTGTACTACCTGATTTTTTTTCCCAGGCCTGCAATGAAAGTTGAATAAGGAGAGGATAAAAAAGGAGACAACATTTACTGGGCATCTACTAAGGCAGTTATACAATTAGACTGTACTGGGCTGTGCCTGTACAATTGTGACTGCATTGTTTTTAGTAGTATAATATAGGATTTTAGTAGTATAATTCCCTTAATGCTGTCTCATAGTGGCTAAGATCCTAAGAACTGAGTAGTCAGAAAACATTTTTTGTCCACAATGTGTTTAAAGAAGTGCTTTGCTACTCTGTAGGGTCCATATCCTAGTGTTAACAAGTTTGGATTACATTTTTCAGCTTGATGATGACTTCATTTTCTTCGATGGAATGAAAATTGGAGTGTGTCTAAAATGCTAAATGCTTATCTTCTTTTAAAAACAATGTTTTCAGCTAAAATTTCAATTATCAGGACCACAATATTTTCCTGTACGTCACAAGTTTATGTTACTAAGAGATAGCTAAGAACCTTTAAGCAAGATATTCCTATTTCAGATGTTTGCAATAAATTAGAAACACTTCTGGAATGTTTTTCCAAGGAAAATATTGCCTTTTAGGAGGTGAGTGTTTGGTCAGAAGGAGACGTTCAGACAGGTAATTTTCAGCTGTTGCAAAGAGCATGGTAAACCAATGAAACTGCCTGCAAGTGACATTTACAAAACATTCATTAAGCTATCCAGTCACCTGGGATTTCAGTCCAGCACTTCTGAGGAGAAACAGGGACAATTGTGTCAGTGTTGGGCTCCCCAAGCTTTTTAACCCCAGTCCTGCTGCCC
Source organism: Colius striatus (assembly GCF_028858725.1). NCBI lineage: Eukaryota > Metazoa > Chordata > Aves > Coliiformes > Coliidae > Colius > Colius striatus. Next base: position 21,430,577 of record NC_084762.1, on the reverse strand, counting down.
CCATTTGGCAATAGTCCTTATTCTGTGTCAGCCTTAAAAAAATGTCACTTCAGCAGGAAAAAAGTGAGCTCCAGAAGTATGTGAGCACTGGTGCTATGTGTTTTCCCCAATGTACTTGGAACTCAGGACAATACTAAATCGGTTAATATGCATATAAAGCCATTGTTGCTGACAGAACTGTTCACAGATCTGTAGATTTTTAAAGAGTATATCAACTGGTTAATATTTATGTACCAGTGTAGCAAGGTACTAGCAATTTCATGAGTAGCTGGGTACCATTTTGTTTTACTTGAGGGAAATTCAATATGAATAAAACAGCAACTTTTCAAACATGACATTTAATCCACGCATGTAAATCATACCAGCAGATCTATTATTCATTATTAAAAGGGCACCATATTTTTATTACACTGAAAATGAAACACAAATGCTGTGAAAAATTTAGTGCCTTTTCCTGAAGTTTCAGGACACTTATCATGCAGTCATCTAGCAGGTGCTGACACTCATTTTAAAATATAGCTACAAAATTAATAAATTTGAACTCTGTTGCTTGGGAAAAGAGGATGTTCTGTTTCACTGGATGAGGTGGTTTTTTTTTTTTTAATTTATTTAAGGCTTCTTAAATACTTAAGATGGCAAAGTACTTTGGTAGTGTTCCTATTTGGAGTTAGATATATAACGAATAAAGTTCATATCTTTGTTATTAGTCATTTCCAGCATTTTCTTCCCTGAAGTGCATTTTGAAAACTACATATATCAGAAACTGATTAACATGACCTAAGGTGTTAATTCTTAAAATATGATGAAACAAACAGTTTCAAGGACCTTATTTTCTGTGTGTCAGCAGCTGTCTAAGGACTGTGATGCTTTTGGTAATTACAAAACAAGGTATCATTAGGAAAAGTAGAGCACAAACTTTTTTTTCTCTCCCCCTCCCTCTATTCTTGAGAAAATCACTGTCACAAATGAAGAACATTTACCTCTAGGACACTTTATAGGACATAACGTAAGAATTTGATACGCTATGAAAAAAGATAGGAAGTAATAATGCTTGGCAATGCCAGAGGACTTTCAAAATGAGAGCCACTTAAATTTTCCCTGAATGCAATTATTTGTAGTTGGGATGATAAGGTGCTACGTGAACCTTTTGGTAAATGCAAGAACTAAGCTTAGACAGATGCTTGCTTTTACTTATTTGAAGACTGCCGTTTTGATTTTATCTTTTTCACATGGCAGGAACACCTGCTTATTACTGCTTCTATTTTGTTTATCTGAGTCTATTTGAGGTTCTGGTCTTTGATTGCTGTTTGCTAAATATATTTTTGTAACAGCTCCCAAAATGTATGTTTTCAGAGCAATTCTGTTGTGTCTGTGTCACGCTTCTGTGCCTCTGTGCCTTCCAGGGGACAGATCTCTGCAGCATGCTGTGAACAGCCCCTGGAATGGGAGCAGCTTACACCATGTGACCAAGGGCAGTACTCTACTCAAGCTGCCTGCTAGCCCTTCTATAATACTTTTCTCCCTAAATGGCCATGAGTCTTTCTCCTTGCTAAGATGGAGAAAGGATCCAACAGAAAGTGTCATGGGGAGTTCCTTTGGCCCAGTTCTCTGCTATGCATGGATCCTGTTCCATCCATGAGCTGCAGACAGCCAGGTGGTTTCTCTGAAGATCTTTTTTTGCCTATAGATAGACTTTCTCAACGTGGCAGTCTCTGTTTCCAGCACTGTGTGAAGATTTGAAGGGGTTCATTGAGTCTGGTGTGCTGACATTACAAGGCCGTTTCGTATAAGAATCTCTTGCATCTACCTTATTTAGCATTATGCAATTGATTTACATATGTGAAAGGTTATTACTTATCCCAGGTTTTGTTTTTGTTCATTAATTGGAACTACTTTTCACGTGTTGTCTAGTCATTGTGCTCTGCTGGAGGAGCTCTTGGAAACATCCGCTCAACTGTACTGTGTGTGCTTCTTCAGCTTAGAGCAGCATATACTGCCCAAAGGCCTCAGAAATGTGACCCCCCATTATAGTGCATATCTAACTAGGGTAAGGTATGTGGTCTGCCTTGGAAAATCTAGCAGACATATGTTAAAAATCAGGAGCACCTAGGGACAGAGTTTTTTTTTGATCACTCCATGGCCTATTCCATACCTAATGGGAAATTATATCTGTAAAAGAGCTTGACGTGAGTCATAGGATACAATAATTGTACAAAAGTTGTATATTATCTAGGTCAGATCAGCAGGAAGGCAGAATGCATCAACCCCTGCCTGTATCCTTAACCAAAGTAAACTCCAAATAACAGAGGACACCAATTACAAAATAAATACTTGTCCCAACAAAAAATACTGTGAGTAGAAAACCAGAGTAATGCCATGACTTACCAGAGTTGAAAGTCTAGAACTAAGAAAAGGAGCTTAAGCTATGTTTTAGTCTGTATCTGCAAGTTGTGGGAGTCAACAAACCACCTTCAGAAGACACTTTTTTAAAACAAAATATCTGGTCTTGATGCATTTCACATTTTAAATAGCTATCTGTGAAATCAGGATGAGCAGGTTAGTTGCAAAGCTGAATGTCAGAAATGGGAGGAGTGCTTTATGCCACAAAAGAACAAAAAGTGATCCCATTTAAACATATAGTTTTAATGAAGAATTCTCATCGGGTGTCAATTTTCCAGTTTCTTTGCTGAAAGGATGACAGCTGAGGTCCTGGATAGAGAGCAGAGCCTCACCAGATTTGGACCATCCAGGAAATACTTCAGGATTGTAACTTTTCATTGACACAGCTTCCCTGTTGAAGAGAGCTTTGCTGCATCCCCAGCTGAAGTGGAACTTATGAAGGAATGATGTGCTACATGAGCCATCATGGGGACTTCAGCATTGGCAGAGACCCGCCACAGAGCAGCTGGTGGAACATAAAGGCGAGGAAAGCTGCTTGGTCCCAGAGCTGCCCCAGAGCTGGGGCAGGCAGAGCAGCACTGCTGTGTGACTCAGCCCTGCATGTCGAATGAGCCGCGTCTTCATGAGACTCCTTGGCTCCAAGTGATTTCAGAGCAAAGTACATGGCCTCTTGACACAAAAGAAATACGCTCTGCTGTTTTGTGTCAGTGGCCTGTGTTATCCTGAGAAACTCATGCTCTAACTATGCTGGAATCAACCTCAGGAATAAATGAGATGGGAGTGGCAGAAGGAGGAACTGGAGTTTCTGCCTTCACCTTACCAAAACAACTTTTCCCCTCACAAGATAAGGTCAGAATCCGCCTAGGCCAGTGGTATATCACCAGAAACACTTCAGGAGCCTAGAGCTGGCTGTACCATACATTACTACTCCCTGCTGGTCAAAGAACAGAAAAGAATTAGCAGCAGATGTGCCAGGACAATTAGCAACAGATGCAGAGGCTAAAGCTCACAGAATGCAAACATTATTCCCCTGTATTTGGGAACATAAAAGGCCAGATTCTGTTCTTCTGGTGTAAGGCCTGTGATGCTGCTGGAGGTAACTACACCCTGAGTTATTTCTCCTAGAGGAAAGGGAGATAGCAGTGAACAGTCATTGCTCTGGTAAAACGAGAGAGAGTTAGAGGTGTTTCCATCAGGACACTCTCTGAGGCTCTGGGAAGGTGTTGGGGTGCTTTGGTACAGTGTGTCGGGAGAAATCCTACTCGCCACTGCAGGACTAAGAGCAGTGAATAAATTGGCTGCTAACAGACACTGCTGCTCTGCATGCTGTGCATGTGGCTCTTCTGTGATCCAGAGCTCGTGTACTGTACCCCAACCACTTCTGGTCTTTAATTCCCCACAACTAGGGAGATTGCAATAGGCGATCACAGGAAAGATGGTGGTACTGCACAAAGGTTCAAGCAGACGTGCAAGAAAGTAATTTCAGAAATTTAAGAATTACAGAAGTGCTTCCCAAGAATTCCCTTCCCTCTGCCTGGATGCTGGCCTTCCACATAAACAGGGAGGACTTGAAATTTGGTTTTGAAAGCTCCACGCTATTTTGGTAATAATAGGCTTATCTCCAGCACTGTTTATTTTACATAGTAATTTTTTATTTGATAATGAAATAATTTGATAGGAACTTCTTCCTGTTTAAAAGGTTTTTCTACCTATGCTTTACACCATTGAGGTTAATTTGCCACAGTTTTTATAATCAGAAATGATGAGCTGTTAATTTATAGGATGTTTTGCAATATTCTTCTGTATAATAAGCAAACATTGAATTACCTTTGCATATTCTAATTCACTTTAATCTATTTGAGTCATAGACGTTTGGTGGCCAAATTTTTGTGTTATATGAATGAAGTAACATGACTTTTGTAATTAAGAAATGTACCCTTTTTTGAAAGTACAGAGGAGAGAAGACAAGGTTTATTTCTTCTCTGATGAGGTTAAAGCACAAAAGTAAGTCAGACAAAACTCTCCAAATCCTCACACTGGATCTGTTTTCTGAAATATTCAAATAGAATTCATTGTCTCTCTAGAGTAAATGATTTCTTTGCTGAAATTATGGTGGCATATGGGGAAGTAAGATATATTACAATAAAACTGATATAAAACAGTTGAATTCAGAAATAGTGGCAAGAGATAATTTTAGTTCACTATGATTTAAATCAATTAAATGCAACACTGTTAACTGCAGACTAAGAAGAATTACTTGTGCCTATGCAGGCACACACAAGCATTATTTATTCTCTGTTCATCTCTCTCTGTGGAAGAAATTACACCAGTAAAAACTGGGTATTGTGTGTTTTCAAAGCTCTGCATAAACCTGTATACCTCACAGACCCCAATGGAAATTTCAACTGAACCAGGTAACCTAAGGTATTAGAGAGTAGACCCATTGAAACCCAGGAAACTGTATTTATATAGCATGTTGTCTTTTAACATCAGTAGTATTGGTGTAGGCTTGTGGACTAACTTATCAAATAGTACCTCAAAAGAGATTCCTGACAGCAGGGAGAATTTAAGTACTGGGTTGTTGTTTTGTTTTGTTTGTTTTTTTTTTTTTCCTTCAGAAATAAACCAGTCCATTAAAACAAACTGGCCAGTTTTAGATGCATAGGTCTTGCTCATCCCAGGCACTGCCCCAAGTCTCTTATGAGAGAGAACAACACTGATTGTCCTCCTTCTCTAGCTACCTGAGCTGTTCTCTGCCCTGTGCCTGAGCATGACAGCCCACACCCACTGAGGCATGCAGGCACTCAAAGTCCATGAATTTCAATTGGAGCTTCATGTGTAAATGCCTTTGTGCACCTATGCCCACAGGTCATGCTGTCTGTGCCCCAAATCTCTGCTCTCAGGCTCACTGCTGAGGAGGAGGCCAATGAAGGGCAGGGAGCACGACACCAAGCTCTCATCCTGCACCGTCTGACCCTGCAGCTGTGGGACAGTGGGCTGTGGCAGAGATGTGTCTCCACTGTGGCAATGGGAAGAGGTTTAGCATGGGGCTGTTGAGGGGACTTACTTCCTTTTCAAAACTCTCCTGCTTCAGCCTGGTTGTCCCTTCCTAAACAGCAGTTTCCCCACATAAAATATGTCAGGATAGAAATGAAAGCCCACACGTGTCTTGTGAATGCTTGGCACACTGGCATAGAGTAACAGACAGACTTGGCTGGGATTTTGTATGGATTCAACAGAATGAAATTTCTTACTTACACGTTTTATTTGACCATGTAAGCTGAGATGTGTGACACTGTCCTACCTGGGTCAGAAGCCCAATGTTCATGTTACCACCTGAGGCTTTGCAGCACACAAGTGTGTGACAAAGTCCTTATTTCTGTTTTGTCATTATCTGTTTGCATTGCATCATGGCTTAAACACCTCTCTCCTGTAAGCAAAGGGATGCTTCAAGTCTCAAAGAGTGAGTTTGCAACCTAGCGCCAGGATGAGAGCTTAGCAAATGAAGAATAACTGTGAGCAGGAAACTAATTTTTAGTAGTCATGATGATTACGCTTACACCAGCTGCTTGGCCACTGTCTTTTTATAGGCTGGCTGGCAGAGGAACATATACTGTTGAGCTATTCTTAAGAAAATAGTAAATCTGAGAAACTAGGGAGAAACTGAAAGGGATGTTGTGATATGGCAGGGATTTCAAGTGCATACGCTTTGCGATTGCTCAATAATGCAGGTAATTGTCTTTGATCATAGTCTTGTAACCACCACTTTTAATTTGTAGCACAGAGGTTACTATCTAGCACCCAGCTAGCCAAATGAAATGTATGGCTTGATTAAGGATCTCTTTTGTCAGTAATTTGTGCCTAACGTTTTTAGCTTTCCCACGGGCTATTACAGAAAATGGTAAATCTGGTTTAAATGAAACCTGATACTGTTAATGGTTTAATAGCAGCTGCCACAGGGTTATGGCATTTTTCAACAGATGCTTCTGTTTCATTTTAAGCCTACACTAAGTCTTAGAATGTATTTACATAATTAATATAAAGTACACCTACATAATAATGACAATATTTATAGTTTTAAAAGATTTTCTTAAATGGTTTCCTCTATCTTGCCATTATCTAATCACAACATATAACTCGGAACAGGAAGGTATGTTGTTAGAAATAATAATCTATATTCACCTCTTTAAAAACTTACAGAATGTAACAAACTATGAACATGTATCATCTCTAACATAGCAGTTATTGGTAAAGGGAAATCCCTTAGCTGCTTCAGAAAAAGAGACAAAAACCTTGGCTGTAGCTGAGTTGTGCTTATTATTTTGCATAATGTTCAATCAGGAGTATAAAAAAATGATGCTTGTATTCAAAAATATCAGTCAAGAAAGAGCTGCACTGAGATGTGAACATCTGTGCAGAAATATTTGAAGCAGTAAAGATTTGTGGTGGATTATCAAGCTGCAGAATGTCATCTGATTGAGGAAATCCCTCCTAATTTAAGAAGAATTTGGCATTTGTCTTTTAATAATGGATGAACAGTTTGGATTAATGTCTTCTATTTCATAGAATGGTAGGGGTGGAAGGGACCTTTAGAGATCATCTAGTTGAACCCCCCAGTCTTATTCTGAGTTTCAGGAAGTACTGAGGATATAGCCTAGAGGACACACAGAATCAGAGGGTACCCTTGAATATTGCAGCCTTCTACAACCACATGCTAATTCTTAGGGAGGAGAGGAGAAAAGTCTCATCTTTACCTACCTTAACTGGAAGGAGAGATAAGGTTGAGCAGCAGTCTCTGCAAGGCAGGTGTAGCAAGGCATTTACTGCTATGAATTTGAGGACTGAAATAGGGGCAATAAAAAGTGGAAAACTCAAACAGCAGAACAATGTCTCTTTTTGAGAAGCATCCACAATTGTTTTTTGAAGAGATTAGGCAGTCCCAGATGTCTGTAATCCAGGAGAGACTGTAGGAGCAGTGGTGTTGCAGATGTTTCACTGTGTGAGAGGTAGAGCTGATGTATTTGCTTACCATGTCCCCATATGACTACCCTTCACAATTTCTAGCCAGTCACTTTCAAGTCCTAGCTTTTCTACACGTTTTGTTGTATTTGCCCTTTGCAATGTACTGGAACTGTTCAACAGGATCTAGGTCAAGTGTGGCATAAGACCAGATTTCTTTGTCCTGCTTTCTTCTCTACCTTCTTTTCCATGACCTTGCATTTCTTCACACAGCAAACCTTACAGAGGGATTTACATAATTCATTACTTCAGGCTGCTTCTTCACCCCTGATTTTCAAGTTTTACTACGGGGACATGATTACTTCAGGGCACTAAGGCATTGGTAACTTTTTTCCACAGCTCCAAGGTGCTCAGAAGAATATCTCTAGCTATCTTATGGAAAATGTAAACAATATTTGCTAATCCTTGGTACGCTGAGAGTTTAATAACTCAAAATCCTTTTTTGACTATGCCCTGAGGTTCACATACTTTGCAAGAAGAGCTTCCCTGCTTTAATTTGCAGGAGGGAGGCTATTGTGTACTAATATAATTCCCAGAACTGGGTGGAGAAGATTTTATGACTCAGTGAGAAGCAACCCTGCAAGTGTTCTCCTTGGATATTTGGATGAACTCTCCAAAGTTGCTGCAAGAAGAACGCAGTGGTGGTGAATCTCAGGAAGCCCTCGCAGGGACACCTCCCATCCCCACATTGGTTTGTTACTCTACCTTGAAGTTTTCTAGTGGCAGTGTTTTCCCACCACTGGTACATACAGACAGAAAACAAACACTTTCAGAAAGCCAAGGGCAAAAAAAGGAATCACAAAATTAGCACGAAGAAAAAGCACAACATTTTCTGTTGGAGTGGAAAATTATTCAAGTACATGATTTAGTGGAAAGAGAAGAGCTGTTAATTGTTTTAGCGTGCAAAATTGGTTTAAAGGTGTGAAGTCTATAGAGCTCTCTATGATACAAGAAAGCCGATTCCCTTGTGATATTTCTATAACTTATAAATCTTCTGTTCTTCCTTTTCCAGGTTCTACCACCTAAAAAAGCTGCAAAGCCATGCATGGTTCTTCTCTTTGAACTCTTCCTTCTTCGTGGGACTTGTACTTGGATTGATCGAGAAGTGGGATGGGGAGCCTTTCCCTTGTGTGACAACAATTTTAATACTTTGGAGGGAAAATTTAAATGTCCCTTCCTCAGAGGCCATTACAACTCCAAAGTTGACCGATTTAAAAAAATTGAAAAATGTATTTCTCAAGACTTAGATCATTGGTTATGCAATCTCTACTTTCAGGTTTGTATTTAAAAAAAGTAGTGCTGTTGATTTAGCCGCTGTACCTCAGAACTTTCTTCTGTCAGCCCAGTAGATATATAAAGAAATTAAAAACCACATGCAACTCAGATTTTTACATTAAATTAGTGGGGTTTTTACTGACAAATTTTAGAGCTATTTTTCAGTATTGTTACAGGTGCTGAGTAATTGAATCAAAAGTTGCAATTCTGAGTTTGAGCCTGCCACCAATATGTGTTAATTTCCTCCACAATTTTAGTGAATCTCAGAGGTGCTTTCACATGCCTACAAGATAAAACAATGTTGTGTGTGTCTGGGATCCCCAGCAAGCAAGGCTCTGTTGTGGTAGGATCCTTCTATTGAATAGTTTTTGGACATAATTCAGATGTGACATTTTTGTATGTCTTTGGTGAAAATGGACCTGAATTAAGAACTCCAGAGCAAGTTTTGTTTCTGGACTAGAGTATTGATGGGTTTATTGTAAGTGAGATATGTTCCATCATTCAGAATCTTAACAAGACCTCAAACTTATGCCTCTTTTATAGCCCTGTCTGGCTCAGGAAAAAAGACTGAAATAGATGATTTTTGAAAGAATATGAATTATAACTCGTGGGTTTACTTAATAGAAAGTGTAGTTATTAATTTTCTTGTGGTGATGACTTTCACATGATCTTCATTTTAAGGTCTAGCAAGAGTAAAAGAGTGTGAAAATAGGTTCAGAATCAAGTAGAGAAATAATAATTTATACTAAAAGTATACCTAAGATATGGTATGAAAGAGAATGTCAGAAATAACATTAGAGCTATGGTAGAAAAAATAACAGAAGAGTCAAAATGGTTGAAGTTGGAGGCCAGGGAAGACCCCAAAACTATTGCCATGGTTTAATCCCAGCCAGCAGCTAAGCACCATGCAGAAGGACGGGGAAGAGAATCAGAAAAGAAAAACAGAACTTGTGGGTTGAGATAAGAAGAGTGTGATGACAAAAATAAAAGATAACATCAACAACAATAATAAAATTTGTTGACAATAACAATTGTAATGAAAATGAATAGAAAAAAGGAGAAACCCCAAGAAAGGATAAATGGTGCACAATGCAATTGCTCACTACACACTGACTCATGCCCAGATCTTCCCTGAGCAATGATCTGCTCCTCCCAGTCAACTCTCCCCAATTTATATACTAGGGAACATGATATTTTATGGTGTGGAACAGCTCTTTGGTAAGTCTGGGTCAGCTGTCATGTCCATGATCCCTCCCAGCTTCTTGTGTGCTTCTTTGCTATCAGAGCATAATAAACCAAAGAATCATTCACTTAGGATAAGAACTACTTAGCAAAACATCAGCGTGTTATCAACATTATTCTCACATTAAATTCAAAACACAGCACTGGACCAGCTACTAGGGAGAAAATTAACTCTGTCCCAGCTACAGAACAGCTACAAAACTAGTCTTTCAACTCAAGATGGGATGATTTGATGATCCAAGGCATCTACATTTTCCCAGATGATTCTGAATTTGAATTGTGAGTCACCCCCATTTACTCGTATATCTTCTTTAGGCTGTAAGCATGGGGAAGAAAAAGTATGTGGGAAACTGATATGAGAGAAAACTCTGGTAAATGGAGTACAAAGAAGCAAGATCTTCCTAACATCTTCTTAGCACTGTCTTGTACTTCCATAATTCACAAAGAGTGTACAAACAGGTATATTCTGGCTTTGTGGAATACTGAACTCCTTATGCTCTTGTTCTTTTTAATTTGTTATTTCTTAATAGATAATTAAACTACCACAGGATTCAGATGAGCAAAATAAGTATGATATGCATCTTCATCTCCCACCTGAACGTCTCATGTATTCGAGCATTGTTGAAAAGAATGATGTCTCAGAGAAAGTTGAACAGTCTGGACCACAAGGTGATGGATACAAACTTTCAGGTTTACATTCAGGCTTTTATTTGAGCAACCCATAATTTCAATTCAATGCTGGCTAGTCATTATTGTACCTGTTAAACTAGGTTTTCTTCATTCAGATATTAGTCCAACATGTTTTATAGCAAGAATACTATGATTCTTTTCATTAAGATTGCTTAACTTTGTTTTCAGTTGTGAGCAATTTAAACCAACTTCATTGCTGAGGAGGAAACTTTCCATGTTGGTCTCTGCTTGCGAGAGACTGAATAATGCTTGGAAAGTCACAGCAATAACAGTTCAGATGATTATGACACCAAGTTTACAGGAAGAAATAAAAAGAAAAAGACACTTTTTGAGGGTCTAACGTTCCAGAAGAACTCTAGCACCTCCCTGGGCTACAACAGGGACTTCAAATTTGGCAGGGAGATAGTTCTGGCATTGGAGAGATGCCTTATGCTACTCCTATGAAATTCCATTAAGATTCAATCAAGTGGTAACCCATAGGAAAGGCAAATTATCATTAGCTTATATGCAGCAGACATCCCCAGGAGGTTTCTTAGAAATCACTGGATGCTGCTTTTAGACCAAGCATCCTTACTGATTTCTGTGAATCTCCTGATGCAATGGACTAAAAAATTACTTCTCTTCTGTAAGAAACCCAGGAATGAGAAGAATGGCAGGATACTGTCAATGGTTTTTCTTTTTCAGCGTGTGGGATCAAACTGCCATGGACAAAAAGAATTTGCTTTTGTTATACAGACATTCTTATATTCCGTCTCCTTTAATGAATGGAAGGATGCAATTAACCCATGAGTTGCAGTGTCTGTGTGAACATTATATGCAAATATGAAAGAGAGATTTAGTTCCTCAGGACAGAGGTTCCTTGGACATTTTAGAACTGAAGCGGTGATGTACAGTAGAAGACATGGGAGGAGAAAGAGGAGGATATTGGAAGGAAAGAAAGAGAGCAGATAAGAATTATTTAGTGTGGTGAATGGTAAGCTCAGCTTGGAAGTATAAGATGAAAAGAGGCTGTTAGAAGTATTTTTCAGACAGTGAGTAATGGTTTAGGACATAAAGAAAATGGAGTTTGTCCTGTGACACTTTCAGGCTAAGCAACAACTGAACTATGATCAAAAGGCTTTCATATAACCACGCTGGTACCAGAAGCACAGAAGTGGAAGCATACAAGTGTACATCGTATTGAGGAATAAGATCTTTTTGTTGCCATATATCGTTTATATACTGGCTAAGGTGCTTCTAGGTGCAGCACAAAACCATGAATAACAGATCCAAAAAGTGGAGCCACAGTTTTTTTCAGTAATGAAGAGACATGGACAAACTCTTAATAAATAAAACTTGTTCTTACCATTGTTTGGTCCTTCTATCAGTATTTACATGCACACAGATAATGCTTACACATAGAGGCTGCAACTAAATAGGTCACACTTCTGGCAACACATAGAATAACTCAGGAGACTCAGCTTGAGAAGACCAGAAGGAACTGAGGAAGAGTATTAGTGTATGTCCTATTTTGTGTGCAGACTGCTGAAATACGCTGATAAGCTGATCATGGAAGATCTGCAATTTCCATGCCAAACAGATTTGCACTAACAAAATTTCTAGGAATAATTTTTTATATTGTTTATATTTATTTATTTTTCTTGGAGCCTTCTTTAAAGATATTATTAGCTGCTAATATCCCCCATGGGTTTGTTTTTTAATGTATCTATGCAGTGCTACAGTATGCTCTTTCTGCTGGTGATATGTTGCTAAGAGATTTAATAATGGGTAAACAAACACAACATGTGGTAATCCATTTCAAATTAAAAGTTTATTAAATGCTAGCTTGATGACTTTCTGGCTATTTATAATTAAAGGAGCAAACCTTAGGGAACTGGAGATCACATGGTGAAAATCATGACTTCAACATTTCCAACAGAAAAATGTGTTTATGATCTGTGGCAAGCTGTCGCACATTGATATGCTCTATAAATACTATATTATATCTGTTAAACCACCAAAAGCAAGGGGAAAAAAAGCTATGTTAAAGTGACATTAAGGTTCAGACACAAACCAGAGAAAGCAAAAGCAGTCTAAATGAAGACTGGTGCTCTCTAACTCACTCTACTGCAGTAGTCTAAATAGTGAGTGATCTTACATATCGATACCATATGTGGTGCTGCAACATATAAGCAAAATAGAACAGGTTAGGAGATGGTGTTTTAACCTTCACTTCAAATTTGTCTTGGTTTTAGAAGTTTAAGACAGAACCTTCATATTATTTCCATTAACTTCAGGCTACATTAATTTTTTAAACTACAGCTCTGTGTTGATCTATTTCTTCCAGAACTCAATGCAGGGGAATGCAACCTAATATCTCCCATTATATCTTCTTTGTAGATCATAGGTTCACATTACCAGATCTAGTGTGTCTCTTAGTCAAACCCATATCTTATCTCCATTCTTTTGTAGTAGTATTCCATGAAAGATTCATGGAAGAAGACAGATTCTGCTTCCAAGATCATTGTCCTTTGCTTTGTTTAAGACAAGCCCCTGTTGTTATGTATTACTCCAGTAAGGGATCAACAGCCCCTGTAAATAAATAAATGATAATGTCTCCATGGAATTCAGTAGCCATTGTTGTGTGGAAGGTGGTAACAACTTTAATAGAAGCAGTATAGGTAGGAAAATTCGATGCAACTACCAGAAGTGTTTCCTTGATAGGCTTGGGCCTAAGTAACTCAAATGAATTCAATTCTGAAAACTTCACAAATGTGAATCTCCATATAAAACACTAAATGTACAAATTTTTCAAGACAGTACTTGTTTTCGTTGTGAAATCCATAACAAGATCCCTTTTGACTTAGATGCCCATAGAAGAAATGATTCACATGTGCAAAATGTCAATGTAACAGCCTTTTTGGAAAGCAGCAGCTCTTCCATCCTCAGAAAAGCAGCTCAATAGCACTCCTATATTTGTTCTTCACTTCAAACCCTTTTAGGTCAGACTCAGACTCATTTGGTAAGTGTCACTCTGTGCTCTTTGGGAATATTCTTTCAAATGCTTACTCTTCTGTCTATGCTATTCCTGTGACTCGATATGCAAACACCTATTTGTGCCCATCAGAAATGGTGATTAAACAAAATAGACAAGTAGAAATCCAGAGATTATTTTAATCTCTATAGTTTGTAGAACCAAAGTAAAACTTTTTTCATTCTAGGGACTTACACATAGTTAATATTGGCCAGTTAGAAGTCTGAAGTTATGGTCAACACTCTTCTAGTGTATAACTATGTGCACTCAGGACCTAAAAATGGTGTGCTTGTGAGGGAGAAGGTGGAAGAGCAGCTGAGGAGGACTAAGATACTGAAATACATGGTTTTTTTTGGTGCTAAGTTTTGGTCAAATTACAGGAGAAATCGTTACCTGTACCTCAGTAGTGACAACCAATTGTACATAGTTTTTAAGCAGAAGCTAGCCCAAGCACTACAGTGTGAAATAAAGATGAGAGTTTTGCTTAGCCTGGCTGTGTTGGAGTAGAGGTGTTATCAGTCAAGATTTTTAGGGAAAGTGTTCGAAGGTAGCCAGGCTTATTTGGTCTCAGCACCAGGATGATCTTGCTATAGTAGAGCTGTGCCACAGGCTGTATTAGCCCAGGTACAGTGTTGTGTTAACATGACTACACTGCTCCCAGTATCTGGGCTAGCAGAGATATTTGTTGAGCCTACTTTACTGGGCAGATTTGTCATGGAGAAAGATTCACTCTACCTTAGCTGTCTTTTGACTAAATATCTACAAGCAGATTTTCTCTCTCTGTAACATTTTCTTTCCAGAAAGTTTGCATGTCCCTCATTCTCTCCTACTCTACTATGCTTTGGGACTGTAAAGAAAAAAAGGCATCTCTGTTGGAGTATTGCTTTAAGGACGCTTTTTTCCTGCAATGAACAAATAGCTGATTTGTTCCCTAAACTTTTACCTGACAATAGCACATATTTCACACATGCTCCAGACATCAACCAGAACAAAATTTAGAGCAGCTGAAACTTTTTTAGTTCCTAAAGTATAAGCTTATAGTGGAAATAATATTATAGAGAAAGATCATTTATCTGGCTACTGTAAAATTTTGAACATTTTTTGGTCTGTCTTCCTTCTGTCTGCCTGGCTGGCTGTTAAAAATAAGGTTGATTTGTACCACTTGGCTTTGGCAGTCATTGTAACTCTTGGAGTTGTAAAGCTTTAAACAGTTACACAGGTCTTTAATTGTAAATTAGTTTTGACAGGACTTCTAGGCAAAAGCCTGGCCCATCCCATCATGATGCTAGCCAACAACCCCTTACTGCTTCTGGAGCAAGGAAACATGTGGAAGGAATTGTTCTTTTACATTTCACAGCTTGTCATTTCCTCTGCAGGGCAACCTCTGACCTCCCTGAAAGATCCTGACACTCATAAGGGAAGTATTTCCACTGTTGTAAAGGAAGTGGAAAAGCAGTTTAATGCTGTGAAAGGAGGACAAACGTGTGTGTCAGAAGAAGCTGGAAGGAAAAGAGAAGAGCTTAAAATGCTTCCAGCAGGTTAAGACTTTTATTGTGTGATTTAATTTGCCGAAAGTTTGCAAATAGACTACTTTGCATGTGTGTAAACACTCCCATCTCCCTTCCCCCTTGCCCTACGATATCATCTCATCATTATTTCACTAGGTAAAGGAAGTGATGGAAGAGTTTAAATCAATTGTGAGGGATCAAAAACAGCTTAGGCGAGAAGGTAGAAAAGTGATGGGCTCCCCTATCTAAAAAGTATTTGTAGGCCAAATGTGTTAGCAATTACAAGGTGTGTGTGGAGTGCACTGACAACAGTAGATTACAACTGGTGTTCCTGTGACATTTTTACATCCTTTCATTTTATATGCCCATTTATATCCATGGTTTGCAACATGTTGCTGTTAGACGCTTGGGAAGTATTTTTTCTCCCTGCAACATGTTAATAGCAGTGTCCTTTATTAGTTGTGCTGAGCTGAATTACATAAGAGTGTCTGTATTTGTTTCTGAGATGTGGGGTTTTTTATACAAAGTAAAGCCTTACAAGTTGCTCTGGTTTGGGTTTTTTGGGTTTTTTTTTTGGTTGTGTTTTTTTTTTTTTTTTGTGGTATTTTTTTAAATCCCAGCTAAAATGTCTGTGTCTGCGAATTGAGTAACACATTCCCTAGATCCTGTCCTAAACTCAGGTTTAGGATGACCACAGGCAGATTTATCATGGGACAAGAATCTAAAGGTAGCAAGGTTACAAACAGCCACCTCCACTTAATAACCTGAGTAGTGAATTGTGCTCTCTGTCCCATAGTAGGCACAGAAACCACTGCTGCGCATGCTCTCCTTCATGCTCAAGCTCATGCATGTGCACCAGGTGCCCATCAGCACTTCTAGCTGTGGCACAGATGTTTAGGATAAATAAGGATAGATTGTGTAGTTGAGGCAGCAGAGAAGTTATCAGGAACCAACCTGAGATCTACAGTTGTACAAATTGCTTGTAACTCTCACCCATCACAAACAAGGTGAAGGACAGCTTTGTTTCGGGAAAGGTGATTCTTGCACCATTGACCATGATGTAGAAAGAGCTGGAAGTATAAATGAGAATAAATTAATATCTCCTGTTGGAAGTAAAAGAGTGATTCTTTTTCTGTACCAGGATGCTATAATAACTCACATTTAGACACTGAATTGAAAGGTATTAGGTAAGAGATAGCTAGCTGAGGTCTGATAGCTATTTTTTATCTCCGTAAACAGGAGTTTGTAGTCATCTTCAAGTCTGTGGGCTCCCTGAAATTATGCAGTAGAATTTTTGGATGCTAATTTGAAGCCAACTGACATGTCAGTTTTCCTTTTACAGCAACACATGCAATGTAGTTCAAAACCCATTTCTTCAGTGCTATTCTTTTTTAACTGCCCAGGAAGGTTAGCACTATGAATCTGCTATTATAGGGACATTCGTTGAATATCTCATGTTAAGTGGGCACAAACAGAGGTAGGAGCTAGTTTGACATCACCTAGTCAGGATTCATAAATGTATTACTGTGGGTCATCACAAATGCATAAGAAGTAGAATACAGAGCTAGTGTCAATATTTGTTGAATGTTGTTGGTGATAAAATGTTAAGAGTGTTGCAGAAAAAAAGTAATTAAAATCTTTCAGTCTTTCAGGGATTTTCAATACAGCTAATAAGATCAACACTTCATTAATGTGTCTTTTTTAGATGTTGGTCTTTCCAAGAGAGCTTAGTGTAAAAATTTTTTCCCCGACTTTTGCATTAGTGGATTCTGCTTTGAAGTTCATTTCATTATTTTGCCCAACATCAGTTGTACAAAACAGCTTAGAATACTCATCTGCATGAACAAAAGTTGTTTTGAATAACATTTACTGTATAGACATATGATTTTTGCAGCTTTTTACATTTTTTGCTGATTTATTTTCCTTGGAAACATTTGGATGTTTCCACCTTCCAAATATTTCTCGAACACCAATTATTAGTTATTAGTTCTGAAGTAAGCTCTTCCTTCTCTCCTCTTCCACTTACTCCCATCACTAATGCTTATCTAGGTCTAAAATTACCATGTTGAATTTTTATCTGAACTATTTATGTGGAGTTTGGCAGAGATCCAATGCTAAACTCTAAATTTTAGAGCCCACATTTTCAGTTCAAGTGGGTCTCTTACAAATACCCTGAAACAATATAGTTACAGAAGTGGCCTGATTGTAAAAAGTACTGGATTACCATAGCTTTTATCAAAGCAAAGGTAGATTCAAAGGGCTTTGCTTTGCATCATCAGAGGATCTGACTCAGTATACTTTAAGAGATAATACTATAATCTAATGAGGATTTTAAGGCCAGATTGTGTATAACAAGGAGTCTACCTGAACTACAAGCAGATCTCAAAAAGCAGATTCAATTAGGCAAAATCAATTTTTGCTTATTTTTATTCACAAGACAGTAGAAGATTTCCTTGATGAGTTTAATTTCTGATACTTCCTAAATCTGTTACATCTTAATTTGAGGCAAAACTTTGGTTTCAAGAAGCACATCACTAAAGCATGGATTTTCTGTGATGGAACACTGTCAGTAATGTAAGCACTAACCTCAATATCTGCTCTCAGGACTAGGGAAGAGGGAAAAGCTTAATTTTGAAATCCAGAGATAATTATTGCAGAACCACATATAAACTGGGATCTATACTGTAACTGACGTTTAATTTGGGGCATCAACAGTGTCTGTATTTTCTTCCCCACCAATGCTTATCCCATCAGGCTGCTGCTTCCCAGCCTGCCTCTCATATGAAGTCTGATTTCTTTTTTCAAAGACTCCAGTTATGCATGTACAACAGTAAAAGCCTCAGAAACATTTAAAATGTTTCTCATCAATATTCTTAGTCAGCTTTTTACAAGCAACTTGCATTCTGACTGTTTTTGGGATTTAACATGACTTCTGTTTTTCCTTCAGCCATCTTCTTGATAACCTTTATATGGCACACCAGGGACAAATGCTTGGGCCCTGTTTTTCAAACCTGCCAGCTCAGAAGGGTTCCTTTGCTCAATATATGTCTTCTAAAATAAACTCAATATTGAAAATTAGATATTATAAAATAATCACATTTAAGATCTTCAATTCAAGACTCTCCACCACATCTGGGGAAAAAAAGTTGGGAAGGAAATTGTATCCTTTCATGACATCAAAAAAAAAAATTGTTGTCTGAACAAAGCTTCAGAATAACACCTAAACAAAGATGGCATCAGGCCAACTGTTGATTTAGTACATTAGCAGATAACACAGAAATTCAGTGTTTAATGATCTTTGAATGGCTGGTTTCATTCTACAGATCCATTCCTGTTGCTCCATAGTACTTGTAACAGAAGGCATAGCCAAAGAGGATAACTTCCACACTGAATGTAGAGGACCAATTAGTTTATATTATGTTCTACAAGGGTTAAGAAGCAGTAAGACACTTTCCACTATTAAAAGTCATGCTACTCTCTCAGCTAGTGCCCCAAGAAGGCTGATACTGAGAAAGGTAATGGAGTAGAACTAATATTTCCATTTCCAACCTCCTTTTATCATGTTTTAAAAATGTTCCCAGCTGAATTCAGGGACTTGGTACA
The DNA here is from genome assembly GCF_028858725.1 of Colius striatus. Classification (NCBI taxonomy): domain Eukaryota; kingdom Metazoa; phylum Chordata; class Aves; order Coliiformes; family Coliidae; genus Colius; species Colius striatus. Next base: position 21,411,827 of record NC_084762.1, on the reverse strand, counting down.
GATAACACTTCCTTTGTATCTCATATCAGATGTGAACTGTGTAGCATCTAAACTGTTTTCTTGGGACTTAATATCACAAAAAATTAAGACTGCTCTCAGCATTGTCAAGGTCTGGAAACAAACCTAGTCTCACCATACTTTCCCAAATCCAGCTATTAATATTGTCATACCCATTCCACTATGGTGGGAAAAAATACCACTCATTTTCCCTCATTGTGCTGGACTTATTAATACCTGATCACAGATTTGTAGCACTGGATTAAGAATTTTATTGTCTTTTCCAAGTCCTAGTGTCACCTTCTCCTGCTCTTACGCATACGTTTATTGACCTCTGAATAAACCTATTAACAGAGAGTTTACACCTGCTATTGTACCTTTAGCTATGATACCCATCTTTGATCATTCTTGGTGCTATTTTCTCCTCCTCAAATTGTTCATTTTTATCATGAATGGTATTGTGTTGCGCTCTCAGGGAACAAAATGTATTTTGAGTCAATTTACTAAAATAGTCACTGCTAAGTGCTATATCTGGACAAAATTGACACCTTTGACATTTTCTAAAATGGCAAAAATAACTGTATTTAAGGTATGATTTATGGGTAGTGTATGTCAAAGGAATTTCTATGTTATTACAGTTTCTGGTGCAGTCGTCTCACTCCTTCAGTGACCAAATTGCTGATAGCACAGCTAATTAATGCTTTATTACATTTTGTGGTCAATTATAACAAGTTATAAAAAAGTAATAAGCAACTTAATAATAAAGAACTGTATGTTTCTTGTTTCTTTCTCAGAACTCCTTTGTTTTCTGCATGTGGAAGAAACAATTTCTGCATAGCTCAGTTTTATAAGACACATTTCCCCTCACTGACTAAAAGCAAATCCTATGATTAAAAAGTAGACTGGAGTCTTTAAATGTCTTTCTGATTGCTGGCCTCTATTAAAAACTTCTTAAAATAATAGATAGGTTTAATTCCTCAAGCCAAAGAAAAATTATATCATCTTAAGTATTTTCCATATTTATTATATTGATGAGACTTGGCTGCAGAGCAAAAAAAGAAAGCAAAATCTCTTGTATTGCAAGTTTTAAATGTACCAGGCTAAGGTTTACTTAATTAGAACCTCCAGGCAATAAAGGAGCCCTTTTTTAAATTCTGTGAATCTTAATATGCTAAATAATGCAAAGCTTCAACTCTTCAAGCATGAGACACACATCTGGCAGCTTAACATTTAAATTACAGAAAAAAACCCCACTTCAGTAGTAATTTTCATGAAGGAAAGAATGGGAAATGTATTGCAACTAAATTTAATTTCGTTTTAGATTTTTCATCCTGTCTAATTGCAAGCATTTCCCATCCTCTCCTTTATTTATTTATTTTCATACAGATTTTTTCTGTACTTTTTATTGATCTTTAATTTGAGCAGCTTCTTTGTGATATAGCCATTGAAGAATTACATTGTGTTTTTACTTAGCAAAAATTGTTCAGAGAAATCTATGAAGAATTAAAGTAATGAGCTCACTGGTATAGAATGAAAAGAGCATTCAGAGCCACACAAATAAAATATAAAAAGAGCATGTCATGATTAAATAACAAACTTGACTTCTTTCTCTCTCCCATTTCTTAAATGTAGAATATTATTATTGTTCTTTATTTCTTTTATTGTGCTTTTTTCTTTTTTTTTTTTGGCCAAGGTAACTCCTGCATTATTCGTCTCCAAAAACATTGTAAAAGTCTTCATTATTTCAGGAAAGCTAATTGAAAACCTATTTCACTAAGCCAAAACATAGAAAACAATAGCATTAAACAACAAACCCCACAGTAACCATATTTACAAAGATACGTTTTTATTTTAATATGTCTTTATGAATTCATACATGTATCACATATGTGGAATATGCAGAGACACTTGAAGCTGTTCATACTGCGTGTGTGCACACATGACCTACCCAGCAGCAGTATTTTATGCAATTTCACTGATTTCAGGATACCTCTTCTTTCACCCCAGATGATGTAAATACCTGTAAATACCTCAACATATATACACTTATATGTCTATATATGTATGGAGAAAGTAAGAAATAGAAAGATATCCACAGATGTATACAAAAGCACACTGTCTCAAAGCTGTGACAGAGTATATGTATATATTGCATATCTACAGCTATGATGCCTAAGAGCAAATCCTACCTCTACGTGATTTTAAATACATTTGACTCTTTTGCTGAGGGGAAGTGGAAGTGACTGAAAAAAAGGTGAAATAATAATTAAGTATATTTTTGGCTTATTCTCCATGCACCATACATTAAGAAGTGTAATTCGGATCTTTATTTCCACCTCACCAGTGCTTCCTAGGATATGGGAGCATATTTTGTCACTGCTTTTCAGGAGTTTGAGGGACAGACTACTTTAGTAAACATTTCTTGAAAAACACAAGGACTTTTAAGTTTCTGTGCCTCATTCTCAATCAAAACCGTGCCCATACAACTTCTTTCTCTTTCACAAATAACATAACCTGGAGTGTTTAAAATATACCCCACTATCATTCTTCTTGTATTTGTTATTTATTTTGACTTTTTTCCCTGACTTCATGTCTATATAATTATTATTTCCAGCACTATGATATGTGAAGTCTTCACTACCTTTGTCATCGTAACACTTCTGGAAGGTAGGAGAGAACTAACCACTTGTTTATAATTGTGACAGAGGGGAAAAAATGACCTGTCTGGAGTCATATAACATCTTGGTGGGAGAGGGAACAAACCTCAGCTCTTTCCTTTGCAAAGCTTTGTCTTATGCACTGATATGAAAATACCTTTTTTTTCTTTTCTGTTTTTCTTTCATTACAGATGATGATTTTTACCAAGATTGTGGCAGTGCAGGTGAGCACTGTGGCTCAATTTGGCCGAAGGAAGGCCAAAGAGGACATAACAAGGTATTTATCTTGGTCTGAATGTTACCATTTCCCTTAAAATGCATTGTCAAACCATTAGAACTTCTACCTGAGCCATTTAGTAATGACTTGTGAGCTTTCTTCGTGTTATTATTGTGTTTCTTTAATATACTGTTGTGAATTTTATTGTAACTACTACAAAGCTTCACATAGTCAGGAGTATTGCTGTCTCCTGCATAGAGTTATATGGAGCTAATCTCTCCAGAAAATGAATTTCAAAGGAGTATTAAGAGAGATCATCCAGTAAACAGACAACAGCAACTTGACCAAGGATGCTCTGTGGGATGATATTATTTCAATATGTTTAAACACAAGATAGAATTTGTATGCATCTATAATCCTCAGTCTCTCTTGTTCTTGTGCAAAAGATTACTTTTAGTGTATTTATTTGAAGTATCCTTTTTAAGGGCATAATCAATTAGTCAACAGATATTTTCATCACTACAAGTTACCATGATATCACATCGGCATCATGACAGCACTTTCTGAGTGAGATACTACTGGAACTAAGAATTTAATGTAAATTCTGAGAACTAAGACCCAAAGAAGACTCTATTTCTGAGAATTGCTTCTACCTGTATTAACTGTTCTAAATTAGATATTTTCCACTGAAGGATGCATTTTTGCTCTGTAAGTGTTACTCCACTTCCGTCCTTAGCTGAGCATGACTGAGGTGAACTGTAACTGCAAATGTGAATACACAAAATAATCATTTTGACAGTTTATCTCACCCTGTTCTAGATGCACTCTGAAACATTTTAAATGTTTTTAACTGATCATGGAAAAAAGTTATCATGGTACTAAGAGCACTTACAAACTTGTATACTATATATTTGTACCCGGACACGTACTGTGGCACAAATACTCAATACCTTGGAATTATTATCACAAGTTTGACCTTAGTAGCGGGATGATGTACACATAAATATCTATGAGCAAAAGCAGATTGGGCAACTAGAAGTTCTTTCCATTTTAAATTACTGTTTTCAAGGGATTTATTTCTTTAGGGAGTTAAGGGCAACTTGTAGACAGCCAGTTATATATAAACATAACTACAGACTGATGTGTGCTTGTGTGTAGCCTTATATCTATAGGAAGACCAATTTAATGAGTGATAGAGTAGGTGTAACAGGCAAAGCAGCCCAACCCATGGGAGTACCAGGGTGAAATTCATTTCCTACAATCCCATAATAGCATATTGCCTTTGAACAAAACGCCATGCTCTTACAGGAACCTCAAGTGTGGGTGGCTCTCCAAGCCACATTAAAGTGACCTGGTTTCAGAAGAGTGCGTAAGCCCATGGGTAATTCAGCATTGTCTAGTCACTTTGGACTCAGTGAAATGACTCACAAGCTTAGAGTTATTGACATATTTAAATAGATTTCTGAGCTGAGCCTCTTAGGAGAATAGTTCTGAACAAAAGAAATATGAGCATGTGAAATCTACTTTCAAAGGCTGTAAAAGCCCCTTTCTTTTGCCAGCACGAGTGAACCCTAATGTTCAGAGAGATCCTTGTTTTAGCATGTTCAGATTTAGATACTTGGTATGAATGTCATTTGGGCCTACTTGTATCTCTGGAACCAAAACTGTCTCCTAAAATAATTTAAACCTACAGTTCTGTATTGATAACAAAACCCTACAAAGAACAGACAATGCAGAGGCTTGTGTAATAGATTATTCTTCTCATCTGTCCCTTTTATTTTAATAAATGGATTTTTTTTGGTTTTTTAGTAATGAAAGTGAACAGACTTTTGGGTCTGACCTCATCTTTTTTGGAATATAGGATATATCAGCAAAACTAAATGTGTTATTTCTTTCCCCTGCCTTCCCTTAAATTCCTCTGTACTAACGAGTCATAAATAGTCTCCCATTCAGCATCATCTGAGTGATGAGGATTAGTGACCACTTAGTTGTTGCAACAGTTTCATGGATTTGAAATATTGAGTGTTATCTGTGAAGGACACAATTCTGTGAAAGACACAATACTCCTGGTCAGTGACTTCTGAGTGAAATAAAATATATATGTCCATAATCCCTCCTCATGCAGATGACTGAGCTTCTGCTTTTGTACTTCAGACAAGATCAAACATAGTCTCAGACATTTACTTATAATACTTATAACACTTTTGGAATTTATGTCTTAAGTAATGTTTTTATATCTGCCTTGCACAAGGATAGTTTCATGGTGACAACATCAATGCAAACAAAGTGCTTTGCACACACTACTCTAAAATTTTACCTTTTTCTAGGGAGTTAAGTTAGGCTAGGTATAATGCAATGCTATCTATGGCTATCTGATCTTAATATCTGAGAACAGCTTTGAGCTTCTACTCTGCCTTAACTAGTCATATTTACATAGAATCTCTTTCGGCAACATATTTCATTGCTTGTGGCAGATTTTTCCATGACTGAAGAAAATATGATTGCATCATGTTTACTGATAACCATAATTTAGCATGATGTAGGTATACATGTGAACTTGTCTGTTATGACCATAAGTAAAATTAAAATTCAGAATGTGGATGGAGTCTATATAATCAAAGCTTCAGAATGCAAATTTGCCTTTTGGAGCAAAATGGTTTAAGTGTTAAAAACAAATCTTTGTAGTTTTCATGATAAGCAACGTAAACTGTGATGTGACTGTGTTTAATCATAGAATCATAGAATGGTAGGGGTTGGAAGGGACCTTTAGAGATCATCTAGTCCAACCCCCCTGCAGAAGCAGGTTCACTTAGATCAGGTTGCATAGGAACATGTCCAGGCAGGTCTTGAAGACCTCCAAGGAAGGAGACTCCACAACCCCTCTGGGCAGCCTGTGCCACTGCTCCGTCACCCGCACAGTAAAATAGTTTTTTCTTATGTTTAAGTGGAACTTTTTGTGTTCAGCTTCATCCCATTACCCCTTGTCCTGTTGCTAGCTACTATAGAAAAAAGGGATGTCCCAACCTCCTGACACCCACCCTTTAGATATTTGTAAATGTTAATAAGATCTCCCCTCATTCTCCTCTTCTCCAGACTAAGCAGCCCCAGTTCCTGCAGCCTTTGTTCATATGAAAGATGTTTCAGTCCCCAGATCATCTTGATGGCCTTGCGCTGGACTCTCTCCAGAAGTTCTCTGTCCCTCTTGAGCTGAGGAGCCCAGAACTGGACACAGGACTCCAGATTAGGCCTTACAAGGGCAGAGAAGAGGGGGAGAAGAACCTCCCTTGACCTGCTGGCTACACTCTTCTTGATGCATCCCAGGATGCCATTGGCCTTCTTGGCCATGAGGGCACATTGCTGGCTCATATTTAGCTTATTATCAATCAGGACTCCCAGGTCTCTCTCTGCAGAGCTACTCTCCAGCAGGTCAATCCCCAGCCTGTACTGGTGCGTGTGGGGTTGTTCCTCTGCAGATGCAGGATTCTGCATTTGTCCTTGTTGAACCTCATGAGATTCCTCTCTGTCCAACTCTCAAGCTGGTCGAGATCCTGCTGAATGGCAGCACAGCCTTCTGGGGAATCAGCCAGTCCTCCCAGTTTGGTGGCATCAGCCAACCTGCTGAGGGTACAATATGTCACTTCATCCAGGTTGTTGATGAAGATGTTGAACAAGACTGGCCCCAGAACTGATCCCTGTGGAACTCCACTGGCCACAGGCTTCCCACTCGATTTTGTGCTACTGAACCCTCTGGGCTCTGTCATTCAGCCAGCTCTCGATCCACCTCACTGTCCACTCATCCAAGCCACATTGCTTGAGCTTTCTGATGAGGGTATTATGGGAGACAGTGTCAAAAGCCTTGCTGAGGTCAAGGTAGATGACATGTGCTGATCTCCCCTCATCTAGCCAGCTGGTTATGCACTCATAGAATTCTATCAGGTTGGTCAAATAGGATTTCCCCTCGGTGAAGCCATGTTGACTCCCCCGATAACCATCTTTTCCTTCATATGTTCAGTGATAACATTCAGGATGCTTTGTTCCATCACCTTTCCAGGGATGGAGGTGGGGCTGACCAGCCTGTAGTTTCCTGGGTCTTCCTTCCTGCCCTTTTTGAAGACTGGCGTGACATTGGCCTTTCTCCAGTCCTCAGGCACCTCGCCTGTCCTCCACGATTATTCAAGAACGATGGAGAGAGGCTTAGCAATCACATCAGTCAGCTCCCTCAGCACTCTAGGATGCATCCCATCAGGACTCATTGACTTATGAGCCTTAAGCTTGGCCAACAAGTCTTTAACCTCTTTCTCTTCCACCCAGGGCAAGTCCTCTGCTGTCCTGGCCATCCTGTTATCCTTGCCGGACTGAGCTTCCTGAGGGCCAGCCTTGGCCGTAAAGACTGAAGCAAAGAAGGCATTCAGTACTTCAGCCTTCTCTGCATCCTCAGACACCAGGGCACCCTCAGCGTTTAGCAGCAGGCCCACATTCCCCCTCACCATCCTTCTGCTACTGATGTACTTGAAAAATGCCTTATTACTGTCCTTAACATCGCTGGCTAAATTCAATTCTAGAAGGGCTCTAGCCTTCCTAGTTGCACCCCTGCATGCTCTGGCAATGTTCCTATACTCTTCCCAAGAAGCCAGCCCCTGTTTCCACCTCTCATAGATGGCTGCTTTCTTCCTGAGTTGTCCCAGCAGATCCTTGCTCATCCATGGAGGCCTCCTACCTCGTTTTCCTCCTTTCTTACACGATGGGACACATTGATTCTGGGCTTGGAGGAAGTGGTGCTTGAAGTTTGATCAGCTTTTGTGGGCACTTCTGTCTTCTAGAATCATATCCCATGAGATCCGTCCAAGTAGATCTTTGAAGAGGCCAAAGTCAGCTTGCCTGAAATCCAGGGTCACGGTCCTGCTTTGTGGCCTGCCTCTTCCACACAGGATCTTGAACTCTACCATCTCATGGTCATTGCAGCCAAGGTTGCCTCCAACTTTCACTTCCCCAACCAGGCCCTCCTTTTCTTCAGTACCAGGTCCAGCAGCACAACCCTCCTTCTTGGTTCCTCGATCATCTGTGACAGGAAGTTGTCCTCAACAACGTGTAGGAACCTCCTGGACTGTGTGCTTGGCTGTGTGGCTATCCCAGCAAATATCAGGGTGGTTGAAGTCCCCCATGAGGACCAGGGATTGTGATCGTGAGGCAGCTCTCAGCTGTTCACAGAATGCCTCATCTGCATCCTCCTCCAGATCAGGTGGCTTGTAGTGGACTCCTACAACAATATCACCTGCCTTGCCCTGCCCATTAATTTTTACCCATAAGCACTCTACCCGCTCCCCATCCCCACCCAGGCACAGTTCGGTACACATTAATTGCTCCCTCACATAGAGAGCAAGTCCACCTCCATGCCTTGTCAGTCTGTCTTTCCTGAACAATATATAGTCCTCCATAGCTGTGTTCTAGTCATGGCAGCTGTCCCACCACGTCTCTGTGACTGCAATGAGGTCGTAGCCCCGCATCGCACCCACATCTCCAGTTCCTCCTGCTTATTCCCCAGGCTGCATTGGTGTAGAGGCAGTGCAGGGGGCTTACTCAAACACACAGGTTTCCCTGGATGGGTGCAGGAGGTTTCTCCCCGGTTTGACTCTTCCTCAGGGTGGTCAGCCTTCCGTATCTCAGCCCAGTGTGCAGATGAAGGGCACTTATCATTGCATTCCCTGTCCTGCCCTGTTTCCCAGCTAGAGGGGACAGCTTGTTCTATTTTGATTCTCCCCCCACCCCCCAAGTTTCTTAGTTTAAAGACCTCTTTATTAAATTTGCTAGCCTACTCACAAATGTTCCAGTGCCCTTACGGGAGAGATGAATCCCATCCTGTCCTATGAAGCTGTAGTCCCCAAGGAAGGATCAATCGTCTAAGTACCCAAAGCCTTCCCGCTGGCACCAGCCTCTCTGTCAGGAGTTCACTTGGCTGATTTTTCCATTGCAAACTCCTCCTTTATCTCTAGTGAACAGGATGGAGGAGAAAATAACCTGAGCCCCTCTAACTTCTACCTGCTCCCCCAAAGTTTTAAAATCCATCCAGATCCTGGAGATGTCACGCCTCATGACATCATTCATACCTACATGGAACACAAGTAAGGGGTAGTAGCCTGCATTCCTGATGAGCCATGACACTCTCTTGGCCTTATCCCTGATCTTGGCTCCAGGCAGGCAGCACACCTCTCTTGACTCCCTACCTGCTCCACAGATGGGTCTCTTGGTGCCCCTTAGCAGCGAGTCACCCACAACAAGCACCGGTTGCTTCTTCCTACGATGTCCATTACCTATTGCAGGTGGAGCAGCTGATGGGTTGTTTGGTGGGTTTTCCCCTTTTGGAGCTTGCTCGTCGAAGTCCCTTGTTGCCAGTGCCTCATACTTATTTGTAGTGGGCACTCCGGAAGGAGGGCTTTGATACGAGCCTTTGTCCTTCTTTTTTTTTGTAACCAGGGTCTGTGGCTTGTTAGATTCACTGGAGGCTTGCATCTGATTGCAGAAGCCTCCATCTTTCTCCACTTCTTCCCCGATAATACTACAGAGCCTGCTCACAGTTTCCTGCAGCTCTTTCACCAGGAGTTCCTGAACTTGAGGGCACCTATGACACACTTTTACCTCAGAGACATAGTTCCCTAAGCAGTCTAAACACTCCCTGCACTCCACCTGCACTGAAACTTCTCTACTAACTGGCTCTGTCTGGGTGGACGCATTGACCTTCACCTGGGTTTTGTCCACCTGAGCCTTGTCTTTAGTCCTTAGGCGAGTGCTCACCATTTTGCTAGGTTGAAGCTGAAGCTGGGGCACTTCTCTGACTTCTGCTTCTCTAAATGGGCTGTGGGGTTGCCTGTCCTCTCTGCTCTCCCTGCCTGCTCAAACTGCGGCACAAACTGCCACGCCACACCTGGGTGCCGCTTCACTCCCTGTTTGCTTGTTCGCTGACCCTATTCGTTGTGCTCCCCGCGGGGATGATTAAATACCCCGCGGTTGCTGCGGCTCCACCTCCCAGCAAGACCATTCCCCTTGCAAGAGCTGCCTGGTCCTGGTGGCTCTCCTTGCTTTTCCTTCACTCCCCGTGCTCCAGGAACCCCTGGATTACCTCAATCGGCCACACAGCAGCAAAAAAATGAGCCTTGCCTCCTCTGTGTGTACTGCCAATAAAATGCCAATGCTGTGCTCTCTGGAAGCCGAGGTTTTTTTGAGATCTGCTAAGTAAACTTGGGTGTTTTGCTCATTATAGATTTCATAAATTCAAAAGTCAAAAAGGACCTTTAAATTTAGATTGACTTCTAGTACAGGCTAGAAAATTTCAACTGCCTGATCTATAAAGTTGGCATTGAGGGATGGAGAACCAAAATTTCTTGTTGTGGTTACTTCTAAACAATATACTTTCTATTCCTCTTCCTATTCTGTTCTTGAAAGAAAGAACAAAAAGGGAGTCACATTTCTAGTTTGAACATAACAGATTTTTTAACTTCCACCACTCTGTTCTCTGTGGATTTGTTCACTGAATGCTAACAAACCCTTTACAGAGTTTGATGTTACAACTAGGAAAGTATTAATGAGTAGCTTAATGAAGTTACCTGTGGATGTTAACTTGGTAAGCTCTTATCATGTCTCTTGATGGAATCAACGTTTGACACTCTGTCCAGGGGCAATAATGCTAAGCGTGTGAGGAACCTGCCAATCAAGCCCATGCCAAATCAGGCACCATACAAACAGAAATGTTGCAGAGATGAACACAGATTATAATTCTGTAATTTGTAACTCAAGGAGTAGTTTAAATCAGCATAAAATGCCAGCAGAACCGGAAGATGCAGTACTGTCCCTCTCCTCCCTTGTGCTGGGTGGTCTCCTCCCTCCAGTGCAGAGTGGCCTGGATCAGAATGGGTCCAGCTGACCACTAACCCAGTTAATAAAAAGAAATAAAAAGAAAGAGGCCAAACAGCATTAATTCCTTTCTCAGATTGGTTCCATCCATATTCTGTCCAGTTCTGTTTTACTGTGTAGATGTCCAAAGTTTTGTACTGATGGAGTGCAGTGTGCAATACAGGAAAAAGTGAGCAGGTAGAGGAAGGCTGGATGACCTTCTGGTGTCAGCACAATCTTATGCCTCCTTGAGAGGGTTTGTCAAATCCTAGCCTTGTAAGAACATAGATCAATTCACTGAAAAATACTCTCTGTGCCGTTTAAGGAAAGACATTAAGGTCCTTGAATGTGTCCAGAGGATGACAACAAAGCTGGTGAAAGGGCTGAAAGAAATGTCTTATGAGGGACAGCTAAGGACTTTGGTCTTGTCTAGTTTGGAGAAAAAGAGGCTGAGGGATAACGTCATTGGTCTCTACAAGGACAAGAGATGGAGATGCTGATCTCTTCTCCCTGGTATCTAGTGATAGGACCTGTGCGAATAGTTCAGAGCTGTGACAGGGGATGTTTAGACTGGACATAAGGAAGCATTTCTTTACCAAGAGGATGGTCAAACACTGGGATGGGCTTTCTCAGGAGGTAGTTGATGTCCCAAGCCTATCCATGTCTAATAGACGTTTGGACAATGCCCTTAACAATGTGTTTTAACTTGGTAAGCCCTGAATTAGTCAGGCAGTTGGATTAGATAACGATTGTAGGTCCCTTCCATCTGAAATACTCCAGTCTATTCCTAAGCATTTTGAGCCAGTTTTGCCATGGTACTTTCCCAGGTTTGCTATAGAGTGAGGAGTAAAACAGATAGAAGTACAAAACTATGTGAAACTGGCAGCTCTTACTTTACTTGATATGCCCAGCTAATTACTATTCTGACTTCTCTTTTATTTATTCAATTAAAGATCAGCTTGAATAACCCACCTGACCAATGTTATGAAGAAAAATCAGGTCCCGGTGACAATGCAGGCCTAGAAGGGAAAGCATCTGCAGAGCACAGTTCTTATTTGGAGGAGTTAGACAAATACACTTTTTCTGTGTGGTAAGTAATCTCAACATCAACTAGTTTCACAATCCAAAAATATGCTTTCTTCCTCTTGCAGAGGAATCTACATTCAGATTTATGTTATTAGGCTGCAAATTCTAACGTATAAGTTGACAATTAGCTAAGCAGGGTCAATTTGTCCCCTTTGTATATGCACATTGTGATTATGACATCATGCTGTTTTTTCACAGAGTAAATTTTTAATTGTTAATTTTGATTTATTTGTGTCAATATTAAGGATTTTATTTTCTGCTTTTTGGTCACCGTGATCCCTGACCTCATTTAAAACATTCAGTCCCTGCCTGGACTTCAGAGTTACTGATTTATTTGTACTTTCCTTCCCAATAGAGCTTTACAAATAAAAGTTACTTTTATTTGTCTGAGAAAGACAGAAGATTTTTTTGTCTGAGAACCCAATTTTAACATTACTACATTGCTTTGAGAAGCTGCATTGGGAAGAAATGAAAGAGGTTCTTATCAGAATTTTGAGAGGAATACACTACCTTTCTTTCTTTCTCTGATATAAAATACATGTATTTTCTTAAAATGAAAAGATAAAGTGAAATTGAAAAGTCTGCATCAAAAAGAAATATTTTAGTTTACTTATAACTATTTTTCCTGGGATTTCATCTTCTAGGTTATTGCAAAAGTTACACAGCTATTTGTAATTAATAGTAAACAATGGAGACCAAATCCTTTGCTAAATTAAATGATCTGGTAGTCTTTCTCATAGCTCTGTATTGTGTTTCAAATGTTCAAAATTCAACTGTAATGTACACCTCTGGCACCTCTGGTCTTCTGCAAATCACAGAATCACAGAATCTTAAGGGTTGAAAGGGACTTGGAAAGATCATCTAGTCCAACCCGTCTGCCAGAGCAGGACCACGTACAGTGGGTCACACAGGAACTCATCTAGGTGGGTTTTGGATGTCTCCAGAGAAGGAGATTCAACAACCCATCTGGGCAGCCTGTTCCAGTGCTCCCTCACCCTCACAGTGAAGAAGTTTTTCCTTATGTTTCTTTGGAACCTCTTATGTTTCTTTGGAAACTCTTATGTTCTGGCTTGTACACATTGCCCCATGTCCTATCATTGGAATCATTGAGAAGAGCCTGACTCCATCCTCCTGACAACCATCCTTTACATATTTGTAGACATTAATGAGATCACCCCTCAGTCTCCTCCAAGCTAAAGAGCCCCAGCTTCCTCAGCCCTTCATCATAAGGGAGATGCTCCACTCCCTTCATTATCTTGGTGGCCCTGCGCTGAACTCTCTCCAGTAGCTCCCTGTCCTTCTTGAACTGAGGGGTCCAGAACTGGACACAATATTCCAGATATGGTCTCACGAGGGCAGAGAGGGAGGAGAATCAGGATGCCATTGACCTTGCTGGCTATGAGGGCACATTGCTGGCTTATGGTCATCCTCCTGTCCACCAGGACCCCCAGGTCCTTTTCCTCTATACTACTCTCTAACGGTTCAGTCCCCAATCTGTGCTGGTTACATGGGGTTATTCTTTCCCAGATGAATGACTCTACACTTGCCCCTGTTGAATTTAATTTCTCCTCACCCAACTCTCCAGCCTGTCCAGGTCTCCTTGAATGGCAGCACAGCCTTCTGGTGTGTCAGCCACTCCCCACGGTTTAGTATAATCAGCAAACTTGCCTCTAGAGTTTCAAATAAAACATCCAGAAAATAAGCATCTGAATAGGGTGAATATCTGTGAAAATTTAGTTTTAAGTTATTTCCTTCTCAAAATATTTGAAAGTAGCATTATCTAATCAGACAAGCCAGGCAGCCTTCAGCATCTTTAGTCCTGTCATTCTCAGTTCTCACTTGCCACATTCACTTGGTGCCTTTAAATTTGGGCACGACGTTAGGTAAAGACCCTACAGACACTCAATACTGAAGTGGTCAGTCCTTAGTATCGCAGGAGGCAGCAGCCAAGTTAAAAGATAACACACAATCATATAATTCAACTACCACAATTCTACTGACTTGTGGTTACGTTTGACAATTAAGGACACTCCCATTCTGACCATTATTTACGAATAGGTTTTAGAGTTTTTGGTCTTCTTCCAAGTATCTTTGCTTCTACTATTTTATTTTACCTACTGCAATTTTCAAATTAAATTAACTGACTTATCATCAACAACCCTTTCTCTCTCAAGGTGCTTCCTGTATGTATTGATGAACTTCAGCGTCTCTCCTCCATGTTTTGCAGAGTCACTGTGATACAGTTAACATATAAAGTCCACATCACTGATCCTTTATTCTTTTCAAAGTTGTTCAGCTTGAAGGTGTTGGGAAAGGGGTCCAAACAAATCCTTCCATAGCACTGAAACCCTCCTGGAGCAAATAATATTTTCTGGTCCCAATCCCTGTAGCTGCCTGGCCCCAGGCTTTGAAACCTATGACTTTTATGGTTGCACAAGGTGCCCAGAGGAGCAGAGAGAACAGGCATGGCATGCATCTTTCTATCTGATGAGAAAAAATGCTGGTTGTTTCTTCCTTCCTTTCCCTTTCCCTTTCCCTTTCCCTTTCCCTTTCCCTTTCCCTTTCCCTTTCCCTTTCCCTTTCCCTTTCCCTTTCCCTTCCCCTTTCCCTTTCCCCTTCCCTTTCCCTTTCCCCTTCCCTTTCCCTTTCTCTTTCCCTTTCCCTTTCTTTGTCCTTTCTTAGGAATATCAGTTGAATTTGGAGGCCCATACTGGTGGAGACACTGGTTTTGCTAGGGTTCCCTGACGGCAGAGGTAGGTCTGAGCATAGTAAGTTAATGGGTGTGAACCATATATTCCTGGTACAAAACGAAAGCTACAAGGCATGTTTTGTGGTGACTGTACTGCCTGTCCTTCTGTGAAGACAGCTGAGGCTAGTATTTTATTATTTCAATATGCTGTTCTATTTACTGTCTCTGTCATCCTGTTTGAAATAAGGACCGGAGCATGCTTTATTTACTTGCTTATTACCTGAAAGTCCCCTGAGGTTAGAACAAAACAAAATTTAGAGAGCATTTCTTTGCTTTCTGCTTTGCTTATGGTAAAACGTTGTCTTTATCAGAAAGAAAAGAATAAGAAAACAGGTTACTTCACTCTTGGTCAAGTAATATAGATATTACAGTAAATATGCCATGTAGAGAATGTGTCCTTAATAATATAATTTTTTTAAACATAGAGTTAATTCAGTTTCCCTGTGTGATTGAGGGAGTATCCGATATATTACGAGCTGTTAGTTCCATTTGTTGCTGTAACAGCACGTTTCAGTTGTTATTCACTTCTTTCTGTCTCTTCTCCTCTTCTCTCCTCCTGCTTTCTCCATCAAAGGGCATTGGGTCCTCTTTGTTTTCAGACCTTCCTCTCTGCCAGGATTGCTACCTTATAAAAAATCCAGTACAAGATAATTAGCTACTACCAAAATTTTTAATAGGACTGTAGATCTGGGAGCAGCTTAGATCTCCAGAAACTTCAGAGTTTTAGATGCTCCAAGATGCAATCTGAGAAATTTCCTTGATCTTTTATTGCAGCTGGTAAATCATTTATTGGGCTCAGTTATTTTACAAAATCCTCTTTAAAAACAAAATCCCATAAAATGTATTTATCATAAAATAGTGCATGAACAACAGTCTTCAAAGTCGTGTATATCCTGTATTAATTAAAAACTAGTGTTGTACTGTGACAAGTCAAGAGTATCTATTCTGTCTCAGTCTCTGTTTTCCCCCATTTCTGTCTCTCCCTTCGTCTCCCTGTATTTTTTTCTCTCCTTTCCTCTCCTCCTCTTTTCTTGTAGAGCTTGCCAAAGGGAAGATTGGTGAGTATGAGCAAAATGTTCTTTTGTGATCACAAATATTTTTCTGATAATTGTGATATTTTTTTGTTTCATTGCTATAGCATACTTGTCTTTTTCCATTCATATTAACTTGACAGTGGTGTCTCACATCCGTAGGCCATAGTCAAACTTCCTTATAGTGGGCATTATACACATATAGAACAAAAAGATCATTCTGGCTGCAGAAGCCCACAGCCTTCAGCTTCGATTTTGCAACCTACGCGAGTGACTTTTCACCCTGGCAATATGCAGCTTTGCTGAAAGCAGCAGGCTTTTGCTTAGGTCAAGTGAATTGGTGGTGAGAAGGATGAGTCCAACATACATGAGAGACAATAGATGAATGTAGTCACATATCAAAGTGAGGTATACACCATCAAAGTGGTCAGCTGAGGTCACAGCCTCCACCATGTAGCTGCTAAATGGTCGCTGAGCACTCTGCAAATCTTCCTGGAGAGCTCACCCCAGAACCTCGCCTTGCACCACAGTATCTGTTAACCTCACTTCTCTCAGAAATTTGTGTTTATGGAACTAAAAGCCTGTGTAATCTGCAACAAAGCTTGAATATTTTTAGTGGCTATTGTCTAAATAAGACAGGTGCAATTTAACACCTTGAGAGAGAAAACTTTTGGAGGCATTTTGACCCTTGCAGCCCAAAAACTGCTGTCAGAAGCTGTGTAGTCCAGTCGTTCTGTTCTCTGAAACAAGCAAAAGTTGATGAAAAAAAATGTTCTTCATGGCTATTTGTCACTATAAAGCTGGACTTCCTGAAAGTGTGTAATAAATAAGATCCCAGAATTCAAAAACCTTTATCTATCTAAATAAAAAAAAAGACAGAAGCATTTTATGTGACTCTAGGAACCTTCACGCTTGAGTCTAAATATAAACAATGAACTAGCAGCTTCAACAACCAACAACTTATCAAGGGTAACTCTTAAGAGTTAATATTGCACACTAACATAAAAGTAATGATCATCCTTTGTCTCCATGCAATTAGCTTTTTAACAATGTGCCTGTAGCTCATACCCAGGCTAAATGCTGCTTTGAAATAGTTTCTCCCGAGTTCCAAACATGTTAAGCTAACTCTGGCCAGCTTCTATAAAACAATTTATTGCAGGATTCTGCCTTTTTGAGGGAATACCCAGTGCCCCACACAGCAGTACCGCATATTTCCCATGGCAGATTGGCTGCAGGCTGGTTAGTGCAGAATCAGTACAGGATCAAGGCAACATCTTGAGACAGGAAATGAGCCAATGTCCTACTGCACATAAGCATGAGTAATAAAGAAATCCTACCTAGATTTATATCTGCACACCTCTGGAATTGAGAGGAGGTGGATCAGTCTTTGGTCTTCACTTGTAGCCATAAGAAGCAGATGCAGCCCAAGTCCAAGAGACGTAGTGAGGGGAGGGAGAAGAAACAGGCTCTGGGCAGCATATGCCAGCTTAGGTAGCGTGGATGGGGTTGAAGGCCCCTTTGCAACCTTGCTTCTGCACCTGCAGATTTTATGATTTTACCTGCTGATTTATTTTTTTCCAAATTGATGACATCACTGATGGGCAGGAAGAGAGTTAACTGTAAACAGCACAATATAGTAAATTTTTTTATAAAACCAATAAATTTTCCCTTTATAATACACACATGATTTGACATTGAAATAAATGCAGATGCTTCTTTGCTTGGTGTATTCCCAGTTGTGATTTCTAAAACACCTTCACATATGGTTTCTCTCATTTCTGTGAAACTGCTTGTTGTTTGTACCATACAAACTGAACAGATTGAGTTTACACCAAGTAAGGAGGGTGATGAATTCTGTGTTGGAGGAAAATCCTTGTCTGGATTTTGAAATTGTTGAAAATTACTGTTGCCTCTTTAAAAACTTTTCCTGGATTCTCCTTTGAGCTCTTCTAAAGATTTTATTAAAAGAAAAGAAAAAAAGTATCTGCCTATAACTGCAACCTTTTATTCAAATATATAACCTTTACTTAAAATCAAAGGTCAAATTTTACCAGTTTTTTATAGCTGTCCAAGTAGAATCTGTTTCATGCACTACATATAAAATATTGCCATTAAAAGTCTGCATTCAACTTTCTTTGTGAAAAGGAGACTAGCTTTTCATTGCTTGCTTTAAAAAGTGCTAATCATTAAGAAAAGTATTTCAAGGAATGGTTTCTCAGTCACTTCTGATAGTCCACATAAATGCTATTTCTTTTTTCTGATTCCATTCTGAAATGAAATCTAGTTAATGTTTTCAAGATGGAGATTTAAAGGCAGGCCAAACTTTACCTCTTAGGAGAAATCAAAAGTCTCATGGTATTTTTTTTAATGCCTTCAAACTTTTCATATCATTCACAAAAATGCTTGAGCTTTGGTTCCTTGAGCATCAGGGTTGGTCCTGATTCTGGACTCTTTGTGGGAATTTTGTTTTGCAGGCAAGCTACAGGAGGAGAAGGGTCAACAGGTCATTGTGGGGTTTTTTTTTAATGTATTCAGATGTCAGATTGCTCTTTATGCTGGTGCACATCCTCAAGTCTTTTCAGATTGAATTTTTACTACTGTAAAAAAACCCTGATACATATTTTCTGTGGAGCTTTTACTTTAGTCTTGTCACAGATATTTGCTAATACAGTAAAAGTTTATTTTTTTAAACTTATTCTATGGACAAATCATTAAATACAACTATAGGATTTTTCCTTTCCCCTGAAACTGTCTGTAGCTTATTTTATTAATTAATACAATTAATAAATGGGCAAATGCCAATTAACTCCATACATTTAGAGAGACTTTACTGTATGTCTTTACAGTATTTTAAAACTGAAGAATTATATACTTGTACCAGTGCGTTGTGAGAAAACAGTGCAAGTAACAGGCAAGTAAGTCTCCTGCTGATGATTTGGATTTAGTGGTGAAGACTGAGGGGACCAAAATGTTTGGGAAAAAAAGATGTATTCAACAAAAAAGATTACCTCAGTATTTAAGTAAGCTGTTGAAAAAAACTGGAAACAAAATGTTAAGGATTGAAATACATGCTGAGGAAACATGAGTACTCAGTGTTGTCTTTTACAGGGGTCTTTTGGAAAGCCCTCCAATACCTATGCACATACTTGACTTTGCCAGAATTTGTTGTTGTTATGGGGATGGGAAACATTTAGTACTGCAAGTACCTATGGACATCAGTGCAATTATGCTTAATGATAATCTTATTTATATGTTCAGAATGATTAGAAGAATTGTCAGTTGCTGTCCTTCTTCCTGCAGGTTCCAGACCTGAAGAACTTCATTAGCTTAGAGAAGACCTTGACCAATGGAATGGAGAAATTGGTCATACAAATCACTAAGTTGAGAGCATGAGTTAACGGTTGTTAGTGAGTTACACTTACTGAAAGTGCCAGGGAGACGTTTCTTTGGTATTTGTTTTCCTTTTTTACTGGTTTTAATGTTCTTGAGCAGTGTGGTCAGTCACTGAGCAACTTCAGTATGAAAAGCAAGTTTTCCTAGAGATTCTGGCAAGGAACCTGTGTGGTTGCCATCTGATTATACATAATGGAACAAAGAGAGCAGGCAAATGCTCCCTAATACTGGAACAATCTGTGGTTTGATATAGCACTCTCCAGGATATTATGTTTAAACTCCTTGCCAAAATGCTTTTTCCATTCTCATCCTTCCCTTTACAGAATTCTTATCTGGTAGAAGTGAAAGAAGATGGTTCAAATTTGGCAATAGTCAGGGGAAAGCTGGATATGTTGACAAAATATGTCTATCATGCAGCTTTTTGTTAGAAATTACTAGTTTCTTCTCTTCTTAAATACTGGGAACATTGACTCTTCAGTTACCAAGCAGCCTGAGCCCCCAAAGTTGTTGTCACAAGGGCAAAGTGCTTCCAGTGAGAGTACTAGTGGCATTTCTCCCTCACAGGCATTTCACACCATTCAGCCTTGATTCCTGCTCACAAAAGCCCTTTCTGACATAGCTGAATTGCTCTTTGGCTTATTCAGACTCATAGGAAGGTAGAAAACTTGGAAAGCTGTCTGCAAAGCATTGGATAGAGAGAGATGTGGTTGTTGTTTGTCATTTAATACACATTTTATTTTCATGAGCTAGAAAAGATGACATTACTGATGACTAGTGGAGAAAATCAAAGCTATAAGTGCACCATATACGGTCATCTCTAATGAATAGAATGAATAAAAATAATAAGTGCATTACATAGCTAACTGTCACATCTTCGGGGCAGTACAGTAAATAAGTGGGAGTTATACATGTACATTAGTAGCAAAATGGGTATCACACTTTGGATCCTATTGAGTTCAGTGTGGAGAGAAAAATATTATAGATTACTGCTTTTTATCTGTCAGTGCCGTGGCACAGAAGCATAGACCATATGTATGTAAAATGAGTTTGTTATTTCAGTAAATTCTCTAACTCTTTCTGTTGTAGCCTGTAGCAAAATGAATAAGTAGCTGAAGATCCTGGTGGGATAGTTCTGAATCTATCAGAATAAAATACCTCCACAGAGGCATAATTATTATTAAATATACAGTGATATGTGACAAAACAGCTAGATAAGTTAGGAGAGTCTCTGCCTTTACAGGTTTCCAGCACAAACTGAGACACTTTGTAAAGAGTGGGAACAAGAAGGTGTGATAGTGTTTTGCATGGCAAGATTTTGTTAGCAGGCAGGCTAAAGAGGTGGCTTCTGTGAGAAGCCACTAGAATCTTCCCCTGTGTCCAATAGGGCCAACCAGATGGCTCCAAGATGGACCTGCTGCTGGCCAAGGCTGAGCCTACCAGTGACAGTGGTAGTGCCTGTGGGATAGCGTGTTTAAGAAGGGTAAAAAGTTGCTGCACAACAGCAACTGCAGACAGGAGAGAAGAATGAGAATATGTGAAAGAAACAAGTCTGCAGATGCTAAGGTCAGTGAAGGAGGGAAGGAGATGCTTCAGGCGTTGGGAGATTCCCCTGCAGCCCTTGGTGCAGCCCATGGTGAGGCAGGCCCTGGCCCTGCACCCATGGAGGCCACAGGGGAGCAGAGATCCACCTGCAACCTGGCCAGGACCCCACACTGGAGCAGGTGGGTGCCCAAAGGAGTCTGAAAAGGGTAAGAGCAGGAAAGTTTTGGCAAATATGGGCTTTGTAACTGATGATACTTGTTTTCTTATCTCAGAGGTGATGATAAAAGCATTAGATAACAGTCAAAATGCTCCTCCTCAGTCAAGTAGTAAGAACAGTATTTCACCCCACTTATTTTGTCCCTACTTTAGGTAGAATGCAGTATCTTCTTTGGCAATGTCAAATTAGGGCAGAGTGGAGATAAATGGTGAATAGGAAAGAACAGAGATCTGCCATTTGCCTGGTGTTGGATCCAAAATCCAACCCAATCTGTCAAATTTGGGAGTCTGATTACAACACTGAATAAAATGCAATTTGTCTGCCTTTTGATTTAAGAGGGATTTAAGAGGGAAGCTGCAATTGTCAGTCTTGATTGTAGAGGTGTGGATCGCTATGGTGAATTATTTTTAAACAGATTAGGTAGCTGTCTTGTCTACTTTGTCATCATAAACTTCTCAGTCCAGTACCTAAATCCATTCTGGTTTTAACCTTAGGTCTCTACTGAGAGAAAATGCCTGAAAACGTGTCAGGAAATTTGGTTTATGGGATTCACAGTGATGAAACTCCTGGTTTATCTGTTCTTTCTTGTAGCTGTACCAAATGGTGTGTGTTTCTCACAAAAGGCAGAGATGCTTTCTCTGTTAATCCTCCAGTCTAAATTCAGGGGAATAAAGTCTAATTGCAAAGGATGAGATCTGGGGATGGAAAAAAAATCCCATTCCTTCATCAGTCCCATTACTCGGAAATAGAGGGCAAGCTATTTTACAGAGCTTTTAACTAACTACTGATGTAATTTGTTCTGCATTCTTTGCCCATTAATCAAAAAATTACTGTTCCCTTTGAAGCTTGCTTTATATAGATGAAAAAAATGCCACCCTTAACTATCAAGTGTATCATTTTATGTAGGGTAACTGTCTGTATTTGCCTTGCACTTCAGTTAAATGTAGTACAGGAGCCTTCTAACATCTTTGTTTGCTTGGTGAGTAATAGTATTTCAAAATTGGAGTAATCTGCATTTCAAAATGTTGTACTGTGAACTTAATCTTTTAAAGGACACTTGAATGTATGTCTATGCCATAAGTATTCAATTTAGCCTTACATGTGGAATTTTGAGGAAAGAAAAAAATTCTCTAATCTCTGAGTATCTTCCTTTCCTTCTCTGGTTTTACCATACATACCTCAGACATAGACTTTGGCTACAAAATATCAGAGGATGAAAGAAGCATATTTAGTCCAGTTCATCATGCATTTCACTATCTTAGACAGTGCATCTAGAGAAATAGTTCCCTGTCTGTCCATGTGTTATATATGTAGTACACAAAGACAGTCCCCAGTTTTCCTGGGCATAGCTATAAGAACGAACATTTCCACTGTGGCAGCGCCTATTTTATTCCTCATCTTTCAGGAAACATATGATCAATAAAATGTTTGAAAACCATAATGTCTATATTCTTCCTCCAGGCCAACACTGAATAAATACTGCATTTCCAGATTGAGGTCCCAAAAGAAGATCAACAGCTCATCCTGGAAACCAAATGATCTTTCAGTGGTGTTAGATGGAAACATGCTTCCTTGATATTTTCAATCAGTCCCTAATAAATGAGCGATCTGAATACTATGGTCATATCATGACCATCCAAGAAGTAGAACAAGGAACAGTTCCATCTACCATCTCAATGGTTTCCAGAAACTCTTGTTGATTGCATATGCCCAAAAATTTAACACCAACTGTGCTGTAGTCACTGAGATGTGTCTCTGTAGTGTACTGCCACTGATATTGATCTGAAGTCATGGGAGATGAAAAAGCCTAATTGATAAATTGACTGTTATTTTTAGTTAGTTTCGCAGGTGAATGCATCCATGCTATGCTAATAATCAGTCTGAATTAATTCTGGGGGAGTGTATGCAATGCGGTCTACAGCAGCCTGGTGTCCCAGGTTCTCTCCTGTGTATTAGTGTAGAAATATAC
This sequence comes from Colius striatus, assembly GCF_028858725.1. NCBI lineage: Eukaryota > Metazoa > Chordata > Aves > Coliiformes > Coliidae > Colius > Colius striatus. Next base: position 21,389,085 of record NC_084762.1, on the reverse strand, counting down.
TACATTAAAGGCTCTGTTTATGTTATACTATTCTGTTTCTCTAAAGCACTGAGCCCATTTAACCTACTTTGCTACTTATTTTCCTAAAGAGTTCCAGACCTTTTTATTTTTTAAATAAAAATTAACAATGTGAGAAAAGATGGGTGGATGGGAAATTCCCTGAAGTCTGACTCGGAGAATGTAAGAAATTCTCAATTATGGAATCAAGTGACCAGAGAAGTAATATTTTAAGCCTGACCTGCACAAAACTGCAGCCACATAGAATCATCGCATTTTCCTTCAATGGGCTTTGCATCAGGAGATACCAGCTATATTTCAAGGGTTTATGATCATTACTAACTTTGGAAACCCTGACAGATTCAGAATAGGGACTGCATTCCACATGCACTAGTAGCAGCCTTTTCCTTACTTTGAGTAATGTTACAGGAACAATAAAAAATTCTTGCTACTGGGAACGTGAAGCTCTGTGGGACTTAGATAGGACCTGACATTTATACAGTTCATCACTACTGTAGATCAAGGAACACTACTTTTAGCAGAGAATGCATATTCATTCTTTTTTGTTAACCTTTGCTTCAGTGCATTCATGACAAGATTGTATGGGTATGTAGCTGTGTTTTAACAGTTTTTTAATTTCAGTTGTTGCTTGAAGCAGTATGCTGGAAATTAGACACTTTTAGTAGTTCAATTATTGTTGATTTATTCATCCCTCTTGTAGATACAGTGAATGTAGTTACTATAGTAAGGTTATCTAGTTCTGAATGCCAAATGCCAAGTTTCAGAGCAACTGCAAGACTTATTGGCTTAGAATTTGTCATGCCAGCACTACTGCCTTGTAGCATTTATTTCACAGATTTTCATTAAATGAAGCAAGAGAATAGTGCTACTAGTGACATTGTGCATCAAACTGTTTGCTAACATAACAGGAAAATCAGATCAAAATAACGTACTCCAGCCTTCATTCTACCATTTTCCTAGACTTCATTGAAAGAATGGCAGCATCACAATAAATATAAAGATGTAAAAATACTTAGCAGGAAAAAATGTTTTATTTAGTACCATTCTTTTGGGAAAAAAAAGGGGAAGCTTAAAACAGCAAAATCTGGTAAGAATGCTGTATCATGTTTGAACACTCATTGACTTTGTTCTAATTTCTCTTTTGGGGCAATGAGTCAGCAGGAACTTGCTTCAGTTCCATCAGCTTTAGCATCCACTCTGAGCATTTTGCTTAAAACAGTGGGTGATACAGTAGTACAAAGGGGCAGATCTTCAGCCGAGGTCAGTTGTTAAAGTGCTATTTCCACTGGGGGACTGTCAATTTACACTAAAGTGTAAACTTTCATGCTAACCTACTGTAACACTTTCTATCACACTGTAGGCTGTCTACACGTGAAGTATAATGCATGTAATGGCATTTAAATTAGCTATCATTGGAGGCATCTGTCATACTATAATCTTTTCTAGTCATTTGCAAGATCCTCTACCATTCAGCCTCCCTATACTTTTCAGTAGCGTGTCTTGTAGTGATGTTACTCTGCACCCAAAGATATCAGCTCTTACTTCCCCTTGTTAGTACTTCCACATAAAGCTTTAACCCATGCCTTTTACTCAGAGATAACTCCATGATATTTATGAAGCCTTTCCTCTAATCCTGTCCTCCCCAAAAAGGTGGCTACAAATCATTAGCTCTGCTTAGAGTGATGATAACCTCGGACTACCGAGACTAATGTGTTGTTGAATGAAAACACAGCCCCATACATGGCTTTCAACTTTTTTTAATTCTCCACCGTGCAGTTTCAGTGCCACATTAAAATCTCTCCGAAGCGTGCGTTGGCAATGTTGTTTGCTCATCCAGCACCTTGTATGCTTCTAGAATAATAAAAAAAGGAATGTCAATTAATAATTTGCATTCACCATTTAGCAATATCAGAGCTTCAGCTGAAGGTCAGTGTCACTGCAAGAAGCTGATTCTGACAGTTTAGGCAAAAACTATAGCAGACTATGAGAACAGGAGTTACACTCAATAGAGTGATTGATATTCAGCTGATAAATAACACTGTGCACTTCTAGGCTTCTTTTTGTTTCTGGTCTTTGTTTAGGATTAACATGGAAAATCACAGATCTTTTTTCTTAATTCTTAGCTCAAAGCTTCTCTCCAAAATAACTAAAGCAAAAATTTAAACTATGAAAAGGAGGTTGAGGACAGTATTCTACACCTTTAGATGCACTAAAGTTATCTTTCTGTGGTTTTCACCAAAATTTGAAGATTTTGGCTTTAGAAAAATGATGTCTTTTGCACTGATAGTGCTTTTTTGTCCAATTTTAAAAATATCCACTAACTTTTTCTTTATTTAAAGAAACATCAAACCTAAAACATATGTTGTAATATTATTTTGATCCATATTTACATTTCTCATTTTCTTTGAATCCTTGACCTACTGATTTATTAACTCTCTCTCCTTTACCTGGTTAATTAGTCTATGTGAAATATTTCTGGTTTCATTGATGTCCCCTTTTCCTCATTAATGGTTCACAGGTTTTCTCAGGCAGTTGAAAAACACATGGTATTGCAGGATACTTTCTAATCCATGTTTGCCACTAACTGAATTATACATGGGTGGCATAGCACATATTTAGTCTTTCATCCTTATCTATTACTTCATTGTTACTTTCAATCTGCAGTGAAAAATGTGACTAACATGTTGTGTGGTATAAATAGACACTGCAGGTTGAGATCATTTATGCATGGTTTGAATTTTGATGAAATTTTATACTGCCCTCTGGGCTAAACACTTAACCTAAGTGATTGTCCCAATAATTTTGTTGAATCAAACCTTTTCAGATGGAAGTTTTACCTTTCATTATCTTCTAAATTGTTTACTATAAAGCTTTGCAGGAGTGTTAGGAAGCAAATAAAAAGAACATAGTTGCTGTTTATCAGTGATTCTGTGAATCATTATCTTGTCATTATAAATGACTGGAAATATGAATACAAAATAATTTTAATTCAAAAGTCTATGTTTTAAAGTTATTGCAGGCCACCCTCAATATGTTTTTTTTTCTACACCCACAGGATTGAAGGTTATACAAAATGTGAAAGAATAAATGTAGATATAGCTATTTATGAGTATTTGTGTATAAACATATTTGCATTTTGTACAGTTCAATTTACTGAATTACATAATTCTTAATTTTACTTTATTTACTACGGTCGTGTGATCTTCCTATATTTATTTACTTGCTATTAAAATTACTTCAGCAGTATTTCTGTAATTTTTCAAAAAGATGCTTCAGGTCTGTCATTGAAATAAGAATTTTCCCAAATATAAACCTTCCCTCCATAGATAGCTTTAGTGGTTTTGATGTCTAAAACTTCAGAATTTATTTTTATGACCTGAAAGCATTAATTGAACACTGATATTTTAAGTAAGACAATAATGCACATAATTATCATTCCTTTAGTTGAGATATTTCTATTTCTTGCAAGAACCAATTATAATAGAGTGCTCTTGTCTTTTAACTGGAAAAGAGTATCTGTTTTTCAGCTGTTTTGTAGAGATTTTCGCTGTTCATAACCATATTGAGCTGCTATTCAAACAGTACCTGCCACTTTCCCTTAGAATCATGGAATGGTTTTGATTAGAAAAGACCCTTAAGATCACAGAGTCCAACTACAAACATCACATTGCCAAGCCCATGACTAAACCATGTCTCTAAGCACCTCATCTGGACATCTCTACACATCTTTTAAATATCTTTAAGAATAGTGACTAGCCTTTATCGTCCCTAATTTGTTAATGAAAATTAAGGGAAGGATTTCTTTTTTCCCCTCTAGAAACCAAAATCTTTTTAACAAAGCTGAAATGCCCAAGCCAGAAGAATTAAGTGGCTCTGTTCAGAGAAGTTGTCACTTGATTGCATTCCCACTGTGGCCCAGGCAATTTCTATGGCACCCTCACATGGTCCCTGTCTTCTGGTCCTCTTGACAGAGGTAGATTCCTACCCTGCCTGTCATTTTGGCTTCTTTGACAGAAATCTAGGTAAGTGGGTGGAGGGTAGAGGTAATGGAATTTGAGTCTCATCTCCCCATTTTCCTCTAAACTGAGGCTTCCCATATAGGCTGCAGGCACATTCCCCCATGCAGCATGCTCTCTCAGCCTTTGTCTTGCACATTAGATCATTTAACTCTGGTATATCCAAGTGAGGTGGGCTGGCAAGAGCACGCAGCACATGGGCTGTGCAAATGAAGAGCTCATTACTGATTCTGATGAGAGGGACTGCTGAAACAAAAATAGTTTTATTTTTTCAGCACCAAACTCTGAACATTTTATCAAGAAAAAAATTCCCACGGAAAGGCAGTTTTCTGGAAAGTGCTGCTTGTCTGAGGTCTCAGTTCTCCTTCACACAACAATCTCAATGGAAAATTTTATGACTGGCCCTAGTGCAGACTCTTTCAGAGGTGTTGAGCACCCACCGTGCCCGTTAATTTAAATAAGCCCATAATGTGGTTAACATTTAATAAAGTTGCAGCCTCCACATGAACCAGGTTTACTAAGTGTTGCCTTTTTTCCTGCTGCGTCTGAGTCTCCTGGTCTGGATAGTGTAAGAGTCTTGGGCTCAGAGCATGTCTTCACCCCTTGTATTCATTAGGAACCTCCAAGCAAAAACTACACAGTGTGTTTTTACCCAATAGAGATGATTTTTATTTGAGGATAAACAAGTGGAAAATTAATAGGTGTATACTTGGAAAAGCTCTTTTGTTGGTTATCCTACTACTAACTTATCAGAATTGATCTCTGATAATTCTGATAAATAAAAAGTACTTATGCAGCACTGGAAAGATAGCTAACTATTAATTTAAAAATCTTCAGATACAGTGGGAGCATGAAAAACATCAAGTGCATATGAAGGAAAGAAGCAAAATGAAAACAGATCAGATACTCCACCACTGTGAATTCGTTTGTAAGCTTGGTGGCTTCAACAGGGCAATTATGTCAGCTAAAAGCTGAAATTTAGTTGGACTTTTTACAAGAGGAAATACATGCTGTTTACAGAAAGGAAGTGTGAAAAGCAATGTATGTGTGATTGTGTGCTGATTTGTTCATATTTACAGTGGGAGTGCCCAAGTAGCTGTAACTCACAGCAAACATTCCCCGTCTTTGGCATTCTGAATTTAAATAGAGTGGTAGTGGATGCTTTTGTGACCAAGCCTAGTCTCATAAGCTGGCTGCATGTGTTTCCAGCATTGTATCGTCCAACTCTGTTCATAATAAATCAAACCAGTTTATTGTTCAAGCCTCTGCATCAAACCCTTGTCTACAATTGAATCCCAACTTGTTTATTACTATGGAGGAAAAGAATACTTGTGGAAAAAACATTTTAAAATGTTGTCTCCAGTGCAGACAACTGTCCAGGGGTGCCAGTACTTTAGCATTAGCCAGTCAAACAGATCTACCATCACATTTTAGCTAGTTGATTTGTGTGATGAAATATTGGTTTTGCCTTTTGGTGGCATCCCGGGGGTAATTTGCTCATTGTAGAACTCTACTCTGTCTTTCCCAGGGCCTTGCCAAGTGTTCCGCAATCCTCCCACACAGCCTCCAGCAGCCCTCTGGCCAAATCGGAGCACAGTCTCTCAGCATAAGGATAGTCCCCAGATCACTTGGATCACACAATAGAAGATGTATTTTGAAGTTGCACTCCTCCCACTCACTATGAGGGCAATCTCAGCATCCAGTATTGTCTGCCACACTTGCCAAAGCAGGGCCAGAATGGGTGACACCAGGTTTTTACAATCTGTCTCAAGCTACCCACTGAAATGAAGGAAGCACATAACCCAGTCAGAATCAAGGATGTGTGCTATTACTGCAGTGGTTGAGGTGGTTTTTTTTGGTTTTTTTTTTTTTTTAGAAAGCACTTTTCACTGGTAAACAAAGGCTTTCGAAAAATGGAATTACAGGGAAGAGCTGATATTAACTCTTCTTTTGATTCAGGAAAGGATAATTAGAACAAAGTTTGGAGATTCTTGAAATATCTTGAAATTTTGGAAAGAATATTTGTTTTGAAATTACTTTTGTTTCATACATTTTAATTTTCTATTGAAAAGGTCTAACTAAATTCAAAGGACTTTAAAGTAGTAAAATCAATCCTTTCATTAACCAAAACATCAGTACATAAACATTTTTGTTTTCAACATTTTCATACCAATTTGTGTTCAAGATTGTCTTTTGAAAATCATCACAGTAAGAGAAATCTACTTCTCATCCATCTTTATTCTGTAATTTAAAACTTCTAAGAGGTCCCATGCAACATGAAATACGTAATAAAGTTTCTCTTTGCCTGCATTGGTATTTAACTTGTGTTAATTCCCACATCTCAGCCACAGAGAATTAGGTACAGCATGAAAGAAGAACAAATGGACAGTAAAGACAATTCCCCAACCTGTTACTGGCTTGCTGTCTGTGCTTTGACATTGTTATTCTAGTCTTATTATGATGTGCATCATGGAAAAATGTAATAGGTACAGACTTTCTCATTCATTCTGCTTCATGTGGATGGTTTTTACACGACTTCATTCTTGCCTGCAGACTCCCTCTCTTCCATTTCTGCCTATGGTCTTATATTTTCCCTGATCTCTTGTTTCAACCTCTGTCAATACCAGCAGAGTACAGGCCAATGATAGATATGATATTCCCTGAATTTTTAGTATTGTTTGGTTGGTTTGTTCAAGAATTATCACATAATAGAAAGATATTCAGAGAAATGTTACTGAATTTTATGTTCACTTCCCACCCAATTTCACAGAACCTGTCTTTTCCCAGATTCTCCCTTTTGGGCCTGGGTGAAAGCTAGACTGAATGCTTGTTCAAGATCACTGGATCTTTGGCAGTCCATGCAGTAATTCCAGATGCCTCCATTGGGCTGTACAGGCTTGCTCTATAATAAATGAGAAGGGACTCCTCTGTGCCTGAAACATGTTAGATCTATTATATGTAGACTAATAGACTTCAAATGTGCAAGAAATTTGTTCCTCTCTAGATGTGTTGGACTTCGTGCACTCTATGAACAGTACTTCTGTACTTTTGGAATAAATGTGCCCTAGGAAAGATGCGCCATTAATACAGAACTGTCACAAAACTGGGGTACTGCAGTCTGGGAGGCTAGATCTGATCTGGAGAGAAGCTAAGGCAGCTGGGATAATAAATTTAATTTTTCTGGAGGTCTAATGCCCTTGCCCAAAAAGTACACTGAGAGGCCAAGGGAAATGATGTTATTTTTCTCTCCTAGAAATGCAATATGAAAAGAACCTTCTGAAAGAAGAAAGAACCTCAGGGGTAATTTGACAATTGACACGTCAAGGCTTAGAGGCTATATTAAAAGAACTATTAGACATGTCAATTAATTTTCCTTTGCCTCATTAATGAGCATCTTAGCTATACATCTTCTATTTGAAGCAGCAAGAAATCATTTTTCCAGATTTCTTCATGCTACAACAAGTCACAGCCCTCCTGAGACATACATGAGATAGGGTATAATATAGTATGATTATTGTTCCTAATGTCATGAATGACTCTTAACTTGCAAGCTGAAGAGAAATTTAGTACTTATTTTGAATGTTAACTGATGTCTCTGAAAAAAAGATACTGTTGAAATTCAACATTTTTCAAAGCACTTTTAATTTGATTCTCTTGCAGTAATTGAATTGATCTACTAACTCTATTCTGAGATTTCAGTCAAAGAGCCCCAAAAAGGAAGGGAAAAAAATCCCTGCCCATACTCAAAAACTAAAGTCAGAGCACACTCTTTATTTTGCTATGGGAATTATGAAGTTGCTGATGACTTTCATTAAATGTCACAGCCAACTTCTGACATGTTCAACAGTGAGTCACATGACCCACAAACAGAAAGCCAATCTAAATCATGAGTGGTTGTATTTGTCTTTTGTGTCTAGAAACCGGGTGCTGGAATTTGCTGAGTGAGTCTAAAAATGTAGCAGAAGGTTCTCTGACAAAAGGCATTGTCTTTGTAAATTTTACCTTCAAACCTTGACCCTAGCAGGCAAAAACTATTAAATAAGCAGTCAAAAATCCAACTAAACCACCAAAACCTTCTCTTTTCCCTTTTTTTTGGTAATAATTTGAAGTCTTTAAGCTGAAATAATAATATCAAATATGACCTGTGAACCAATTTGCCTTCAGGTTAAAAGAGAAGCAAAATATAAAATAGCACACCGTGTTAACACAGGTTTAAGGTTACACAACTAAGATATCACCAACAAGAAACTAGGAGATGTGAAAACCAAAATTTTAACATTATAACTATAAATTCCAATGCATTGTGGATCAAGTAATTCTCTGTTGATCCTTAAGGAAATGATGGTTATTAAAGCTACATGTTATCAAGAGGCTATAAAATACTGAGATCCCGAGAGGGCATTATTGTCTGAACTGAGGTAGAGGTTTTGAAAGTAGTCTGTGTCCTGTAACTGCAGTGATCTCTAGTTGTGTTTCAGAACCTTAATTCTTTCTGTATCTTTGTAAACTTCACCCTGACAGTCTTGTCTGAATTCTTGAGGCTTTTGTATCCATACAGTGTTACCAAACTTATGGAAAGTCATGGAAAGGCTACTTAACTAAGCAAAGTGAATATTGTGTAAACATATCTGATTATTAGGCTTTGCAGTGAAAGAAAAAATTCTATATAGGAAGGAAGAACCGATAAGCATCTGCTATACTAGGAGCTGTTGGAGAGGGATGGAGCATTAGATCCAGAAGTGCTGTTAGTTCTTCACATTGAGTTTTGAGAAGGACTGGTTTATGCAGATGGGGAAAATATGAATATTTGGTAGGTGCTTCTGTTTGAATGAGTTATCAATCACATCAAGTCAGAGGAGTACAGTCAGTGCAAGCCAGTGAAATCTTGTCTTAATTCTGTCTAGTAGTGGAAAAACCTTCCAGGTCTAAGACAGTGTGATTTTGTCCTCTGCTATTGTGTGGATGCCTTTCTTGTAGACAGAAAGGTAGAAAATTAATGTTAAAGTTGATTGGCAAACTGACTGCCGCCCACCCCATCCACCCTGTTCCCCCAGCCCCCGGCCCCAATCCTTTCGTCAGAATTAAGGGAACCCTGAAGCTACATTCAGAATCACCTCTATGGTACTTTTTGAAGGTTATTTAAGCATTTCTTACCTTTATTGTCTAGTTGAACCTGTCTCTTCGGAAAACTGCAGTTATGTCTTTCAGATATTTGATGTTCTTTCATGAAAAACCTCAAGCCTACAAGAAAAAGCAGAATTGTGTCTTTACAAAAAGACAGTTTAAAAATATTTTCTTTGAGTTTAAAAAAATGTTCAACAAACGATTTTATTTACAAATATGTTTTCAGGTAAATATATGAGTAGAAAAATATCCTAACAGAGAAGTTATTTGCATGGTAGATTCATTACCTGCCAACTATTGTTTATCAGAGACATCAAAATAACAAGGCTTTTGTTCTGCCCAAATGCGTTATTCTTCTGCTTTGGAAGCTTTGGTCTAACGACTCTTGAATATCAGAGTTTCAAGGTATGTGCTGTAAAACTGTCTGTCACTCTACTAACATCTTGCTGCTTGCCAGTAGAGGAAGGTAGTAGAGGAAATACCTTGGTTATTGCCCCTGTAGAAAGAAATGCTGAGGTGCAACCTATTAGGAAGTAAATTCCCAAGAAGTCCTTACTATGTGGGTGTAGTCACTTGTTAGAGATCGTGTGTAGTGGATAAGTAGTGTAATACTTCCTTATATTTAAGCTGAAGAAACAAGTTTATTGCCATCTTTAAAAAGTACATGCCCCTTCTTTAGTCTTGAATAAAACCTTCTTTTGGCTAGGGAGGCCAAATCCAAAATATTCTACTGCCAATAAAATATTTGTGGGTTTTTTTTACCATAAAGGCATATCTTGTTGTTTTTCAGTCTCATGAGCAGTACTAAAAGTTCTTTGAAAGGGCTGAGATTCATATGGATGTATTTCAGTTATGTATTTCAGAAGTCGATTTTTATTTTTAAAGTAATATATCTTTTCTACATCCTCACTTTCTGCTCTTTCAGCAGATAAAGCTTTCTATGAGGGTGATAGTGTCTTAGGCTAGCATGCTGCATCGATAGGAGAGACAACATGAGCAATGTAGATGCATAAATGAAAATGTTTTTTGCAGGGACTTGTTTGTAGGCATAGTCTCCTTTTCATATCCCAACATGCTTTACTTACCCCTCTGCTTCTCATTATTCTCTAATACTGGTGTTTCTCACAGGGATACTGTTTTGTGTTTTGGCTTATACTGGAGGTCATTTAGTCACACATGGGACAGCAGTTTTGAATGTGTCTGAGGGGAAATGCCCCCAAAGACAACACAGATTCTGAGCACATTTTTATCTAGAGAGCACAAAATGCACATAATGAGTTTATTATCTTACACATTTAAATTACATACTTTTAACATCACAAAGCAAAATGTACACCAGGAAAAGGATGGCCTCTCACTCAAGATTTCTTTTTCGTTTGTTAAACGCTGCTAGAGCTATGTATTACTGTGATTCTGTGCAGTAATTAACAGGAAGATTCAGAATTTCATAGCATGAGGCAGAAAGGTTTGCTTCTCATAGCAAATGTCCCCTTTGGGAAAGAAATTTCAGATGAGGAGCATTTCACTGGATCAATAGATGACACCAAGAGAAAAGGAAGCCGGCATTTGTCTTACCATGTCTTACATGCAGCTATGGGCTATAGAGGAAGGTATGTTATCTGGAGATTGTCTCTGATAAGGGGATATCCCTCAAACTCCCAGTGCAGCTAGCAATCAGGCACTGATTTTCGAGAAACAAACTGTGGCAATTTTTCACATTTCTGTTTTATACTGTAGAGCCAGAGGAATAAGGCCATGTCTGCGTGTTAAAAGAAAATATGTGAAATTTCTTTCCAAAGGCATCCAGGCAGCCTATTATAACACTACTTGAACACCTTAAACATAGCTAGTATCCATTATGTCATGTAGTATAACAAGCAGGAAGGAGAGCAGTGCATGAGAAATTACACAGTTTTCTTTCTTTCTCTCTTTTATTTTGTTTTAAAGGAGGGAGACCTGATTTCTGTAAACAACCCCCTAAAGGTACTCCTCTACCAATAGCAGTCCACCGTAAAACAGATAAGGTTCTCATTATGTATCCTTCGTGTCTTGATCATAATTTCTATCATTGTTGACATTCTGGTCCAGTTATATCAGGTACATTCTGTGTAAGTCCTTTAGAAGACCGGGATAAAACCCTGCTGAATGCAGGATCGTTTTGCCTTGGGGAGAGAGTTAGTCAAAGTGCACATAGTTCAAGGTGGATTTCCAGTCAGATTCTGCAGCACTGGGACATTCTGAAAGAAATATTTTTGAATTCAACATAGCTCAGAAGGAATTAAATTAGTCCTTTAATGCTTGGTTTTTCTCCAGAGCCATCAACACAAATTACTTTCTGAAATAGGCCACTAAATATAATAACACAGCATTAAACTGAAAAGAAAAAGTTAATACTGTTATTATGTGATGCATTTTGTTTTACTAAATTGTATGGATAATTTCCACCATAATTTCAGTAGTGTTTATTAAGATCTTTTATAAAGATTTCAGTTTCACATTTCCTATAGCTGTGTTTCATCATAATGTAATTGAATTTAAGATATCTGTACAGTATCTGTTTTCTCATCTTGATAACTGCTTAATACTGTTTTAACTATAATAGTATCCTAGAGTATTTTGCATATGCACATAGCTTTCTTCCCCTTCCCTTCCATTTCTTTTCATTTTTCTAAGACTCTTAAAAATTTAATTAATCTGTGCTAACATAGATATACTTTTCTTCAGGAAACAGATTTTATTAAAGCAAAACATTTTTTTTAAAATTCAGTGTTATAATGTCAGTCATATACTCAAACCTGAGATTGTTTTCTTACATCAAAACCTTGAGGAAAAGTTCTTTCAAAATGGTTCTTTATAGCTACATTTGGAAAAAGTATGCCTTGTGTATGCTCTAAATATTTCAGACAATTTTCTGTTTGCATGATTTCTTTTTCAATATGTTCCATTTTCTTTGTAGTTTCGTGAATTGCCTTATCCAGCCATATTTAAATCTGCAAGGACTTCTTTTTATATGCATTCTAATTGGTGTTGCCTAAGTCATATCACACTCCACTCTCTTCATGGATTGCTATTTCTACGTCAAACTCTTTGGTGCATGGACACATTGGTGCACAGAATAACATTAACTGAAAAAAAATTGTAATCTATTTAAAGTGAAAAATAAATTCCCAGTGTCAAAATTGTTCTAAATTCATGTCCCATTCTTTGACTGTACTCCATCTGTCTTGACTGCTTAGTTCTTTGGAAAATTCACTATGAGAAAGGAAAGGTCATTTTTGTCAGGTCATACAGAAACTTCTAGAAGTCTGGCTGAAATACGTGTACTAATGGTCTTTTAGAAACATTTCTACATACAAGACACAACCATAGATTCATATTTTGTACCCATCTGTTCTTATGGCTCATGGGTATTATAAAGCTGTATATGAAGCAAACAGTGCATACAGTTCAACAGTTGACATACAAACTCCGGTATCTTTGCACATGCACAATTTAACTGTGACAAGGGAAACAGTATAACCATCTAGGAGTTCAATCTCTGTTTCAGCCTGTTGCTGCAAAAGACATACAACTGAAGAAGTACAGGGACTTTGGCTCGTGATTGACTGCATTTATCTAAGATGAAGTTTCATCCCTGTGCAGCCAGCCAGCAAAACACCTTTCTGAAATGCAGGACCATTCTGTGCAATGCGACTCCTGCCCACTCCCTCCAAAGCAGCTGCGAGTCTGCTGGTGCTCACTGAATGAAGGTGGCTGTTTGACTCCAGCTGTACAGACCCCATGCTTCTAGTGTGATGGTGCTGCTAATGAAGTCCAGAATAGAAAAGATCAAAGCTCTACTATTTTGTTTTGTGGCTTTTTCCTCCTCTCTCTTTTTTTTTTTTTTTTTTTTTCTTTTTTTACACACCACAAGGCTATTTCTTGTTTTGAAGATTCTTTGCTCTCTGCCACAACATTCACTGGAAACCTCACCTGTTTGCTTGGTGGAGTTTTGGCTGGTACTAGATTATCATTTTAACTTGGCAACTTCTGAGTCTTGTTTCCCAGTGGCCTGCCAGCTAAATTGGTGTGTTACAGATGAATGCACAGCTCACAGATGGTGTTTGAGTGTTTAGTGGCTCTCAGAAGTAGATATGTATTTGGTCAGGAGGAAGATTACATTTTTCCTCCAGACAGAGCAAATGTCCTTGGGGATGTTTTCTGTGTCAAGATAGAAACCATTCCACACATCAGGTACGGGGTACTCTCTTAGCTTAAGCAGGAGTACTACCTACTAAATATATGTATATATTTCTTTTTCTCCTGGGTAGGTTATGCTGCTGCTATTAACATAAATGAAAAGCTTTTTACCTTGATTCTCCTGAACTTCTACAAATGTTTTAGGCCTAACATATCTCCTCCTTTAGTTTCGTTCTTGTTTTTAACTGGGTTGAGCTTGAAGGTATACTTATTACTCTGGTTACCCTGTAAGGTTCTTCTCCAGGTCCTAAAACTCTTAGTTCTATTGCTCATACACAGGGCTGATAATTTGTGCTTACTTACTGGTAGAACAGCTTTACAGACAGTGCTGTGTTTGTGAGATCTGAACTTCTGCTGGCATCTTGTATCTTTTTTGTATGAGTTATGTCTTTTTCTTATACTTTCTTTGTCATCTTATTTACTTAAAGCAGTCAGAGGGCAAGAAGCAGGGGAGGAGTTTCATGCTTTCTTTTGCTTTGTGACTGGCCTAGTCATGTCATGAGGATGAATAACAGAGACTGTCCTCTGCCTTTTGTTCCTTTCTAGAACAAAATATAAAACAGAGCTTCTTAAAAGTTCTGAAAGTTACACTTGAGTTTTCTCGTTTCATGTTTGTTTCCATCCAGAGCTGGAACCAGATGGACTGGAATATTTTAACAAAGTCTGTTCTTGTAAGATTTCCAGACTGCTTTGCCAAGCCAATAGGCTCATGAAAATGCAGTTAAGCATGAAATAGGCAAAGTTGCCTACCTCAACTGCAGGCATGAAGATAATAATTTGTTTTTTGCCATTTTTGCTTTGTCATTGTCAGATGCTGCTCAAAGCTGAAATATGCAAAGCTCTGCCAGCTCTCTACAAGGAACCACACAGTCCTCCAGCACTTCTGCCACTCTGCTTAAATTTTGTGATTCTTCCTTCCTCTTATGCTTCTTTCCTCAGCTTGGTAAGAAATTTCTTCTTGCAAATGTCTCAGTTAATTCCCCTGGGAAATTATTTGTTAGCCAAAGGCAGGAGGTGGGCTTCTCGGCCTGCCTTACACTGTTGGGTAAAGAGAATGCTGAGGACAGGAATCTGCGGTTTGCCAATTTTCTCTTGACTCTTTTATAGTGAAATGTCCACCATTTTGAGGCTAGCACAGATGTATCCAAAGGAATATGAAGCTGTCAGTACTTTCTTCCCTTCTTAAACAGGTCTTGGCCTTCTGACCCACAGTATGGAAGAACATAGAGTGATCCCTCCCAGGCAACAGCTGTGCCAGCCTGCATCCCCATGAGCTTCTTGGCATGAGTGTGTTGTTGGAAAAGTTCAACTGATGTTTTTATTCTGGCTCTCAGTTTGCGTGTGATGCAAGCACACCTGGGCTGTTGCTGATCCAGAGCTTGCTGCCTGGTGGCTTGCCTTGTGAGCTGGCAAGGCTTGGATCTTGGAAGGAACTTATCCACCCTCCTCCTTTCCAGGGCAAGTTGTTGGAGCACGTGTGAGTGTTGCCAAGTGCACACATACCCATATCATGTTCTTTGCAGCAACACAAAACAATTATTGCAGTTGGCTGACTATTTTTCATGCTTTGCAAGAATCTTTAATTCCTAAAATCTTTTTTCAATATTTTCAGATTTGGCATTTTTCTGGCAGCTTCTTTTTCTTCCACCACAGGTACACCTGAAAAAAAAAAAAAACTGATAGGATTTCCAGCATTACTTCTGTTCCATGATTTTGAATTTTTCAACAAGCTTTAGAACAAGTTCTCCTGTGAGTATTTGTATGATAAGGAATTACCTAATATCCCCTCAGTTCTTTTGCCACCTCACTTAGAGCAGATAGGCCCTAGATAGCCCCTGTAACTGTTTGTGGTACCCAGTTTCTTGCAAACTGAAGAACATGAAGCATAGGTACATCCTGTAAAGAGATGAGAAAAATCAGTGTCTTCATCCTAGGCAAATGTTCTTCTTGGTTAAATTCACTTTGTGTACAAATTAACAAAAAAAGTAATATTTTGTTAGGAATCCAGTGGATAGAATAATGGACTGTGACTCAGTAGAACTCAGTTCACAACTCTGCCTTTGCCTTATTGAACAAAGTAATTTGTATCATCATCATATAGCCTAAGATAAAGAAAATTTCTTTGTAACGTAATATGAGATCTGTAAAGGAAAAATGTTGTGCAGAGGGAATAATAATAAAGTCCTTCTAATGATAATACAATTATATGTTTTATGTATATGTTATTGTGCACAGTGGAATGAACCAGATTTATTCTGCCTTATGTTTAATCAATAGTACTTTTAACTGGTTTCTATTTGAAGGGCTACATGTGGTAGTGTATTATTTCCAGAGATACCTTCAGACACAGATGTGCTCTTGCACTGAAAATGATAGCATTTCATTGTAGCAACACTGGGCATCATTTCCTGTATCTTCATTACTGTTGATAAGTCACAAAGGACTTTACATCTAAATTTAAATACCTGCCATTTATGGCAATGATGGGGAAGGGTCTTTTTTATCTGTGAACTAAGTGAATGTGTTGCACAGATTCTTGGTCTCTGAGGACTGTGGTTCCCTGAAAGTATTTTGCATGAATCATTTGTGCTTATGTTTGCTCTTTAAACCTTCTCTGGCTGTATGGGTAATATAAAATATCTATTTTACCTTATTTTATGCCATGTAAATAATAAATAGATTCAGGACTAAACTCTGAACACTGTAGTAGGTGTCTGGAAGTTCTCGGGTTGTAACATGAGAGGTGGAGGGTACAGAAGAGGTGGGCATGGATTGGAAGGAGAGGAGGTGCTGGTGTTAGCAGATAAAAGCACATGGTGTAAACAATTAGTTGGAATAAAGTATCATCCATGCTGACTGTGTGGTGATCTTTGTCCCCTCAGCAGGGTGGGCTGAGAGATTCGATTGGGCAGCCTGGTGGTGTTGCTGGTAGTGGCAACAAACACCTCATCAGTAGACTAGTGTAACTCTAGAGCAAACAGTGTTGAATTGGCTGAGAATCTACCCCTCACCATCTGTTGTAAATGCCAGTCTTGCAGTGTGTTACACAAATGTTCACCATAGTTCCCTGGCAGAAAAGCTGTCACCCAACGGTACACACTGCCTTCTATCAGCCATTACTTTTCTATCATCATCGTCAAGTATAGCTTAAGAGAATCTCTGCATCATTTCTTTCCTTCTGAACAATTTCCATTGAAATAATTGACCTTCTTTTATGATAATTTGGTCTCTGCTATTTGTTACTGCAGCATTTTACAGAGAAAAAAATGCAAAACTAATGCCCTAGAACAGAAACATTCAGCCAAATTACTTAACAGTAATCCAAGGACACATGGATAAATCCATTGCTCAAGTGGCTTCTCATTTGGAGCTTTATATAGTTTTCACCCAAGGGTTGAGATTTTGTTTTTTTGTGGGTGGAGAGGTTGTTTTGGTTTTGAAAGGTAATACTTATGCTCTCTGCCCTAGAGCAACTCCAAATAAATCTCTCTTAAAATGATATCTGTAAGCCCTGTCACTCCACCCATAACTTTTCACTAGTTGCATGATCTGAAAATATTTAAAGGGGTTATTTCCACTTGTTTGATGCATTTCATTTCTTGTTTTGACCTCTTCCTTTCTTAATTCTTAAAAAAAAAAAAAAATCGGCAGGAGACACATTTTTTAAGTGACAACCGGTAAACAGCCTTAGAGCATGATTAATGAGTACTCAGGAATAGTTCATTGTTCCTTACAAGTTGGGGACCACCAAATTTGTTTTAAAGTCAATGAAAAGGTTGCAGTTTTGGGTTGAGACCTTCACTATATCACTGGATATCCATATTTTGCATGAATTTCTACCACTGCCTGATGGTGTTAATGTCAAGATGTCACACAGTCACAGGGGAGTACAAGCTAGCACAGAAGTGTCAGAGCCTGGACTTCTGACAAGTTAAACAGTAAGGAGGATTTTATTTTCCATTTAAAAGCTGGAAATTATTGTCAAGGTGTGTGATGAAAACTATGAAGTCTTAAAAAAAAATAATTGCTGTTCCAAAAATAAAAATTAACGTTGTTTGATACTACGTAATGGATATATTTTTCTTGACTTCTTTGACTTCCAGCAAGCTTGACTCTCTGTGGTGTTTCTGGGCTGCTATTGATTTTTCAGAGGAGAGATGCACTAAAATAAAGACATCACAGATACTGCCCTGCTGGTTTGAGCAGGATCATTGTCAGTGAAGGTCTTCTAGGGTTTGATAACAGTGAACATGCTATGAGCTTCTCTAGCTTCCTTTAGAAGTTTGTTGAGTTAGTGGACTCTCATGACTGAAGGAGTCAGCATCTCAGCAGGGATGAAAAAGCTCACAGGCGGAGACATTAGCTCTCTTTTGACTTCTTGAAAGTGGAAGTAGTCGGGGGAGTAAATGAGTGATGAAAGCACAGGTTGAATCTTTTTATTACTCTCTAAGTGTTAGAGAAGTTCAATAGCCACAGTTTGTATGGTGTGCTCATGGTGCTTACACAAGCAGCTTCCACACAATGAGTTACAGACCTGGAGTAAGTGCATTCATGACACTTCTGTGAAGGCATTGATTTCATCACCAAATCCTGCCTCTGTGAGCAAGAAGTTACCTTGCCTTCCCAACCCAGTGTTTTAGTCACTAACATTTCTCAGTGTTTCTGGTGTTCCGAGACTGTTGTCATGAAAGAGGACTTGACGTTTTCAGCACTCTGAGCTATGTGTCCTCCTCAATCTGTGTGTTGGGTTGGAGGAAGAATTTATGTGTTGAAGCATTTTATGGGTGGTATGTTGACCATTTCACTCTGATGTTACTTGTTATAGAGGTAGCTTCATTTAGTACTCTGAGCCTAAATAATCTAGTAGCAGAAGACTCTTGTGTGAAATAAGGTGGTGATCTAAATCCAGAATTTTGTGGAAAATACATGATTACTCATGCTCTTGGCACAAGGATAAAAACTGGCAGCGATCCCTGTAGGATGTGGATTTCTGACAATGGAGAGGCTGGGTGAAATATGAAAAAAAATATTATGAACTAAGATAGTATTCTCTTTTTTTTTTTTTTCTTTTTTCTTTTTTCTTTTTTTTTTTTTTTCACAAACAACAAACTATTTCATCTAACTTAAGTAACTGTTTGGCTAGTCCTGCCCTATTAAACCTCCTTGAATACCTTAATAGGTACAGTGAATAGGTAATGGTGAATACCTTAAGCGGAGATTTTTACAGAAGTTATTAAAGATAACAAAAACTTTTTGATATAAAAAGAAATGTAGTACAATCTAGCTTTAAAGTTCAGAATGGTCAGAATGTGATGGTTATTGTAGACCAACACCGTAGCCAATTATATTTGTTATTCTACAGTTTTCTTTGTTTCTCACACAGCCTAGACCATGATTTCATAATGTTAATGAAATGAGTTACATGTTCCTGTAGGCTGCTCTGAGTAAATAATTACAATATGAGGAAGGTGTTTTATGTGTGTCCCTAAGTCTGTAAAGTAGGAATTTGTGACTGGTAAGGATATAAACAAAGTGGACTGCAGTGTCTCAAAAAGCCCTTCAAAACTCCTGGCAGATCAACCTAAAGTCACTGCAAGGATCACCTGTCTCAGCCCAACAGATGCTTCCGTGAAAAGTTTCCATGATTTTTACTTGAAACTCCTAGGGACCCATTCCTATTTTTTTGTGGTATGTCCCTGGAAACTTCTCTTCTTGTTCTTCAGCCAACCAGGTAACTACAGCTTGAGCCTTGAGAAAAGAGATTGGCTGACAGCATTCCTTCTCCTACACACACATCTTGCTCAACACTGAGTATCAGGAGTACTGTGATGCTAAAGCTGGTCCAAAATCCAGACCTATGATGGGCAAGTTTTGGATTTTCATTTCTCATTCTTGTTTAAACCTCGATAAAATGCAGAACCCGTTTCTCCATTGCTATTCACAGTACTCTTTGTGACTGCTGGAGAAAGAAATGTGCAGTTATTTACGAAATTTTGAGTATGACATCATATTTAGTCCTAGAGTTGTGCACATCATCTGCTTAGTTATTTAAATCAGTGGAAATAATTTTTTTCCTTTTCCTTTCCTTTTTTTCTCCCATTTGAAGCAACATAATAATTAGCTTAAAGGGCAAATCACACCACAGTAGCAGAATAGTGCAAGTTCCTTTCCGTTTTCTCTTTCACTTGAAATTAGTCTAAAGAGGAGTTTTAGCTCACGTTATGAAATACTTGACCAAAGTTCTTTTACTCAAATGCCTGTTTGTTCATATTTTTCAATAAAAAGAATACATTTTCATTACAAATTTGACAAGTTCTTTTACCATTTTCTCAGAAGGAAAATAATTGATAAAGTGCTCCTCAGAGAGCAATTTGTGGAAAAAAAAAAAAAAAAGAAAGAAAGCAGAAGACTTTTAAAAAATTGGTTTAAAATATGTTTTGTTGTTTTCTTTATCAGTGTGGTTTCTGGGAGGAAGCCACCCATCGCCTAGTCTGAAATGGAAAAAATGTTATAATTTTACTGTCAGATGGGTTGGTCAATCAAAAATTATGAACAGACCCCGTACTACGTTTAATCTATGTAACAAGACTATACAATATATTAGTAACTGCTGTTTCTTACATGTTTTCTTGAATGAGTCTTTGTTTTATCTCCATGTATTTCCAGCTGCCGTTCTGTTACTGAAGTGAAACTGTCCAGGCGGGTGGTTGAGCATTTCCATTTCACAGTATATGCAGCCTTCTCGGAGCTGGGAGATGCACACTGGCGGTCCAGGGAATTCTGGCTCCTTGTGCTGCTGGTAGTTTTGCTTTGGTTCGTGAGACTTTACCTGCATTATTTGAGCCAATGGCTTTTCCTTCAGATCATCTCGGTTCCTGTTATAAAGTAAGTCTTTCTGCCCTCTTCCTCTGTCAGAATATTTCTATAAATGGCTTGATTCAAAACAGTTCCTTTGCAGTATCAAGGGAATTGATGACTAAGACTCATCCTAAGGACTCTGTGTTCAAGCCTTGATAGGAGCCTCTGCAGATACTAGGAAAGCAAGGACTGTATCCAGGCTCTAGTTAATCTGATATATAAATGTGACCCTAACAGAAAGGTGAAAATGTTTACAATGTAAATTGTCAACCCAGAAACAAGATATGTTCATTTGTGAACCTTGTGTCATGCCTACCTCTCTCCCCTCCGAGATACCCAACAGGTTATTTATCTTCCACAAGAATCACTTACCATTTTGGATCAAGTATTTCAAAATGTCTAAGTGCACAAATCTGAAGAAGCATTTAAGTAAAATTTGATGTTACTGAAGAGATCTATGAGTAAAATACTTTGAAGAATTTGATGTATCAAATTTACTGAGGGCTACAATGGGTTGACATGTTTTAACCATATAATACATTGAGTTTTTCTTGCGAATCAGAGTTCTCTAGAGAAGTCAAGGAAAATTATTCTTTGTCATTACTTGACATGAAAAAAAAGAGAAATAAGATGGAGAACAAATCCACAAGGTGATATATAGCTGGTTCTCTATATGTTGCTGTGAGACAGAGAATAGATTTGGAAAGCAAAAATCAGTCATACTTTAGTGAAGGTAAGATTTTCCTAATACAAACTTTAAAAAAAAATCTTCTTCAGCATCAGGCAAACCTGGATCAGTCAGTAGGAACCAGTAACATGTAACTCTGTGACCTATGTCTGCTGTGGTACTGGGATTATTATCTAAAACTTGAACAGAGCCTTTGAGCAGACTGGACAGCATTGGATATTGTTAAGGTGGTCTTCTAGATTTTAATGCAAAGCCAGGCAGCTCTCACTTCTGGTTCTACACAGCCCAGGCTGGCTTAGCCAGCTGGCACAACTTCTGGGAATCCAAGCGTCAAGAGTCTGTGAAAGCAAAGGAAAAACAACAGAAGGAAACAACATGTGAGAGAGAGGTGGTCATGTTCAAAGCCACTAATCACAGCTGTCCCAGGCAGCCAGCTAGGTAAAAGATAATCATCTGAAGCCAAGACACAGTGGTTCAGCATCCTAATCTGTATCTGTGTGCCCACAGAACGTGAGACTGAGTTGAATGCTCTCTAGTTCCAGCAAATACAGTGGTAGCACTCACAAGTCAACACCAAAGTGAGAATCAAGGCATCTCACCTTTACTTAAGTGCAGCATTTAGGCCACTTCAGCTTGAAATTTTTGCCTTAAGTTTCAGTATCTGTGTGTAGCTCACAATACCATGCAGTTTCTGTCTCCTACAGTGCCAGCATAATTTGCTCATTCTATGATCTTTGCAAATTCCACCACCCCATGATGGCAAGAGGTACATTTCCAGTCACTTTAGGGATGCTAAAAGCTATATCCTCCATATCACATTTTCCACTTTGTGTAGTGCCCAAAGGTGTTGCAGTATGCAGAGAGGGGTGAGGCCCCTGGGCCTGTGCTCCCGTTGGTGCTTCTGGCAGCTAACATCCTCCTGTAGCGTTGCCTACACACTCCCAAAGGCCTGAATGAACATCCACTGATCTGAGAGTCAGAAGGGATCAAAGGATGTGGAGGCAGGAGGAGGAGAGCTTTTTTTTATTAGCTTCATACAGTTTTGATCAGAGTGGTTGTGTCCAAGATAGAGATGCAACTGTACAATGCAACATGGTGTATACATGCTTTTATTTTTTTTAATGGCTGTCCAGGAGCCCAGATAAACTGTCTACTTTTGCCTATTTGCAGATTCCAGCTTTTTCCTCACACTGTTGAGCTGTGCTACCAGAACTCCTTGCTGCAGACCAGTGAAGAGTTGGTCATGGTTGTGGTGGGACCCCTAACCTTGAACACAGGGCTGCTTCTCATGGTCCTGATCAGATGGGGCTGTCAGCAACTGTTTGACTCATTCCCTTCCTTCTTGTCAAAGTTTATCATAGCTATGGGACTCTGGACAGTGTTAGACCCCTTGGCAGTATTTGTAGTGGATTCATTCCTGGGGGTAAGTCACTTAAAATAACTTGGACATGAGACCTTGATGTAGAAGTTCGTTTTATTCAATGAATCACTGAAGGATATGAAATTCCACTGCTGGCAATGGAACATGAAAGTTAAAAAGAAATGAAATAATAATGTTATACATTACCTTTTTATTAACAAAATTCCCATCTAATAGAGTCACTGTGTTTCTGCATAAAATTAAGAGCACTGTACAAGCCATATATGGAGATAAGAAAGTAAAACTACCGCTGGAATGATTGCATCTACTTTGAAAAGGATGACTGCAATTTTGGATGTTAATAGAGGTGGGTTAATGGGCAGTCCTGATTATTAGTGCTTCAGATTTTTCTAAGTACTGAAAAAGACCAAATGGAAAAATAGAGGTTATTGTGCACTTCTCTGATATGCAAAGCAGTTAATATGATTTACTGGCACACCTAAAAAGTCTTATGAGATTGAAAGATGAAGATCTTTAGGTGAAGTGCTTCATCAAATGTGAAACTGCGAGAGCAGAGCTCCCAATTCTGTCTATGCCAATGTATGCACTATGTAGTCCCATCTGTTCTTTGGTGGCTGGGGACTTTTATCGCACTGTGGTAATGCCCAGTCTCCCAGAACAAATGTTTCAGATTTGGCTCTCAATGTGGAGATGACATAGGATCCTTTTGATGAGTGCAGGTCACTGAGAGCTTTCTAAGAGTGAGATATTGCTATTCTTCTGCCCTTGTCTGTAATTCCTTATCTGTCTGTATTTCTATTGCCAATTCCATATCAGGCGGTAATCCACAGTTCTTATTGTGGATCAGGTTTTCTCATGTTTCTCAGTTCATTTGCTAATGTACTCTGCTTTTAAAAAGTCCTGTTAGAAAATGTGATTTTCCACTGTTTACATGTTATTTTCCATTGCAATGGTTTTGAAAATTCATCTGTTTGAGAAATTTAATTGGAGCTTGCAATATTTTAAGCATGTGGCAACACAGTAGTTTTTACTTGGACAGTCCATTTTGTTTTGTTTTTAAAATTTCATGGTATAAAACATGCTCAGAATTTTATTTTAATTGTAGTTATTCTGATGCCATTTTTTTTCCTAATAGAAAAAAGGATTTTCCCCAAATATCCAGATGAGAAATGTTTAAGTGTGTCATCATCCCACCTCCCCTCAATACTGGTGCTTTCAAAGAAACTGAAGGGACAGATGAGCATGCCTTGTCTTTCCCACATTTGCACTGAGAAATTTGTTGCTATTGACTCCAGTGGAATTGTGTTCTGTTCTAGTGAGACTGGATTCATTACCAATTTTTAATTCTAACTTTCCTCTTTACTTGGTTAGAGGGAAATGTGAGATATGAGTAAAGTAACTAAGTTTTGCCTTACAGTGTTAAAACCACACACCTCTACTTCATAATGAAAATTTAGCAATTTTACGGAGATCATATTTGGTAGAAACTCATTTGTTCAAATATTACATAATATACTGTGTTTATCCTTCCAGAAATGAAACTCTATCTCTTACATGCATTTGCATTATGGCATTTGTAATTTTTTTTTTCTTCCTGACATTCTTGCGGCAGCTATTTCAGTTTTACTTGCCAGTCTATTTTAGCTCAAGCATTTTTAAAATGTTGTGTTGTGGTAATATGAGTTATTTTAGTGCTAGAATATATTTTAGTATCCTAAATGGCCTTAATATTTATGAAAGATGACAGACAGCCCTGGAGACAAAGATTTCTCTACTTTATTTATTTATTTATTTATTTTTGTTTCATTATTATTAAGGAAAGACTAGAGAGCCAGTTTTGTGTTTTGGGGGTTTCAAGTCATAGTTCAGGATATTCTGTCAAATATTTGAGTCCAGGCTTGATTTACTATCAGCTTTTACAAGGGTATTCTAGGGATAAGAAACTTCCCTATGATTTTGAATAATGCATTTCTAGTTCCTGTTTTGCCAGAGCTTTCCCAGGACTCGTCATTTGGTCTCTAGGTAGTTTGCAAAATGCAGAGAGTAACACCTCTTTAGCCACATTGATACGTGTCATATTAAAAAAACATTAGAGACTGCAAAATATTCACTGACTATCACTCTGTGGTGTGATAAATACCTAAGACACATATTGACGGATACTATTGAAACAATTTTAAATGAGGACATCTTTCTTGGGTCATGTCTTTGAGGACCACGGAAGGATTGACACAGTGTCTTTGTTAGAAAAAAAAATGAATAAAAAGATAAACTGCCCCCACAACCATTTTTGCCTCACTGGAAAGTATTTCTCAGATAAGAGAGAAATTTATTCTTATTTTCCATTCAGACTTCTGACTCTCTAGAGCTTCGTTTTAATTTTTTTAGTTGTTTTATTTTTTTGTTGTTGTTGTTTTTTGCATGAACCAGGAGATGTGTTTTTTAACTTTTTTTGCAAAGAACATGGACAGATCTGAATTAGTTACTAGTCTTTATATGCCATTACTGTTCTCCCGGGACTTATAATTTCCATTACAGAAACCTTTACAAAGGGTGGAGGGAGAACAGAAATATACTCAAGAATCTCAATCCTTGTACAATTCATCATTGTATTTGTAATTGTCTTTACTTATTTTGCATATCACTGCAAAGATGGCAAAAAATGAGGATAAAGAAGTTTTGAGTCTTCCTAAGGATTAGTCCAGGCAAGTTGCTCAGGAAGGTACAGGGTTCTTGAAGCCTAAAGATCACAGACTCCCTGTCTGAATTATAAATACTGAATTTTTTAATGGTACAGTTTCACATCCTTGCAAAATGTGTGAACATGATTTAATATGGATATGGCTGTCATTGTGTCAGTGTAAAAAGAAAAAAGTGAAGAAAAGAATTTATTTTACCTCTAAGCAGTAGAAGACCCATGACATTTACCTGAATTCTTCTAAATTGATCCAGCAGAGGGCAATAATATGTCAATACAGTAGCTAGTTCTTAAGAACTAGATATGGGGGGAATTAAAATGAAAAGAATACATTTTAAATTTTTTTTTTCTTGTTTTATTGGAAGTGTGATAAAAAAAGAGTGCTATGCAAACTTCAGTATTATTTGTGAACCTCTGAAAAAATATACAAACCGTTTTATTCTCAATTAGACTACTATTTTTGTTCTATTAATAGAATGAAGCATTTTTATGAATATTAAGTCCTTTCCAATAGTTAGTATGCTAAAGATTTGTTTCATCTTCAGTAGAATGATGTTTATTTGTGCAGTTGAACATAAACTGTTATCTGACAGGATAACTAAGCAGCTTATCTGATAGTTGTGTACCTTTGGAGAAGCTATTAGTAGTACAATTTACAGTTGCTACTTTGTACAGTTAAGAGGTATCTTTAATTCCACCAGAGCAGTGGGAGCACAGTACAGTCAGATCTTTTCAGAGATATTGGTCTCATTGTGTCTCTATTTCTTCTCAGGAGAGAAAGAACTGAAATGAGAGCTATATGAAATAGTGCTGATGGTTGTTGCTTATTCGGAGTTCCAGGCTGTTCTTTGTGGCTTCCCACACTGGACTGACTGGAGATTAGGAGTGGAGAGCTGAAGGGAATATCTGATTTTCTGAATTAAAACATTGAAGACAGACTTGCTAATGCATGTGAATAAATTAAAATACCACTTCATAAGAGGGAATTGGCCTCTGAAAAAAGGTCAACCCCTTTGGGTGAAACTCAACGAAACCCTGATGGTGTCCCCTGTTGTAGTTGCTTTCTCCATTTTTCTCACCTCACTTGGTCTCAGTGAAGCTTTGTGAATCCACCAGCTTTTCTGACTGATGCTGTTGTTTGCAAGGCTGGTAGAAAAGCTATCCTAGGTGTCAGCTAGCAGCAGATGCAGATATGCCCTGATACTTCCATTTGGCATTTCAGATAACACGGTGGTTGCTTTGGTTTTCCAGTGGTAACACCAGTGATTCTGTCTGTAATTGGGAATTGGTGCGTATACAAAGTGCGCATATTCAAAACAATGAAATTTACAGATTCTGATAGGAACCAGAATTTTTCTCGTAACAAGGGCAAGTGGCTTTGAGACTGATCAGTTTGGAATCGGGCACTGATGTGTTTTCTGCTCACTCAGCATTCCTAAAGACAGCAGTATAAAGAATTCAGTGTTATGCCTCTCCAGTCACTGAAGTAAGGCATGTTTCAGCCTTCTTCGCCTTCTGCTTCTGAAATTTACTAATGAAGCTCACATTGAGTATTTTGACTGTGATATGAGTTTTATTCAATAAGCCACCTGTACAGCGTACATTTAATTTGTACCAAAGTAAGCCATAAGTTTATTTTTTATCTCATGGTTATTTTCAAATTCTTTGTAGCACCTCAAAGTTTCAAGCTGTGTGCCCCACAAATTACAGATAAATCCTTCTACAGAAATTCAAATTGTTTTGTGCTATAGGTAAATAGTCCAATCAGTTTTGACATTTTCTTACATTGATTTTTTTCCTCCCTTAACAGCGACTTGGGAACAGTGTAGAGAAACCCATTGCTGATGCTGCAAAGCTCTACTGGGTTTTTCTAAGAGCAGAGGAGTCAGGAATTCTTGGTGTCTTAATCACTGTGATCCTTTATACAATCCTGTTTTTCATCTCATCAACAATGTTGTACCTGTACTTTTTAAGGTATGTGTCTTTATCTCATTATTCCTTTAGGAGCTTAGGCTCAAGCTCCTTCTCTAAGACAAAATAAGGTGACAAGAGAAAAGGCACATCAATGTTATCTATCCAGAACCCAGAATTGCAGACAATGAAGTAAGTGCTAGCTTCAGTTAATGCACTGGTATTTGGTGGGAACAGTGAGTCAGAGTGGGAGACACTTATTTCCAGAACTGGAATACAATTATATGATTTTTCATAGAGTCTAAAAGCTTCTATTCCTTTGTCTTCAGACAATGTTGTCTGTGTCAAAGGTTTAAGCTTTAAAATGTGTGTACCTTTTGTTAAGGTACTTTAGAAGATTTTATCTTTAGCCTTCCAAGCAAGATATTCACGAGAAATAGGAAAAATTCAGAAACTCATATAGTTTGAAGTGCAAAATTGCTTTCTCAGATTGCAGTGGCCCCTAGTCTTAAAACTTTTAGGTGGTACAGGACTTTTGATGTGACTGATGCTTTAACACACTGTATGACATGACTTAATCAAAATATTTTGTCCATTATTTCCATTACTTTAGCCAATTACAAATATTCTGTTCATTGTAAAATTTGAAAGACTACCTTTTCTGCCACCTTTCTAGCAGGTACTATTGTTGAACAGTCCATAGGGGCAGGTGTGGGATGCTGAAAATTAATGAAACCTGGATGAGGGGACAGAGTGTACCATCAGTAAGTTCCCAGATGACACCAAACTGGGAAGACTGGTGAATTCCCCAGAAGGCTGTGCTGCCATTCAGCAGGATCTCAACTGGCTTGAGAGTTGGGCAGAGAGGAACCTCATGAGGTTCAACAAGGATAAGTGCAGAGTCCTGCATCTGGGGAGGAACAACCCCATGCACCAGCACAGGCTGGGGATTGACCTGCTGGGGAGCAGCTCTGCAGAGAGAGACCTGGGAGTCCTGGTTGATAATAAACTGAACATGAGTCAGCAATGTGCCCTCGTGGCCAAGAAGGCCAATGGCATCCTGGGATGCATCAAGAAGAGTGTAGCCAGCAGGTCAAGGGAGGTTCTTTTCCCCCTCTACTCTGCCCTGGTGAGGCTTCATCTGGAGTCCTGTGTCCAGTTCTGGGCTCCCCAGCACAAGAGTAATAGAGAACTTCTGGAGACAGTGCAGTGGAGGACTACAAAATGATCAGGGGACTGGAATATCTCTCTTATGAGAAAAAGCTGAGAAACTTGTTTAGCTTCCAGAAGGAAAGATCAAAGGGAATGTTATTAGTGCTTGTGAATACCTAAATGGCAAGTGTCGAGAGGATGGGGCCAATCTTTTTTTTCTGTATTGCCTAGTGACAGGAGAAGCAGGAAATGGGCACAAGTTAGAATACAGGAAGTTCCACATGAACATAAGAAGAAAATTATTTACTGTAAGGGTAAAGGACCCCTGGCACAGGCTGCCCAGGGAGGGTGTGGAGTCTCCTTCTCTGGAGATTTTCAAAACACACCTGGACTTATTCCTGTGTGACCTGATTTAGGTGGACCTACTCTAGCAGGGAGTTGAGATGATCTCTAGAAGTCCCTTCAGTCCCAACCATTCTGTGATTCTGGGAAATAGATTATCCAATATATTCAATGAAAAAATGTATATTCTGAGTGATTAATTTATAATGCAGTATGAATTTTATACTGGCCCTTGTACCACTCAGTGATGAAGACTGAGGAGAGTCAAGCACCAATAAAAATCCACACACAAAGACAAGATGCAGGCAGATATAAAAATCATAAAGCTCAGCAAATGCCCTTCATCTGACAGAATCGTTCCTCAGTCTCTTTTCCACAAACTCTATTGCAGCAGACAGAAAAAGATAAATGGCAATCTAAATTTCTGCAAAGTATTTCAAAGCTCCTGCACTCCTGGAAGCTGTACACAACTCCAGTGTACTGGTAGTGTAGTTAATTAGTTTTTGAGATGTTAATGCCTTCTTAATCATTGACTTAATAGTTTTGAATAGCTTCATAAGTTTTAGCTGCTGTCATTTATTACTCAGGAAAATTAATTTAAATTAAAACATTTGTAAGGCAGGTTTTTATGAGAATATTACCAACATCTTCATTGTCTAGGGAACAGGTGCAAGATCATCAAAAGTTCCTTTCCTTCTGGATCAATTTTCCCATAATGTTTTCTGATAAAGGGGTGGGGGGAGGATGCTACTAGGGAAAAGAAAAGTTGTCTTAGTATGACAGATTTTAAAAATGATTCATAACAAAATACAAAAGCAAATGGAAGATAACAAAATCTGTTACAGTGCATAAGGTCTTTGAAGTTCTTTATTTGATAATAAAAAGAAGCATTTTCAGTACTAGAATCTGTGGAGAGTGAAGTTAAACTATGAGGTTCTGAAATTGGATCAACTTTCTCTTCCTTTCATGTCCACAACCTGACACAGTGGGAAACTTAGACTTGGCTAAGACTCTTGAGCAGTCGGTCTATTAATGATATAATTAAAATGTTTTAAGAATGTTTTTAAGAAAGGCATCTTCACAATTCATAACATTATTTCCTGCCTTCTGTGAGAGTATAACTGGCTGGCTAGATGAGGGGAGAGCAGTGGATGAGCCAGCAATGTGCCCTCATGGCCAAGAAGGCCAATGCCATCCTGGGATGCATCAAGAAGAGTGTGGGCAGCAGGTCAAGGGAAGTTCTGCTCCCCTTCTACTCTGCCCTGGTGAGGCCTCATCTGGAGTCCTGTGTCCAGTTCTGGGCTCCTCATCTCAATAGGGACAGAGAACTCCTGGAGAGAGTCCAGTGCAGGCCACCAAGATGATTAGGGGACTGGAGCATCTTTCTTATGAGGAAAGGCTGCAAGATCTGGGACTGTTGAGCCTGGAGGAGACTGAGGGGGGACCTCATTAATACTTGTAAGTATTTGAAAGATGTATGTCAAGAGGATGGGTAACACTTTTTTCTGTAGTGTCCAGCCCATAGGACTAGGGGTAATAGACAAAAGCTGGAACACAAACATTTCCACTTAAGGAAAAACTTTTTTACTGTGAGGGTAAAGTTGCCCTGGAACAGACTGCCCATGGAAGGTGTGGAGGCTCCTTCTCTGGAGGTTTTCAAAACCCGTCTGAATGTGTTCCTGAGCGACCTGATCTAGACAGACCTGCTTGAGCAGGGAGTTGAACTGAATGATCTCTAAAGGTCTCTTCCAACCCCTACCATTCTATGATTCTATGAATATTGATATACCAGCATTAGTTTTCAAGAGCAAATACCATTATAACCAAGGCAGTAGCATCCCTTAGGTGAATATTTCTCAGGTGATATATCACAGTGTAATGTTGTTCAGCTCAGAAAGCATGTGGTTTTTACACAAACATTCACAACATCCTTATCTTCTCAGGTAAACCAATATATTATTGAGAGATGTCTTCTGTGTCCTAATGCAGCAGCCACAGGAAGGACTGGCTGTTGGATGGTGTCATTGGTTAGAATTTCTCATTAATTTACCATTTAACAGAAGTGTTCATCAAGATATAATAAGTAGTTAACAGTGAACATACCAAAACTCCAGAATAAGCAAGAGAAGCATTTGTTTCTGATACAACTAGAAAGCTTCATGGCAGCACTGATGAACAACCTAACAAAATAATGGGCAGTGGAGAATCAGACATCTAGTTGTGTCTTTATAAACCAAAATACCTCAATAAAATCTGGCTTCCCTTGGGTGTATTGAGAGTCTGTAATACATCTAGCGTGGAGAGATATTCTAATTACTTTTTGGGAAAATTAAGTGGCACTGGTTTCAAATCCTTGGTTTTAATTCCTCTAGACATTAAAAAATGCCAGTAATTTGTTGATGAAATGTTTTCTGCACTGTGAGAAAATGCAGATCCATCTCAACTAAAAGTGTCTGCTGGAAAGAGTCTGAATTTCCTGATATTGCAATATTTTTTTTTGGAAAGGCTTAAAAAACCCTACATTTTTTAATGTTAACTCCAAATTTTTTGTTAGTTTTGTATTTCTTTTCCAAAAAAGGATAAGAAAGGCTTAAGTGAAGATGTAACAAAATGTTTTAAACCACTGTACCCTTAAAATGATGGATTATGTGAATTTTTGAGAACTCTATTTTTTTATCTGGCTTTGGACAGCAAATCATTTCAATGTTTGCTGTTCTTTCTGACAAATAAATGAACTTGTAAAGTATTATACTGGGTCTTATACCTCTAGAAAATAACAATGAGTTTTGTTTTTCTCTTTATTTCATTAGCAATAGAAATTATTGCTGACATATTTATAAGAAGTCTTGTTAAGGTACAAGAAGTAGTCTTTTACTATTTTTTATGCAAAAGAGAAGAAATTAAAGCAGGTAACAGAAGCAGGCAGAATACTTTTGGGCAAAAGGAACAAAGCTGGAAGACAGGCTTCATGATTCTTGACTAATTCAAAGTTAATTATATTGTTTATAACCATGTGCTTAAAATCTTCATATAGAAAATGTTTATGGCAGCAAATAGACAGTAATTTAACTGCATTAAAATTTACTTCATTTGAAATAAGAATGTTACATTAAGTGAGCTTAAATAAATGGCAAGGTCTTTTTCTTGTTTAACAAGATAAGTGGCAAGTCATTTAAATCACTGACCTGGAATTTCAGATATGAACACCATAGAATATTATTGTTCCAAGATAAGCAGAAGACTGGAAAACCCACTAGCCTGATGATAATTTAGATAATCCTAAATTACGAGTCAATGTTTGCAAAAATGTATCTATTGTGTTGAAAGAATATCTAATGCAGATCCAGGGATTAAGAGACAAATTTTTCATTGATGGAACTGTGGAATTTGGAAAATCACTCCATGAATGAAAAAATTCTTCTCTTCTGTAGTGTATTTTAAGATACTTTAGTATGCTACTCTGCCTTAGCACTGATTTGTGTTTCATACTCTAGAATTTTCTATTATTTCTTGATAGCCAGTTTGTATTCCCAGGACTACCTACGTCTTGATTAGGTTGTCTTCCAGCTGCTACCCTATTTTGATAAGAGAAATCACAAATAACATCTTGGAAACTACAGCAAATTTAGGACTGTGCCTTCAAAATGGAATGTTTTGAAAAAGAAAGGTGAGGAAAACAGTACAGAGAGCACCTTTGCAGCAAAGCAGGAGATATAAATCCCTAATCTGATGTTGAGCCAGGCTCCCAGATTTCAAAGTCAGAACAGCCACTTCATCACAAAAACTCTTCAACATAGAGCCTGACCTTAAGGTACATATTCCTTTTTGAAGACAGAGTTAAATCTCCTCCTGAGATCAAGTTGAAAAGCTGTCTGTTGATGTATCTGCTTATTTCTGTTCCACGGTAAGTTGTACTAAGCAGCTTATTGAGTGTGCTTCCCTGAAATTACTGTGTGCACTATAAGGTGAGATGTAGAACTAGTGTAACTGTGAACATTCTGATTTACTGCCCTCCAGCCACACACATATTGGTTAGCACGTACATGTCAAGACCCAAGAATAAGGATCAGCCACAAGAACTGCATCTAGTGCTGTTGTACGTGAGAGGGATGAGAGCTCAGAGTCACAGGAGTAGTACTGGTGCTCTCTCTCCCATCTGCCAAGAAATGAAGGACCTGCAAAGCCCTACAGAAAGCTGGGCTTTTTGTTAGTGACAGTGCCACACAGCAATCTCTGCGCATCTCAGGACTACCCAGCCAGTCTCTGGAAAGGATGGAAAAGTAAAGATTGGTACCAAACAATCGCTGAATTTTAATAAAGTATTAGCTCAGAAAAGGGCACAAAAGGAAAGACCTTAGTTCAATATCCAAGACTGAGATTCCCGATTTTCTGGTCTTTATTTTCTGAACCTCTGTTTTTGAAATAAAATTAGAATGAGATGGTCTTGAACAGGTTCCATTTGAATTAAACACCAACGTTTTGAAATATAAAAGTTTATTTAAGGCTAAAAATGTGACAGTAGGCTTTTTCAAAAGCCTCACAATATTTATTAGTTTCACCTACATTAAGAAATACCACAGAGCAAGCCTTTCTTGTGGTAGAGAATTTTACTGCATAGTCCTTATTCAATTCCCTACCACAGAACAGAAATGTCATAGAAAAACAAAGCAAACAAAATAAAAGAACTTTTCTAACATCAAGAGAAGTTTAGATTGTATAGATTTTAGGCTTGGGGTTGAAAAAAGAGTGATTAGCTATTTTCTATACATTCTAGTTTTCCCATTGTTGAGCCCTAGCACAGAAGGACTTCCATTTGTGCCTAACTGAGGTAGTCCATGTAAGCACTGGAACTAGTTACCCATCTTAGTGCTTAGGGCAGATCTTAGATATTTGTCAAAGAAAAGGAAGATAAGGATCTTTTGGGGAAGTCAATATCTTGAGATAATGAAAATAAATTTGTGCTTAAATTTATGCAATTTAATTCAATTATTGTAAAGTCCCCAGAGGGCTGGGGAGGGTTGTATGTTGGAGAACTTATGGGAAAAAAGTTTCTTACTCATGAGTACAGAATATCATGAAAGGAAACCCAAGCTTCAGAAGTCTGCAAAAGGATAAGATACCTTTTTCTTTTTGTTTTTGTGGAGCCTTTTCAAAGAAGAACCAAACGTGTCATTTCTGTCCTTAGGGTACATAGTGAAGGTTGGCTGTTGGATGTATTTCATCGCATTCATAGTGACGAAGGCACATTCTTCATTCCACTGGACTTAGAGATTTCCAACCAGGAGCTAAGCTACATAATGAAGAGGGCAGAGCAGTGGAGAGGAATCAACGGTGAAAGACGAGTGGTGAGTGGCAAACAAAGTCTTCAAAATGAGTCTGTGACATATTGGTCCAAGTTAATGCTTTATGTCTCTAGATCTTACCCCAAAAGACCTAGAAGTACAAGAAAATCATTCTTAAAGTGCTTCTTTGAATGAAGAAGCCAAAAAGCATGTTTAGGAGAATTTTGTGAGAAGGTTGTAGGTGCATTGCTTGAACATTTTTAGAGGTTACTACCTGCTTACTCTCCAAAGGCTTAGTAGCATCACTGATGTAAAAAATTATCTATGCCATATGGTGATTCTTGACTAGACTGTTTAGACTTGCTACTTTTTTGAATGTCAGTACTATCCCAGATAATTTCTCAGTCAGTTCAACAAATTGGGAGCTGCATGGAGAAGTCATCCTTGGGCATGGATGATGTTGTCTAAAGGAGAGAGTGTAAGTTTTGCAAGTAAGATGTGATAGCCATGCTCTCATTCTTGGCCCTCCTTCCAGGTTCACTCAGAGGAGCGGGCTGAGTGGAAAATGTGCAGGGGGAAGTAGGAGAGGTCTGAAATTGGTCTGCTCTACTTTGACTATCAAAATAATTCCTGTTTATTTTCTATTAAGTCACTAGCCTCTAGTCCCATATACAAACTTTAAACTGTGATATGCAGGAGATATATCTGTGTTTGTAAAGTGTCCAGTGTTGGGGATGCCACCCAAAAATGAGACTTCTAGTCATAATGACTTTCAGATAATTGAAAATAACAGAAATAACATGGTCAGTAGTCTGTCAAGGTCATTGTCTGTGGGTTTTTCAAGCCTCTATAGCTGCCTCTGAAAGATCAGCAGTTTATATAAATATATAGCCTCAGTTGTCACTGCTATAAACATCTGGCACAACTGTAATTATTTTCCACTTTTTTTTTTTTCCATGATGATAGATTGGACCCTGAAAGGAAAAATAAAAAGGTGAATGTGCCATTTGAATGAAAAAGCAGATACTCAGTAAGCTTAATTTCTGTGGGAAAGTGCAGAGCAGCACATTGCATTTCAACAGAGGAGATGGAAAATGCTTGAAAGAGTGAATGCGCTACCACAGATATCTGCCTCAGACATTCTAAGTTTTTATACAGATAGCAATGATTTACTTTACTCCAGTAAGAAAAATAACCATTTTTTCCCCCCTTAAAAACTTTCTAGAGTAAGTCTAAGTCAAAGTATAACCCCTGCTGATTGGTTTCTCTTACCTTTGCTACAAGTTAAGTCAAAGAGTATTTATAGTGAAACTCATATTACACGCTAGGACTACCAAGGCCACATAGAAAAAGTGGCTGATTAGACAACTGCAGACAACTACTTTTTATGTCTAAAGTGCTGAGTACATACCAGCATATCGTTTCTTGCAGCACTACGTAAAAGGCTGAATGAGGGACATAAGGAAAATGCAAAAAGATGAATAGAAAAGAATGAAAAGGAAAATATATCTCTATCAAATAATCTGTCCCTGAATGGAAGAAGTCTAGGTCGTCCACTGCTGTAATAAGACATACTTCAGAGGCAGAACATTGCAAAAACATATGAAAATGCCTACTTTTTCTCCCAGAATTGAGTTTGGCATGTATGAAATGCCATATTGAGCTATGGCTGCCTGGCATTAGTGTGATATTCTCTAAAGTGGACCCAGACTCAGCCATTTACAGCAGGAGGGAGAGTGCAGGCAGAGTAGAGGGACTCCTTTGTACTGCCTAGGGAGCACCACACAAGTCCCCAGTATTACACCAGACAAGTCCTAGGTATTACAGATACTGAAAGACCCCTTCTTCTGCCATGAATTTGCATAAAGTATTTATCTTGTCCTTTTCTTTTTGTATGTCTAATTGTACAAAGTAATCAGTATGGAAGACACATCACTGGGCCTTATTGCGTGCATTATTAATGTGTTAATTTTTAAATAAGATACCAAATTAACTGTGAGCAATTTTTATAAAGGAAAGCATGAGACTGCCATATCTTACATCACTCCTTATAAAAAATATATTTTAAATGGAGGTCATTCAAGTAAATAGTCAGTCAAACCTTCTGGAAAAAATACGTCTAGAGTTTTGCAATATTTTCTTGCTATTAACCATGTGCTTCTCATTTTTTCCCCTGGATTAAAAATTACCTCATAAATGGGTATTTTATAATATGCTTAATTTCTTTTTATTAGATTGATAAATGCAGCAGCAGAGGACACATTTACAATATGATGAGAATTTAAGGTTATTGCATTTTATAATTTTTATATTGTTCAGAGGAGCGATTTGTCATTTGTGGAATATCCATGCCATCATTTCAAGGTATTTTTAGTCATTCTTTTGATAGGAAAAAGGTCACTTTCTGTAGACCAGGAAGACATCACTCTATTAAACTAATTTGCCTACATGCAAATTTTGTCATTTTTACCTCATTAACTATTTATCATAGAGTAAAAAAAAAAATATATTCATGAAGGGGCAGCTAGCAGCCTGATGGAGCTGGAACTAATATTTTGCAACTCTAATGATTTTTTGCATCCTTAATTAGATAGCATAAGGTTGATATGATTAGGTCAGGATGTAGTGTTTTTCATTAAAACACATTTTAGAAGCTGTATTCATAATCTGCCCTTGCAATTAAATAATGAGCCTATGAGTTTAATATTATCGACCCAATTATTATCCCATGGAAAAGTATACCTTTAATAAATTTGTGCCGTAGGACCTTCATTAGCAACAGAACGAATTATATTTCCAGGTACACAGATTACACAGCCAGAATCACATTTACGTAGCAGTTTGGAAAGCACTGTGGGGAGAGGGCCACTAAACCCCCCTACCATATACAAATGCACTTGATTGTTTTGGAAGAAGTCATTTACAATGCCTTTAATGAGGAAAGCTGCAAAGTAAAAATGCTACCTACGGAGGCAGACAGAAACATTTGTAGAAACAAACATTTACAGAAGCAGTGTCCTAGACACTCTTTGCTAGGAGGAAGCCTGCACCCTCATTCCTCAATCTGTTATAAATATGGAGGCAGAGATGAATATTTACTGATCTTTTATTGGAGGTGGGCACATGTTAAATGTATGTCTGATTCCAGAATCAGACATATCAAGATCAGTGGCAGACAGTAATACTTTAACTTCCTGTTGGTAACAGCTGATCTATGATGAGCTCTATATTTTAGTCAATCCTTTAAAATCTTTTTTGATATCATAAAAGTGAAAATGACTTGCTGTCTTCATTAAATAACCAATTTCCTCAAGTTAAGTGACAGTTCAGAGTCAAGGTATCCAGCAAGGTTTTCTTTTACTCCCTGTCGTGGTTTGGGCCAGCTAGCACAGCAGCACAACAGTCTCTCACTTGATGACACCCATTCACCCCCAACCTCATTAGGATGGCAGAGGCCCCCGCAAAATGGGAGGAAAAAGATAGGCAAGGTTGTTGTGGATTAAGACAAGAGCAGGGAGGGCTCACTGCCAATTACTTTTCCAGGAAAAACAGACTCCAGTACTCAACTTAGAGAGAAAGTAGGAAAGTTTATTCTACTACCTACAAGAAACAGAACAGAATAAAAGCAAAATGGGAGTTGGATGATGAGAAAATGACAACCAGCACTTTAAGATCTCCCTCCCTTATCTCTCCTTTCTTCCCAGACCCAGCTTTCTGCTCCCCATACCTCTACCTCCTCCTCCCTCAACGGCTCAGGGGAGGCAGGGAATTTAGGATGTGGTCAATCTCTCACAGATGGGCTCTGCCGTTTCTCTCTTCTCAGATGAGGAAGACTTCTGGCATTCTTCCCCTGCTCCGATAGGGGGTCCTTCCACTGGGACATAGTCCTTAATGAACTTTTCTGGTATGAGTTCTTCCCAACAGCTGCGGCTTCTGCCAATACAGGGTCCCTCAAATGGGACACAGTCCTTGGTGAATATCACCGGTGTGGATTCTTTGCCACAGTTGTAGTTTCTACAGATAGACGTTCCCTCTCTCGGGGCACAGCTTCCTCTGGCCATAGTGATAAAGGGTCCCTCCCTCGGGACATGGCCTCTTCTGGGCACAAGTTTAATGAGCTGCTTTGTTGTAGATTCATCCCCACAGTTACAGCTGTGGATATTGGATCCCTTCCTTGGGACACAGCCTGCTCCAGCCATAGTTTTAATGAAGAGAATCACTGTCCCTGGCTCGGGGTCTGTGAGGAAGTGATTGGATCCCTCCCATAGGACACAACTTCTTACAGGAGCCATCTTTACAGCCCCTTCCCCCTTACCAGAAATGGCTGTTGTGTCAAACCACGACACCCCCAAAGATGAGAGTTGCCCATAAAGATAAGTTACACATATAAGAGTTTAGGGAGAAAAAAAAAGGTAGGGGGGGGGGGGGGGGAAAGAAGAAAAAAAATAGAAGAGGAAAGTATTTCTAGTAAAACAGATTCTGACCAGGGATGACTTTCTGAATGGGATCTGTTGTGGCTGAATCAGTTGTTCAGGGTGTAGTGACCGGTGCATCACTTTGCTCATATTCAAAGCTTCTGAGCTATCTATCAGGTGAGTTGTTATCAGTGGGGGTAAAAAGGAAAAAAATATTTCCCTTGTAGATTTTAACTGCATTTAATCTTCAAGGTACAACCACTGCTTGCAGTGGGACTTTTTACATAATAACACTAATGACAAGAAAAGTTGTACAAGCAGCAAGCTGGAACGACACCCATAGTATACCAAGCACTGGCCAAAAAAGATATGCACATAGAGCAAGTTTTTTAAAAAAAACCACAAGCTCTATAGACAAGAAGATAACGTGAAACCTACACTTGAAGTAAAGGCTGATCCACTGCAAAATTATTTTAATTAGAGTAGGCCTAATTTTCTAATTCTAAAATGGTATTGTAGTAAACCGTAAAAAATTACCCAGTAGTAGCTTTTTGAAAGGAAAATATATTTATAATTATCTTGAACACACAAGATTACTTCAGGGCCTATTATCGACACAATTTTTGGTACCACTTTACACTAATTTGCATTTATTACTCTCAGGCCAACTATTAATATGTTAATAAATAAGTCATTAATACTTGTTATTTAATTGCTATCTATTTATTCTTGTTCAATAATGCATTAATTACTCATGAATAGTTGAGGGCAAAATCTTGCCCTTGCTAGCAGAACCAGCAGTGGCAAGAGAGGAAACTGATGCAGGACATGTCAGTGTTCTGAGAGCTGGCAGAGAGAAAGTAATTTGACCCATTTAGGGTGAAGAGCTTAACTTTAATGAGCTTCCAGGTAGTCTGTGCTGTGCCAAAGGTAAGCGGCCACAGGTGGAGGCTGCTGAAGGAAGGCAGTATAACAACTGAGATCACTTTATCTCTTCTTATGGTCCTGGGCTTGTTCCAGTGCTGGAGTTTGGACACCACTTGCAAAAGCAGGTGTATGATGAAAAGCTAAGGGCAAAGACTGAAGTCCTCTGAGAGCTGACACTGCTACTGTAAGTGATTTCTAGCCTTTTTTTTGGAGAAAGATGACATCTGGAAATGGATGATAAGACCAGACTAAACTTTGAATGACAACCTGTCTCTGTGGATCTAATAGATCTTAATAGATCATCTTAAATTGGATCTCTCTGAAGTTGCCAGTTGAATTTTTGACATTAACAGAAACAGTAATTTTGCCGTTGCCTTTCAGGAAGCTCAGTTTCCAAAAGTTGCAGGGGTGTTCTGGCTTTTAAACAACAACAACAAAAAAATAAAGATTGAGGAAGTGATCTAGTTATCTGGAAAGGGTAATACTGTGGTACAGAACTGTAGGGTTCTGATGGAAAAGTCATAGAATCATGGAATCATTGTGATCGGAAAAGACCTTTAAGATCATAAATCAGCAAAGAACAAGGTGATTGTAGGAGAAAATAGCAGAAATTAGTTCAGAAATTTGTGCAGACGACACAATTATGTCAAAAAAAAAAAAAATAAAGGAAAGCTTTTATGTCGTATTACTTTTGGTTTC
Source organism: Colius striatus (assembly GCF_028858725.1). Lineage (NCBI taxonomy): Eukaryota > Metazoa > Chordata > Aves > Coliiformes > Coliidae > Colius > Colius striatus. The sequence goes on along the minus strand of NC_084762.1, from coordinate 21,349,335 downwards.
CCTGAAAGAATTCTCTTCTCAAATAGCTGATTTAGATATCACTCATTGATCTGCAAATGGAGAAATGAAAACATATTGAGAAAACAAAAGAATAGAGAGCCTAAATCTCTTTTTTATTTGCCCGCTCTCTTCTGTTTGCAGACTCTTTCTGACCCTAAGTTATATATGTAAGTTTTACCTCATGTATTTTGTATTACATCTTTAGAAAAAGAAAACAAATGTCTGAGATCACTCAAGCTACAGTAGAAGATATAGTCTCAGAATTTTGATTTATAGTTTCTTTTCCTTGATCTAGTTTCAGTGGTCTTTGAGAAACCTAGCATTTTGTGAGTTCACTATCAGATTTCTTTTTTCTAAGCTTAACTCTTGTTGTAAAAATATTGAAGCTGATCACTGGAACTCTCAGTACAGTGTCTAGCAATTTAGATTTTACCAAGAATCACAATAAAATTTGCTGATTGAGTAGCATAGGAGACTAGAAAGCAGTATCAAAACTGATTTTCTTTGTATCCAGAAAAATGATCAGTAACACAGAATTCAATTCAGTATGAATTCAAGTCAGTAGAAATAAATCACTATGTTAATCAAAGGTAATGCACAGTTGTTTTAACCAGTACAAGTAAATCACCCTGATAGCTCAGGACAATTCAGTCCAGCATGTTGAGATGATAAGACTAGGTAATAAGAAATAATCACCTATCTGCTACAGGGAAGGAAACTTTGACCACTTTGCAGTCAACAGCAAAACTTGCACTGACTTCATTAGGGCCAGAATTTCCATCTGTCTGTGTAAGAAAAGGAGAAGAGAGCAAATAGGGCCATGTCTTACTGAACTTCTATGTGATCCAGTTATATAGGGTCAGATTCTCATCTGGGATAAATTATTGAATGCAGAATGTATTTTTTTGAAGATTAAATAGAGATTGAAAGCCATGAGATGTGCGGAGGAAGGCTCAGCCCGGTAATGGGATATTAGAGAAAATAAAGCAAAATGTAAGGTCAGAAAAGAGTGTAGCATTCCATTACCTCTTAGATTTAAAATAAAATGATTTCTTTGTGAAACAATGAGGCTTTGAACTGTGTAGAATCAAATTGGCCAGATGGTTCTGAAACACTTTGCTTGCTGTTCTTTTAGAGTATTTATTCCACAGGCAGTGGTAGGTGAAAAGAAAAAAGGGGGAAAATGCAGATGGTTGGAAGCATCTGTAATAGACAGCTATGCTGACCATACCCAGGTATGCCATTAAACTTCACAACAGTTGATTAGTAATTTATCATAAAGTAAAGTACTGCAGCATAGGTAAAAGAAAAGCTTCTTTTGGCTGGGTGAATAGATCTGAGTGCAACAGCTTAAACAGATGTGCACACAAAAAGAAGCCTTGTAATAAATTATAATAATGGTAGTATGGGTATAATCAACATGTAAGCTAGTGAAAATGGCATTAGGAATTAAGGCAGTAGAGTAACACTGCACAGGAATTTCTTGATTCCATGTTGTATCCCATCTTAACATGGAAAAAAACAAAGAAATGAGAAATGGATAAAAAATTTAAAGTGTTCAGGCTTCTCTGAATATGAAAGTAGCGTGACAAAAAGTTAATAGAATAAAAAGATAAAAAGAAAAGCAAACTATTCAGAGGCAAGTATTATGAGCTATTTACAACACTTATTTTTGATTGCCATGTGATATCTTATATAAGACTATAAATTGAAAACCAAATTTTCCAGTCAAACTGCCTGTAATTTACTCAAGAGAGGTTGTAAATAAGACTTTGTTTTTACAAAACATAATCACTTTCCGATGAGAACAGATTTTTTCAAGCCCCCTTTTCTGTCTCCATTGTATGTACAATATAGTATTTCCTGAGTGAATTATAACAAATCATTTTATTCCTAACCAATACATGAATTATATAAAGGCATTAGTGCAGATGGACCAAATTAATTGTCTACTGACATCCTTCTGACTACTCTACTGGCAGAAAGGTGTTAATTTCTGTAATACTTCAACAGATATCCAAACTGTTTTGTCAGAGAGACTGGACAGTGATGGAAGAGGAGTACACTTAACTGTAATTTTTGTAGTAATTCATGGGAAGCTTCACTGATGTGTACTAATGGCACTTGATTACCCTCAAGATGTTTTCACAACAGAACTCTGCAAGCACCACATCAAGGTCTGCTCAGTCAAATAGTTTTTTTCTCCTTGCATCTAGATAATTTGTGACCACAGGCAAACTTTTGAAAATCCAAGGTGGTTTGCAACACTCCACTGGGGTGAATCTGTCATCAGTCAGCTGGTACAGATCAGTGCACTAATGAAGAGCAAGCTCTTTGTTTTTTTTGTCATTTCTGTGCAAGCAATCCATTTCATTTCTCCTCAGTGGCAGGGCATGTTATACATCTCATCCCATATAATCTGACTTACATTATAATTTGATTCATACACAGCCTTTCCACAGAGATTAATTAGCAGCAGGCTTGAAGTTTGCAAGTGGAAAATATGATAATTAGTTTTCTTGGAATGTTAACATTTCAACACTTCAGGTTCTCTCCATCTTTGTCTTCAATGAAGCTGCAGTAAATGAGCACTATTTCTCTTCTAAATCAGACTCTTGTGAGGTTTGAAATACAGACATTTTCATCAAGCTGGATAATTTCCATAGAAAATTTACTAGCTCATGAAATATTGCAGCAGTAATTCATATGATGACTCTCTCCTCTCTTGGTAAGTTGAAGTATGATATGAGTAGTTCTGAAAACCCCCAGGACAGTCACTTATTTAACAATGGTGATTCCTATTCTTTATAACAAAAATCAGCTGACTCTTCTTTTTTGCACAAAACAGAATTAGCAAATAGATCTCTCATACCTATAGTTCAGTAAGCAAGGTTACATTAACACCTTTGACTCCCTGCACTTGTTTGATCTGTTGGGATGTATAATACAGGTGACTCATTGGTGCATACAAAATTTCTGAGACAAATAACTTAGCGAGATTCTGAAAAGAATTAACAATTTATCTGAATAATAAGAACATTTAAAGTTACAATAGTGAGTAAAAATGTTATATGAAATATCAGCCCCAAGGATTTAAAGACATAATTGCTAACAGATGGGGCTTAAGAAGAAACTCACATTATAGAAATATTATTGTGACATTGTCCATTATGAGTGGGTGTAGTCATTTAATATTTACTTCATTATTTGTGATTTATTATTCCTGGTTACGTGCAGATTTCTTTTTTCCAATGATATGATTTTTAAAAAACAGCCTTAACTAATTACTGAGTTCTTCTCATTATCTTCTTATATCTTTGGCCTCAGTCATCCTCTGAGCTTGGGCAAGATACTGTTGGTGCTCATTGATATAGTCAAATAAGGAGTAATTGAAAGGCTTCTACCAGTGTAACCTCTAAGTCACCATGTGGTTGTGAGCTGGCATATGCGACTGCATGAAGTTCAAATGCCAATTATGTATGTAACTGCAAGCAAGTTTTTGCAGGTCAGGCTTTATTTTCTTCCTTTAGAGAAATGGCTTTACTACAATTGCATGATTATTGCTCAAAAGGCTGCTAACAAAGAGTGAATTACTTTAGATGTAAGTGTAATAGAGAATACTTAAGCAATGTTACAAAACCGAAGACTCAAGTAGTTTGCTCTAAATATTCTGGGATCAAATGAAATTTGTTTCTTGTAAAATTCCCCATGCTGACAGCAGAGACCACTGAAGACACGTGCATACAGCAGAGCAAAATCTCCTTTTTCACTGAAAGGGGCTGGAGGGTTACAGCAAGCACTGAACAAGGTATTACTGTAAATACAAACAGCTCTAGTAGACTCAATGGGAAGGCCAAGGTCTTGCCACTTTCTATCTACATAGTGAGTTTATCAAAGATACATACTTGTTCTCATGCCCAGATAGGTTCATCTTTTCTTTTTTTAAGCTGAGCTCAGAAGGCAAAGTAAACTTTGTGCAAACTTAACACTCAGCAAGGACACTTGTCCTTCCTGGTGTAGATATGCGAAAGACTGTGGTCTAAGAGTGGGCTACAAACCCCATCTCTGGCATGAGATTTCAAATAGTTACCTTTTGAAGCTGCATAGAAGCAGACTGAGTTAGAATTTCAGAGATTTCTATCCAGAGCTTATTTGCTCGAGTTTTCTGAAGGGGTCACAATTTTCACCCCGACCTGTTTGTCAGGACAGAAAATGTGTTTCCCATCTACATTGTTTTTTTCTGTCTTAGTGATGATCAGGGCATCTAAAACAGCAGTCGTTTCCTAGGCCTATCTGAAACCTGGCAGGAGTGTCTCCTAGGCCAGCCAGTGAGACTTTGTTGTTTCACAAAGCCTTGTTTTCTCCTCATCGACAAAGAGGGAGAGGAAGCTATGCCCCAGGGAGGTGAGGTTGTAAGGAATTCCTGCCAATAACAAAAAAGAGAAGGAGGCAAATTGACTGTTTTATTAGGAACATGATCTGTAGTGTTTTTCATCTGGAGAGGGGATTGTTGCATGCTGATGAATATGGGTATCATATCACAAGAGTGCTAAAATGCCCCTGAGCAAGTATGTTCCTTCAGCTCTCCTTCAGCAGTTCCTGCTGTCCCAGCCACTGACCTGTGAAATGTGGTCGCTTCCTCTGGATTTTTCCTCTATTTTGAAAGCTGTTCTTTTCGTTCTGCAAAATATTACCCTAAACAGTTAAGCGGGAGTTGCATTTGCAAAGATTTGTGTATTAATATTAATAACAAATCTGATGTGTTGAGTGGTCAGAGAGGGATAATCATGGCATTCAGGTGACATGTAAGTATTGCAGATTTTAGGGATTTACTGGTTTAAAACTTATTAATTTTGTCCAAAACAAAATGAACTTTTAAAAATCAACATTTCTGAAATAAGATTCTGTAATTTTGGAGAAAATGTAGATAAATGATCTGGAGAAAAGCAGGGCAGCTGCTAACTTTGGCATACTCTAATGAAGACAGAGCCAAATGTTGAGCCTCACAACACTTTGATACTAGTGGGCTCTGTTCAGATGCTCTGCTTTCCACGTGAATCTTAGGGCCCTCTCTCCTGCTGACTTTGAGCATCTCTCACTGTGCCTAACCTAAGACTTTAGGATCATCTCAACAAATATTGTGATGTGTTTACCTCCTTCTACTGACTGGGTGCAGGGACTTATTTACACATCAGGCTCCATAATTATGACTCTAGATGTGTATCATTTATCCAATGACACTAGCATCAGCATGTTGATGTAAAACTTTTAGTGCTACCATCAGGCACTAGGACAAAATTCCCATGTCCTCATCATGAGAAAGGGAAAGGGAAAGAGCACAGTTAGGCAGCCCCTTAAGGAGGTGGCCTTCCCCCAAGTCCTTCTCAGGCTGCAGCAGCGGGAGCAGCCCATCTGTTCTGCAGGGCATCTGTTTGACCTGAGTAACCGTGAAGGGTTATTTAAAAATAAGAAAGTTGCACCTGGTCATTTAAAATGTCTCAGAAGGGTTTATTGTGCCTGTCAGATGAACTACCATCAAAATTGTCACGTTGACCAAGACATGAATAATTCTTTGATGAATTGGTCTTTTTGCATGGAAAATTATCCCATCAGAAACACTCTGAGGAGTGCTAGCCTGCAGGCTTGAAGCTCAGTCACAGCAAAAAAAACCTCTCCATCCTTGTTTTCTTTTGCAGCTGAGATTACCCATTTAGGACTCGTAGTTTAGAGTTTTCTCAGATAAACGCCCTTTTGTATTACTGGTTCTTGCCTGAGAGAGCAAGCCTACCAGCTGGATCCTTCACTAGTTCACAAAGAAGGATGCTTATTTTTGCTTTATTGAACACACTTGGGCTTTGCATTTCCATTTAACAAGTGGGAAATAATGTAGTAAAAGTAGAAAGCTGGTGTCTGTCTCTGTTAAAGTCAATATAGGTGCAGAAAAAAAAGACATGCTTGATAGTGTCAAGATTTTTCAAGATTGTTCTACTGTTTCTCTTGATTAGTTCCTCTTTGCTGAAGTCTGATGGGTTTCAAATAAACTGAAGGCTTGTGAACCTGGGAGCCTAAGCCCCCCTGCTGCTAAGGAAAGGTTTATAGACTAGTTCCTTTCATTATCACTTTATAAATGGCAATATTTGAAGCAGTGTGTACTGTAGCTTGAATAACAATTTGGAGGATGCTAGTTAATGTAATGTTTGAGAACTAGTGTCTTTTCAAGTGGTTTTTGGGGAGTTCAGGTGGTTGTTGATATCTGAGACAGATGGGAAGTATTTGCTTACCAATGTTATCTCACTTTGTGCTCAAGTCTGGACAATGTCCACTGCAGACCTGCAGAACTACAGATATGCAGTGAGTGTAAGTAGGTGTTACACTGATATAACTTACTGAGAACCCTGCAGAATTCATCAGGTCCCTCCACAGGATGAGTGCCAGAACCTCTTCCAGCTGCAGCTGAAAGAGTACAGCAGGATTTCATGGATTGCTCTTCCCTTCAAACAGCAGTTCTAGCATTGCAGCAGCATATTCACATACAGCCTGGTGCAGCCTCAACACCTGCCTCTATGAGTTTCTCCTATGCTTGGTATCAGCAGCATCCCTGGTTTCAGAATATCTGAGTCTGTGGTGTCTCTACCACCCAATTGCTTGTTCCAGTGACAGAGAAGAATATCTTTTGAAAGGGGAAAGGTCCAAGGTACTTGACTTTACAAGTATCTTCTTAAAAGCAGTTCGTTTTCTTCCAAACCAAATATGATTTTTGCAGGTTCCTGCAGAATCTGTGCATTTTCTGTGTTTGGGTGTCCTTTCTTGGTAGCGTGATTCCTTGTGCTTGCTTGGCCATTTCAACTGTCTCTTGCTTATCAGCTATGTGACAAGTAGCTAGGGTCCTGGGTAGCCTTTTTGTTCTATACCTGAACAAGTGTATCCTGGTCTCTGTGATGATGCCAGCTCAGTACAGGTGTGCAGAGGAGGGTGATTTGAGGATCTGAGAATCATTCTTTGAAGAAAACAGATGTGCAATCAAAGAGTTGAATGAGGATGAGCCCCCTCTGTGGCAGAGGTGTACAGTATTTGTGATGGCTTGAAACCGATCAGGTGTCCTGCCAGTAACAGAGAGGGTGCTTTATCCTGTATGGGAAGAGCTGCCTAGCAGGTTGAAATAGCTGCTTCTCATCATTCAGGTCCTTAGCTGTGTGGGGTCAGACACCAAGGTGCTGCGGCTCCCTGTGTGGCATGCTTTGCGGATGGCAGCTTTGTGCTGTGGAGGCTCTTGCAAAACAGCTCGAGGTACACAGTTGGATGTTGCAAAGAGTGGCTAAAAAAAAGGAGACCCAGCAATGGCAAAGTATTCAAAATATTTTTTCATTCAGTTTTTACAAGTAAAAGAGTAAACACGTGTGCATAAGAGAGAATGATATGACAGTGGATTATGACTATTTTTGAGTTTTTACACTCAGTTTCCTCTTGCCACATTTACACTATAAAATGCATGCATGTGGACCAGGAGTCTTGTCACTCATATATATATATCCAGCCTGAGGATAATAATGAGCATTCAGATATTACAGGAGCAGTTTTTACATTTATTGAGGTGTCTCATTGGTGGTAAGTTATTTGTACATGATGTTAAATACTTGAAATCAACCCTTTGGGTAGCTTCCAGTTATGTACTTTGTGATGAAAACTAAAGGCAAAAGGAATGAGTTTTTAGGGGGACAGAGAAGGAGGGGAAAAACCAACAACAATGGTGACAATGAACAAAAAGCCTCAAACCCAAGCGACAATAATGGCATCTTTGTGTAAATATAACATTCTCCTGCAGTGTTTACAGTCCAAATGCTGGGGCACTGGAGAGGGTAAATGGTTGGTAGTGAGGCAAAACTTCCTTCATTATTGTTTACTATAACTGTCTGTTACTTTTTACTTCATTGTCCAAGCTGAATGCAAAACGCCATGAAAATAAATAAGTCAAATTTACCAGGAAAAAAATCCCTTTGCTTTTGCACTGGTGATGGTGCAAGTAATTGTGTCTGGGGTCTGACTCTCATTTATGCTGTTCTGACATCTTGACAAAGCTGCAGCATGGTTATAATGATGTGCCAGAGCTGCGTAAAAAGGTCTGAGTGTACAAAGAGAATGGAATTTATGATTTTCAAATCTGGCAATGCCCTTTATGCTAACCATGGAGGAACTCTGCTTATTCTGCCAGCTATTGCTTCATCTCTGGCCACTAAGGGTTACTATTGTCATTTCTTGAATGTGTAATAGGATTTGGAGATAGATTAAGGTAAATGTTTTGGCTTTAATACTTTTTGTTTGTTTGTTTTTCTTTATTTGCACTAAAAGACCCTCTTTTCTGCCTGTGCAAAGAAGGTCAAACAGTTTAAACCAAACCTAATGGTAATTCTTGAATGAAGCAAAGATGCTGCAGTTCAAATACATTCATCTTTTTTAGTGGTGACGTGTCATCATCCTGACTGGAGCTTGTGGTTTCTCTTTCTGGTTGATGCGTAGCCAGGCAAAGATTCTGGCTTAAAAGATGAGAATTCAGACTCCCAGCCCAGGCTTGTTTTGAGAGTCATTGCAATTGGGCAAGGAAACACTTTGTGGAACAAACCAATCAACAAAAATATACAGAGAGCTTGGTATTTTTTCATGTTTTCAACCCTATGGCACTTTGTTCTTCATATCTATATTAAGCATATGGGGCTGAAAGTTACCATAGGTCATAGGCTTTTGCTTATTTCCTGAAGGACTCTAATATTCTATTCCCTTTTCTTTTCATATGGGAGTAAAAGTTATTTCAGTGTACAAGTAACCATTTTCGTAAACTCCCTAAATTCAGAGTAATAACAATTCAGCCAAGTTGGATATGTCTTAAATAGATTAGTAAAGCATGTTTACTGTCATATTAATACTGTTCTAATGTATTTCTTTCACAAGGAAGTTTTTTTTTGCTAGTCTGGGCCAAATTTATCTCACTTTTAAAGCTCTCTTTGGCTAGGTGAGGGAAAGAGAGAAGGGACATTTCTTATTTCTAAAGATCACGTACACACATATAATTTGCTTCTGCCAGGAAGCTGAACCCTCCAAGAGTTCCTGATGCCTTGAGATCATCCACAGTACCTTTTCTGATCCTTTCAGTACAAGGTTATCAGGAGAGGCCCTAAGCAGATATTTTTGTGGCTGGACTGGCACAGTGCTGTAACCTGTCCCTGTCTCATGGTTTGTCAGACCAGGCATGATTCCCATGTCTGTGCTGTTACCTCTGGAAGACATTTTCATCTTGCACACAATCCAGAGAGTTGTTGCATTTCAACTGAACAATCACAGAAAATACAAACCAGAACCATATTACTGCATGGCATTATTCAAATGAGAGGTCAAATTACCCCCACTGATGTCAGCAGAGTTGCCAAGGTCTAAATGAAGACACAGCTTGGCCAAAGGTCTGTTTCTAATGTGAGATTTGAGGACTAGTAGGTCTTGCATCTAATATCAAACAGCTGCAAGACAGTACCAGCTTCATTGGAGGATACACATACATTTCTAAAAACACCCTCCCCAAACAAAAACATAAAACTCAACAACCCCTACCCTAATATATTATTTAAGCTTTGACAGCTTAAAACCGAAAGTATAATTGCTCATTGTTGACTGCTATTGTAGTTTGAGTTCCCTGCATGAAATTATTTAGGTGCATTAAAGCATGCTAAGATATTTCAGTACAATGCTCTTGCTGCTTCTCCCCGCAATCCTAGACACATCCCCAGACCCCTCAAGGGCCTTCACAAACATGCAAGCTCAATTCTTGTGTTATTTTCAACCCTTTAGATCTGTGGCAGTTTCTCTTCATTTGCATTTGCTAACAGAAAGCAAGCTCAAGATGTGAATTTGGAGTGCTGTTAGCATGAGCAAGAAGGTAGCTCATTTATTAGCTCTTAGTTTCATTTTGCAGTGCAGCTTTTGGTGTCCTGTGATAACATAAGAAGAGACTGTTATAACTGTAATCTCTGAGGAACTCAACTACAGGCATACATAATGAATATGAATACATTGCACAGCACTTGAGATGCAGTCTCACCAGCAGCACCCTCACGAGGGGATAATTGCTTCCCTAGTCCTGCTGGCCACTATTGTTCTGATACAGGCCAGGATGCCATTGGCCTTCTTGGCCACCTGGGCACACTGCTGGCTCATATGCATCTGGTTGTTGGTTAACACTCCCAGGTCCTTTTCCACCAGACAGTTTTCCAGCCATACATCTCTAAGCCTGAAGCATTGCATGGAGTTATTGTGGTCCAACTGCAGGGCCTGGCACTTGGCCTTGTTAAATCTCATGCAACTGGCCCTGGTTCATCAATCCAACCTGTCCAGTTCCCTCACAAGAGTCTTTCTGTCCTCAATCAGGTCTACACACTCACACAGTTGGTGTCATCTGCAAACTTACACTTGATTCTCTTACCCAGATCATTGATAAAGACATGAAATAGAACAAGCCCCAACACAGAGCCCTGCGGAACATCACTGGTGACTGACTGCCAACTGTATTTAACTCCATCCACCACATGGAAATTGGCTGGCGAGCACGTCTGATAGCTCCCTCAGCACTCTTGGGTGGATCCCACGTGGCCCCATGGACATGTGTGGGTCAAGATGGAGCAGCGAGTCACACTGCTCCACACCTTATGATGGAGTCTCCCAAGTCACTTCTGCTCTTGCTGTATCTAGAGGAGCAGCTCCAGAGCAGGGACTCTCCTTGCCTGCAGCAGCAGCCACCAGCTTGGCTTGCTAGAGCACTGCCGCAGGCAAAGTAGACAGAGAAGCAAATCTCATCTCCCAGGCACTTGCTTGGTTAGCTTATGCCTGGAGCTGCGTCTACTTCAAGAGCAAATAGTCTGGGTAGACAAAGCAGTGCTTTTGATGGGTGATTGCTTACTAACACAGCGTGATCTTTCATTTTTAATGTTAACTAGAAATGCAAGGTACATTCATCTGGAAACAGATTAAATATGAGAAGGACCCAAGGAAGATTGCTAATCTTCCTGTAATGATGGGAAATGAATCCTTAGTATGAATAGAAATGATTCAGAAATATCACTTTCCCAGCTTAATACCCAGCAAGGGTCACAAAATACTTTTTCCCAAGATTTTTTCTTTAAACGTATTTTAACGACAAAAGAAAAGTAGCATCCACATTCTCTCTGTGTTAAGATTTGAAGTCAATAATCTTTTAGTAGTCATCGAAGTCCTTGAATGTCCTTGAAATCACCAAAGTCACCAAAATGTCCTTGAAATTGGAGATGTGCTGTTTTCTAATCTTAGAAAAATGGGGTTGACCCATCCTTATAAGACAAGTAACACGAAAAAGAACCAGCAAAACATTCAGAAATGATTAGGGCAACCAGTTAAATCAATTTTAGGCAAACAGGGTACAGAAACCAGTTTTTTTCTTGGTGTTTTCGACCCTTCAAAAGTATCAGCCAAGTGTTTGGTAACTGCTGCCTTAAGAAGACATTACACTATTCTTAAGTACACTTGCCCCTTTTCTTCTTGAATACTAAACCAATTTGGTTGATATTTTTCTATGCTTAGCATTGTGTTAACAGTTATGTTGTTCCACTAAGTTGGGGAAATGTTCTAATTACAGTTAACACAAAATGTATGGGCATGTTTAATTCCCATACTGCTGTTACTCACTCTAGTTTACTTGATCTAAGAAGCTACACCAGCATAAAAGCAGTAAAGTTTCAATGAATCAAGCATACATGTAAGGCAGAAAACATAATAGTTTTTAATGAGGTATGAAATTATTTCAGTGTATTTTTTAAACATACTGTTGAGTACATCCTCAGTAAGCTTACAGATGACACAAGGCTGGGCAGGAGTGGAGATATGCTTGAGGACTGGAAAACTACTCAGAAGGACCTAGACAGGCTGGATCTATGGGACAAGGCCAATTGGGCCACAACAGCCCCATGCAATGCTACAGACTGGAGATGTGTGTCTGGAAAGCTGTCTAGGTGGAAAAGAACCTGGAGATGTTGGTTGATGGCAGCTGAACATGACCCAGCAGTGTGCCCAGGTTGCCAAGAAGGCCAATGGCATCCCATCTTGTATTAGAAACAGTGTGGCCAGCAGGACCAGGGAAGGGATTATGGCCCTGTATCCAACACTGGTGAGCCTGCACCTCCCGTGTTTGCTTTGGATCCCTTACTACAAGAAAGATTGAGATTCTGGAGTATGTCCAGAGGCAGCCAATGAAGCTGGTGAAGGGTCTGGAGCACAGATCTGATGAGGATCAACTGAGTAAGCTGGAGTTGTTTAGTCTGGAGAAGAGGAGGCTGAGGGGAGACATGATCACTTTCTAAAACTACATGAAAAGAGGTTGTAGCAAAGTGGGGATCAGGCTCTTCTCTCCAGTAACGAGTGGTAGGACAAGAGGAAATGGGCTCAAGTTGCACAAGAAGAGTTTTGGATTGGATATTAAGAACAAGTTTTGAACTGGGAGAGTTAGACATTGGAACAGGCGGCCCAGGGAGCTAGTGGAGTCCCTTAGTGCTTGACAGTGTTAGGTTAGTGTTTGGACTCGATGATCTCAAAGGTCTTTTCCAACCAAACAATTCTATAAACTACTATATAGTGTACATTGAAATTCAAGATTTATAGAATGTGATAGAAATCCCATTCTAAGAGGCAGAAAATTTCACAAATGGTGAAAGTACATTAGATATATATTTTTAACACTCTGATGCTGATTTTACTAGGGATTTTCTAAAGTTTTCCCTTTTGAAAGGAAGCATGGTGCTGGGTTTTTTTGTGTTCTCTCACATAGCATAAACTGAATCAACTTGTGTTTACTCAAGTCAAAATAATTTTCAGTGTTCCCTTTTTTATATCTTCCGTATGTAACAAAAACCTAATATAGAATAGCAACATCTCTCATTAGTTCTGTGAGTAGAGAAGAAAACTGTCATCTATTAAGCTGTCAATTTGAAGCAAACCCATTAGGGAATAAACAGTCATCTTCCTTTCCAGCATCTGATGTTTGATGCAATGAGAATGGTAGACTGACATGATGATTACGTTCCTTACATTGCTATCCAAGTACAGCAAAAAAATAGACACTGGTATAAAACTTTATTAAAACTTAGACTTCCAGTTTTGTTTGTTCTGCCAACCCAACATCCTGCAGTTGTATGTCTTTGCTATTGTCTTCTACAGAGACTGAGCTGCCTTTTAATAGGCTAAGACTAATCAAAGTAGTTTATTAAGGGACTTTCCCATACTTTGCCATTCATAGCTTCTGATGTTCTTCTTATGGCAATATATGGGTGAAATGGAAGGTGCTTTCACATAAGGAAGATATACTACCTCCTCCTGCTGTGGACTGAAAGCTTGCCTCAGCTGCCCTCAGCTGTAGTTCTGGGCTTCTCAAAGTTGTTCCTACAAGCTGCTACTGTGAGGAGTATCTGTATAATGCATTGTGTTGCAGATTTTGTGTTACTTATTCTCAAGCTTACAGGGCATATGTGTGCATCAAACTCTCTGCTTCTTGGAATTGAAACTCATCTTTTAATTTGAGTCAGAATTTCAACCACACACCTTGCGGGGGAGGACTGTCCCTTCTTTGCAGGCAGAAGAAGTAGCATTGTCCTCCTGTCAGAACACATGGTCACCAGGTTAGAAGTAATGTGAGGAAAGTGGGGAAGTGACTGTTTCTGAAGCTTATTAAGATGCTGTGTTCAGGAAACACACATTTCATTATAACTGGATCTTACTCTGAGTAATATTTCCTAATTAACCACAGGGATGCATGAGCTTTGCAGACTGAAAGACTGAGCATAGGAAATGTCCTTGGTCTGTTTTTAATCAAATTTTTGTTCTTGTGAACTGCTTGCTTTTGCAAAAAGTTTCAGGGATAGTTGGTCTTAGGAGTTTCCCAGGGGGCATGAAGATAGTCCCAGTTACATCCTTGTAGCATCTCTGGACCTATACCTGTGTTTCTTAGGAAAGAATCGTTTCTACAGAATTAGAACATGCTTATGAGTGAACATAGTAATGGTGGATGATCTCATTACCTCTGTACTCCTCAGATCTATTTGAAGGCTTTTCAAGCCCACCAGGGACAGCCTTTTCAGTCTATGTAGACCCTGGTGGGTCATGAATCTGGAAACCGAACTTTTGCACGCAGATTAGGATGGATTTGTAATAATGAAAACCTTCAACTCTTGAAAAAGTTTTTTTTAAATATTCCCTAATGGAAAAAGCTTTTTTTTTCTTGTGTGGATCAAGCCAGACTTCTACTGTGTAAACACACACACACACACACACCGCAGTGGAGAGCTGGGGAGTTGTCAGCATATGCCCCGTTATAAACCTGTCAGGAGTAGCTGTGTAGGCAAGTACAGGGAAAAGCTCTGTGCTGGTACAGATGAAAATATCAGGGAAGGAAGAAGGAGAAATTAGAGCATGACTACCAAAGTTAGACCAAGGCTGTTTGTTAATGAATGTCACAGTCCAACACAGGACAAAAACGGGCAGCGTTTAGCAGAAGATGTGACTGTAGTACTTATTTTAGCATTTTTCTCTTTCATGGCAAATTTATGTAAGTAAACCTGCTACATCTAGGAGATGCTTAATGTTTTCCTGGCTGGAGGCTATTCCATAACCAAGGATATGCTACTCGTTTGTGAAAGTTAGAGAGTGTAACTTCAGATAGAATTACAGTAATCAAAAACTCTTGAAAGTTGTGCTGGATTTTTTCAGTGTTAAAAATAAAGTCAATTGCTCTCTGACATAGTACACTTAATTATTAATATAAAAATTAAGCCTTTTAAAAATATATATATTAACAATAAAGTATGTGAATGTTTGTGTAGATGTGAATACTACATCCATACAGAAAAAAATGAATTCTAAAGACACCAGCAAAATCAGTAACCTTGATCAAAGTTTAAGATTTCCAAGACAAATCTGTCACTACATTGATGGGATATCAAAGTGTCTGCCAGGACCGGGTCTTGTTTCTATCTGAATTGTGGGGCTGAGCTGTCTTTTTGCTCTGCACATGAATTCTCACACCGGCTTGCACAAGAGACGTCTCAGCCATGCAAATTTGGAAATGCTACTGCAGTATTCAGTGGAGGAAGCTCACTCCTTTGGCTGGTGCAACAGCTACTGTCACTGTAGGAAGATTCATGGTCTGAGAGGAACATGAAGTAGACAGCACAGAAATCTTAACTGGCAGAGACACCTTGCAAATGCCTATGCCAGAACTTGGTTGTCATCTCCTTCCTCTCCTATGAAAAAAAAAAACCACAAACAAGTTTTTGTTCTGTATTTGAGGATGAACTAGTGATCAATGTGCACTTTTGTGATCCTGTCTTGAAGTCACTGATTGCACCACAAGCCAAAGTCCCTACGCTTATGTGGCTGTGCCAGTGCATCAGTGTCGTGAGGAGCTCTGTATAGTGGGCACCTGCTGAGCCAAAGATTTGAGATGAATAACATCCGTATTGATTTGCCTATAATGGAGTGGAAAAGAAAAATGTCCAGGTTTTGTTGCAGGTATTTTCATGGGGTATTAAATCGGTGGATTAGTTGCAAACAGCAGTACTGATAAAGTCTCCTGTCCATCTTGATGGTTGGGCCTTTCTATTAAAATGACACATAAATAACCTATTATGTCCCCCACCCATGGAAATTCAAATGCACCTGTCAACTTGATAAAGCACTTGCCTGGAGGGAAGCATTGTTTACATTTTCACTCCATTCTTCAGAAAAAGTGAGATTCTAATTATTTTTCCCACTGTAAATTAATGCTGACTATGATGGTTAGCATATTTCTGTATTGTTATATCTATGCAAAAGTTAAATAATAGAACTGATCCATCATATATTATGCAATGTGCATTTTTATGACAGGCTTCCCTCTGATCTTATTATGCCTTTCTTTATAAATACATACTTTTTTTTCCCCAGCAGCTGGGGGAATCTTTGTTGACTGCTGGTTCAGAAGTTAAAATCTGTCCTATGTGAAAAGGAAAATGCAATTTACATGTTTATCGGAGGCTGAACTCTGCCATCTTCCGAGGAGGAAAAAATAAGGATATAAAAGTAACAGTTCATTAATAATAAACTTTGTTATAATAGACAATTGGTCACAGTACACTAAACTATTTTTCTACAAACCAAGCACGTCAAATTCAATAATACAATACAACTATTTCTGGATATCTTAGACAGTAACTTTTAATTCAGGAAGGGCAAACTAGTTAAGGTGAAATAAAATACGAACAGAATCTTTCTTCCACACATAAAATTACAGCACATCTTTGCCCAAAACTTGAAGCTAAGCCATAAACAGTTTGTTAGGGTTCCTAGTAGTCAGTTTTACTTTGTAAAAATTTTTTTAGTGCATTTCATGTTTCCTTCTTGAACTGAAGGCAGAACTGATGAAATATCACTAAGGGGTCTGTTTTTGCAATACTGTTCTACAAGAGGGTAATATTATTGTCAGAAGAATTTTTGCTATCTAGTTTCTCAACACAAGCAAGGAAGAAGGCATTGCCTAAACACTCTTGGTATGTTCAGAGAAACCCAGGAGGCAACCTGATCTTGCATGTTTTTTTGACAAGTTTTGCAGACCTAGCTGGTTTACATACTCTGTTGAAGGCTTATGCATATTCCCCTGAACCTTTGACTCTGTCTATTTGCTGCAGTGGACTTCCACTTCTAGATTTCTAGAGAAGCATCAGTGCCGGTCATAGTTAAAAAGTTTGCAAGAGACAAAAATTAAATCCTGATATAGAAAAAGGAAGGAGTGAACTGACAACAAAGAAGTGCCTTAGCAATTGAGGCACTTTTGGATTAGGTTCTGTTGAGCTTGCAATTGGGATACTGGCCCTATGGAGGCAGAAGAAAGATCCTTGGGGTGAAGATGACAGAGAGGATGGGATGAGAATGGGGCATGCCAATCTTGACCATAAAGGAAGACCTGAATCTTTGTTGTCTTAATTTTCTTTCTTCCCTTCTTTTCTACAATGAAACCAGCATTTGTTTTGCTGCTGTGGAGCATCAAATTCGTATGCAAATATGCCACTTCCACTACTGTCCATCTTACCAGGAAGATGCTTGTGAAACTTTTTTCCTCCAGTTCTCCCTCAATGGCTTAGCTCTGCAGTGACCTCTGCAAGACAGCAGCTAATTGCTGGTGATTATTTGGAAAAAACAGATAATTTAGGGACAGCTAAAGCAAATAGCCACATTTGGCTATTAATGCATCTACTGCTTTGATCTCTCTGTAGGTTGTTAGCTCTTTGTTCTGTGAGCAGCCCATTTCTACCTGTCTGTACAGCTGGAGCAATGGGGCCACAGTGTGGGTGAGAGTTTCTAAATTCCTCTGTGATAAATCTGTTTGCTAATAATTAATATCCATGATAGAGTAGTCAATATGTTCATTATGACTACTGAAAGATCAGTGAAAACTTATTTCTAAAGGAGGGCAACCACCCTTCACAGATTTTCATATATGTTTCACCAAAAATGTTGATGGTTGCTTTCCAATTTCACCTTCTTTTTTCTAGTCTCCTTCCATCTGCTTGAAAAGAAAGCTGGGTCTAAACAGTGAAATTTGGAAAATTTTGATTCTTAGAAAAACTTCATAGAAATTTTTGTTTGAAGACCAAAAAAAAAAAAAAGTTTAACATCCAGACTTGATTACATATCAAACAAAAGACATCCTCCACTAGAGCACAATTCACACTACACTCTACTCCACCGGCACAACCATACACAAGTCCTCTGCTTTTGCCGGGGGAAATTTTCTGAAGCTGGAGAAGATGCAACTGGAAGCCACTAGTACAATATATTTAAGTTTTAAGTTCTTTTCTGATTTACTGCTCATGTAGTGATGCAGATTTTAAAAATGTTATTTAGCTGCCAGGAACAGTTCTGTCTGTCTGACATGTCACAGGTGAGTAAATGCGTGTCTCATACCCAGACATACATCTTGTATGCATGTGGTCTTGGACATGGTGAATGAAATCCGTGAATACAGTCTTACTTCTTTTAAAAACCCTTTTTTTTCCCCCCCGTGTTTAATCTATTCCAAACAGTAAAAGTCTCAGACAAAATGTCCATTGTAAATAGGTTAATTGACAAACTTAGATAGCTTGTTTTCAGTTTACTGATTCTTTTCAAATGGCATTATTCTTCTACAGATCTGGGGCTATTTTCAGTTTGTTTGTTTGTTTGTTTTTCCCCAGAATGTCTTTTGTGGGCAAATTTATTCCATAAAATGAATTTCTTCCTTCATTTATTTACTATTTGTTGTTTCTGGTGCATTTGGTCACCAAAGTCATATCGTATTATTTCTGCTCTCTGACTACATTACATTTGTAAACAGATAAGTAATGAATAACAAATGTTGATGAGCAGATAATGAATAGCAGAGACTCTTATTTACACAGATATGCCCTTGTGTGCATTAAAATCCTGACTTCCATAGGGAAAAATAGCTTTTTCTAAACACTTTTGTATATAAAATCCTATATTTTGTATATAAAATATATGCCAGAGGTTACTGAAGATACCTTCTTAAGTAACTGATTGCAGTATCCCTTATAAATTTGGGAAATGAGGTGCAGAGAGAGTTTTGTCATACTGACCTGAACTAAACTCACTCTGGGTTTGGAATACAGCAGGACCCTTTGGAAGAAGAAGGAAATGTATTTTATCTTCTTTACTTAGGGCAAATCAATGGACAAAGGCAGTTCTATGCACAAAGAAATGCAAGAAAGATGTAGCCTTTGCTTTTCACTCACAAATGTTTTTGATGAATTGGCATTTTCCTTGATTTAATACTTGAGATGACCATTTCTCCCAAATTTATTATTGTTTAGAAGAGTCTATTTTTACATTTGTATACTATTTATGGATGATTCAGGTTTGGAGACTACAAACCACATAAGATTTAGACCTGAAACAATGGGACAGTAAGCAGCAGCAATGAGTGCAAAGTGGTTAAATAATAGGTGACCATGCTTTGTAATGTAAAAGCAGTAGATCAAAATCACTCCCTAGAAAAGATCTGCATCTCTCTTCATTGGACATATCCACAAACATGATGCTATCACAATTCAGAAACAAAAAAGAGCCTCTGCTGTTTCCTAGTGTTATGATGTCGAGCAGCTTGCCATAAATCTATTCTGAGATTTCTCCTCAGTCGTTTACAAAGAGCTTATTCTCTGTACATGGTTATTGTCATCATTCAGTCTGTCCATGTCAGTTTATTAAATAAATCAGGGAAGACTGTAACAACAATGCTTCAGGCATTCATAATTTGACTGAAATAAACAATTCCCGGATACTACTGGTCCATTGTGTTGGTCCATTATGTTCATAAATAGGATGATTTAGAAACAAGTTATCTAACTATGGAGTTGATAAAAGCAGTTGTAGGTGGGACAGCACACTGTTCCAAAGGTATTTGCCACTGATATAGTTCCATAGGTCAGAATAAGACTGTTAGGCCACATGTGCCTGCCAAACGTCCTCTGCCAACAGCAGACTGAAGACCTTTGCTAACCTGAGACATTTACATGTTTCATTATTGCCCCAGATACAAGAGCTCATCCTATGACCCCACTAAAGTATGCTGTATATGTGTAAGCATGGGTACATACTTATATTTATACATTTAAGGCTTAAAAATAAGGGGCATTGGTGTAACTGGTAATGCCTTTCTCGTGACAGTATGACTTTTGTCATTCCTAATAGATTCTCTTGTTCATGCCTTTGTTTTCTATTTCCATGGTTTATTTGAACCAAGTTAATTTTCACTTCTTGTAAAGTACCCTATCGTTCCTACAGCAGCTTGAAAATCTTCCCCACTGTCACAGCTAGTCTGTGTGAGGTTCAGTGGTAGCCTTGTCTGGACCTGGATGTCTCCAAGATGCCTTTGACATGGGCAGCAAGGGTGTTTTCAGGCATGTCCATGTAAATTCTTCTTTTCCTGGAGCTGTTGGCAAGCTCAGCAATGGAGTTTGCTGAGCTTCTCTCAGAGGTTAAGACTAGCCAGCCTTTGTTTTTAAATTGTAGAGCTACAATGTCTTAACAAAGATAGCCTCCAGGACAGCAATTCCCATATTTACAACTCTTACCACAGAAAATACACTTACCATTTTTATGAAAGTTACTTGAAGTAAATACAGCACCCTCAACTTTGATGTCTTTTTTCTATAACTTCAACACTTTTGCCTTCTTGCTTAAAGTTAACAGCTTGTAACTTTTGCTAATTATTTGTCACAACCACCTCACATTTTTGCCCATTCTCAACTGATTGGTTTGGACTATATTGTTCTTTTTATGCATTTTCTTTGAATATTGCTTTCAAACTTTTAAAAATACATTTTGCAATACATGAAGCTGGAATTAATTTGCATGACATTGCTAATAATAATGCTGCAAGCAGTTAAGAATTAATGCTACTCATAATCAAGTGTTTAGGCACACATGGACAAGTGTATTTCTCAACTTTTTAAAAGATTTTATTTTATGCTGATATCTTTTTTTTTTGTTTAAGTCACTGCAAGTCAGTCTTCCTCTTGTTCCCACTGTAGCTCAGAAAATGTAAGGGATTCCTTCTTCTTTAACAAAAGCTATCAAACAATAGGAAACCTCATAATACCTTTATGCACCAGCATGGCACTTTCTGTACCCTGCCCTTGGAAACAATAATATTAATTATCTGTATATTGTGTGTGTAATATATTTATAACTATAAATTAATATATTTGTATTTAAAATATTATCGTGTTCTACTTCAAGAACATATTTCTATGCACATGGTATGGCATAATTTAGTTATACAACAAATTACATTTGTATTTGTACTTGTCTTTTGTTCTAGGTTATGTACTGTAATTTCCAAGGGGTGACATAATTTACCTTCTTTGTATGAGAAGCATGTTCCATTCCTTAAAAGATCGTCTGTTTTTACGTCACACTGTACGTTAAAGGAGCGGTGATTGAAATCATTGTTGTCAAGGAAGAATGTATTAAAATTATTAATAAGACTTAAACCCACATGAGACTTACTGAATCATCTGATCTGACCTAAATTTATGACCCTTCCTCCCAGTTCTTTGCATACTTGCACAAAGGCAGGAGGATCAAAAGGAGAAAAAACCAGCACAATAAAGGCCAATGAAAACTCTGTATTTGTATTAGGTCAATGTAACATTTGGGTATTATAATAATACAAACAAATAAATGTTAAGGGCATTCACATCAGACCTGATTTCAAGCTGAACTATTATAAAGTGATTAACAGCCTCACACTCCTGCTTTAATTAAATTATGTTGTGAAATATTCAGCATTTGAACCTGTTCTGGCCTGCCTCTTTTATCATTGAATTACCATCCTTAATGTGTTTTTCTGCTGAAAGATGAATTTCATTTAAAGATTACTGTACACTGCTCTGGCATTTTGTGGTTTCTTGTCAGCCCTTGTGAATCTAGATCATAACTAACTTCAGTTCCTCTGACATGTCCTATATGCACAGTCTCTTGACTAGCCTGTCTCGATGGATTTAACTCATATTGTATTTCTGTAGAAATGAATGGACATTTTTGATTAACTTAATGATAGAAATTTCAGATGACAGTACAGTTTACTCTTTGAGCTTACTTCAGGTTATGTAGGCCATGGCAGCTCTCTAGTGACCTATCATTTCACAGAAACACATTCTGAAACTTTTAAGGCAGTGGACATCCATCTGCCAAATACTTTAAGATGGTGACAGTAAGGAGGGAATTGAATGGTCTTTCGGAGCTGGGGGTGTCTAAATCCACAGCCACCCCCAGGACTGCTCTTTCCTTTCACAAGCTTGGTTTTCAGCTCTTACATCCCACTGCAAATTGTAGAATCTGCCTTCAGGAACGTTCATGCTACCAGATGACTTTGAGGAAGGGTCAATGAACGATTCCCCAGCCAAGTGTTTTGTTTCCCTCCTTTTCACTTATGCCTACCCTGGACCAAGGCGATGCAACTCAGTATGGCACCATCAGTTTTGTTAGTGCTTTTTTACTCTCAATTGTCTGATATCAGATTGTACTTTTAAGAGAGGGAGGACATGTCAATCATTATTGACACATTCTGTTGGTTAGTCACATAAATGTCCTTAGAGGGAGTTTGACAGATCTTGAAATGTGATGACAAGCCATATGGGTTTTTTTACTCCCACTACCCTGTAGATCCATCTGCTCTCAGAGTGGGTGGCAAGGCAGATGCTCTTGATACCATATCTGGCCCTGTATGGATATGGTGCCTCCAAGATGACACTTAGAGCAGAGAACTCCCAAAGGAGGTCTCCAACCTGGCAAACCAAAGATTTGCTCAAACACAAAGTTTTGAGTGATGAAGCTTTGGCTTCCAGCATGGAAATTACAGGCTGTAAATTATACTCTGCTCTGACACTGATTGAAAGTATAAGTAGTGATTTCCTTGTATGAAGATAGTCTAAGATCCATGCTGTCCTCTGTGCTGGTCAAGCACAGCATGAATATCCCTGCCCTCAAATGGGTAAAAAAGAGCTGTGGAGAAGGATATGGTATTCACAGTAGGTGATCCATGACTTGCAAAACACGTGGTAAATAGCCCTCCCTACTTTTTGGCAGGGACAAACACAAATGAAAGATGAGCATATCTAATGAAAGTGAGCTAATGGGAAGGCCAGATAAGAACCAGGGGATTGTGTTGGACTGATTCAGGAGGGAGGAAAACATTCTGAAGAAAAGAAGTAAGCAGTGCAGTGCAGGTGAAAATACATCTTGCATAAAGGGATGATCATGACAGATCATCCTGTTTGCTCTGTGGCTTCCCTGCAGACAGAGTTTCTGAGATTACTCTCCCAACCATTTCTCTTCCCTGAAGCCATAGATCAGGGAGAAAGTATGAGGCCAGGAAGGGCTTAGCACTCTCAATTACACAGGTCAAAGCTCTTGGTTGTGAGACACTTGGATGAAAGAGGAGGATAACCATGGTGGAGTCTTTATTCTCATTTCACAAATTCTGATGTGGCAGCTCTTGCAGCTGCTTGTTCCCCTGGCTAACACTATCCCAACAGAAGATGCCTTTCTGCTTTCATGAGAACACTGGCCACCTTAATACTTACGGAGAAACTGCACATGGCAGATGTGTAAGATATGCTTTTGTTATAGGCAGAGGGAAATGCAGGGCTTGTCCCATCCTTGTAGTTGCTGTGTGTTCCTAACAAATTGTTCTGAATTAAAGCCTTTTAACCTCAGAGATTTTGGTGTGGGAAATTCAGACTATGCATGTTTTACCTTAAATTTCTGATGACCTTTCTATATTTTAAAATGTATAAAACCATTTAGGATTGATGTAAATGAAAGTTGACGCTAAAATTAAGTTTCCTATTGTTCTGTTGTTCCTGGAAAACAGTTAGAGATAATTTCCGATGCATGTACTTAACTCACCTAAACCCAAACTTCTCCTAAGGCAGCTGTTCAGAATAGCAATGTGCACATCAGGATCATGGTGTTGGCACACTGTGCTAGTTACAGGATTCTTCATAATGCGTAAGAACAGCTGAGGAAATGTGAACTGGAGCACAAGCAAACTGAGCTAAATCTAACTTTTCCCAAGTGGAGGGAAAAAATGGTATCTGGTAATTTTGGGATCTCTTGTAGAAATCTGAGCTCTTCATTTCAGCAAAAAGAAAACACAAAACTGTGCTAAAGAAGGTTTTGATACATCGAGCTTAAATTAGAGGTTTTCTAAGGCCAGCTTCACGGGTGAGTTCCAATCATTTCAACCAATGTAAGGCAGTTACTTGAAAGAAAAGCTTGTCTCAGACCACCAGAAGTGTTATTTCCCTTGCATTATGTAGAATTGTTTGGGAAGAGTATAGCAGTGTATTGTAAAGATCTAAGTACTACCAATCTCATTTTACTGTTATCAGGAGTAGCATCTCATGGGAGAATATGAGCAGTGCAAAGGTCTTGCAAAAGTAAAGGGTTAAAAAGCTTGCACTCCAGTGGGAGTATAAAAATAATGCTTCTTATTCTCAGTTCTTGTTAATGATAGGGATTGCTTAATCTGTGTACTGTGATCCATCTGAAGTCTTGAATTCTGCTCAACCTTTCTAAAGAATTAACATGAAAAAAGTTAAATGGGAATTTTGGCTGAGGGAGGTGCAAAAACTACCCAAACAAGTGTATTTAGAGCAAAACAAAAAAACTAGATAACTGTGTCAATAAACTAGCTTTATGCAATACACTAAACCACACTTTATTTACTCTGCCTCATCTACAATTCAGTTAGCAGCACAAGGTTATTTTAATATTATACAGAGATCAGAGACTGAAAAGTGCTTGTGGGTACAGGCACAAAGGCTTCTCAAAGAAAAAGAAATACAAATACTCGTTCACAAAAATCTCAGGAAGCTTTCTTGTTTTAATCAGCATTACCATTTTATTGTTTAACCTACCCTCTTGATCTCCCTGCTTTTGGTTAATACAGGAGTCAATTACAGCTTCGTCTGTGCAGAATTAACTTTATAGAATATACACTAGGGATTTGTCTATCTCCACTATTTAGATCTATGTCATAAAAAAATATGCAGTAGAGAACTCTGTGCAAGCACTGCATATGGTATGGGCTTTGCAGATTTATTGTAAAATCTTTTAAAACGGCAAAGCTCTTGCCAGAAGTTAATTAAATGTGTTCGTTTGGTGGGGGGTGGGGGGACCCCCCGTGCATGCGTGTGCATGGGGGGGGGCCCTGTCTCACTAGGTGGCAGTGTCTGATCACATCTGGAAGGACCTCGCCAGCCAGCCTGGTGGCTCCAGCTGCCACCTCCAAAACCAGGACCCGTCCACTGACTCCGCAGCTACCTGGAGAGAGAACATGACCGTGCACATCTCTGTCTACACTGTTCACCTCGGCGGCTTCCAGGAACTTTACAGGCACTTCCTCAGGCTACCTGATGGGGCTATTGTCGAGGTAGGTCCAAGTACACTCCTCACTTACAGATTTTGAAGGCAAAGTGGTGCACATGAGAAGTAGGTCAGCATCAAAACAGCAGAATAGACCTGCTTGGCCCTGCACAAGATATACACTGAAGTCTTCCATAGGAAGACGTCACTCCCAAACAGTAGAGTA
Organism: Colius striatus; assembly: GCF_028858725.1. NCBI lineage: Eukaryota > Metazoa > Chordata > Aves > Coliiformes > Coliidae > Colius > Colius striatus. The sequence goes on along the minus strand of NC_084762.1, from coordinate 21,324,143 downwards.
AAATCAATGACTTAATGTGTTTGCAGTAACAAGTGGCAATTTAGTATTGTTTATAGAGCCATTTAAAGGCAATTATGTTAGATATAAATTGAAACTACACACATAGAGATTATTTAAAAGTGTATATTGTTTAGAACCACATAAGGTCATTCTGTATGGGAATTATTATTTATATTAATATACAATGTAGGTATTGTGCACATTTATTATACGGCTAGCAATAAGGTGTGGTCATTCATTTAATTATTCCTCAGATATGCAAAGCTAAGGCACAGTTTGATTACTTACTGGCATATTTCAAGTTTTAGATTGAATCCTGGATGTTGTCAGACTTGTAGCAGTTTGTGTACTAAAATACAATACAGGATAGTATTAGAAAGAAGTATCTCCTATTGTTTGTTCCACAGGCTGCATTTTGTTCACTGTATTGTCAATTTTGTTTTAAGTGTTTAGAAGAAGTGCATTTCCTTGTTGCCTTTGGTCTTGTGTTGAGAGAAATTTTTAAAAAATTAGCATCTAAGAGACAGTAAAGTGAAAGAGTATTACTTTACCTACCAAATCAGATGAGACAGCATTGTCACAAAGTCTGTTTACCATAGAAACTGGCACAAATGATGCCGAAGTACAAGGTTTTTAGCTGTTTGCTTCTATGGTGAAGGTTCAAGCACATCTTTTTAGCATGAGGCAAATGTTACTTCTACTCCTTTGGTTAATGTTTCAAGGCTGTTTTCATTAAAAGATTTCATTCTTAATGTTTGTGCCCTACTTGGCTTTTTAAAGAAAATCTAATTTAAAGGAAACCATCCTCAAGGAATCCAAACATAATTTTCTGCCCTGGGAACTTGTGATTCACCAGAGTGAAGACATCAGAGTCTCGATGCTGGCCAAAGAAAACAAGGGAAGGCCTGTGGCCTGCATGAAGCAGAACTTAATTATTGAAACAAAGAAACCAGCAAATCCAGGTCCACGCCTAAGTCCTTTAAAGAAGCTCCTCATACAAACCATTTGCCAGATTTTTGCTAGAACATCTTTACCTTGTTTGAGGTCAACAACGCTGCCCCATTCTTACTTTCTACCTATGGCAAACCATAGCTCTTTGCAGAAAGATTTTTCCCAATTCAGTTCTTCTCAGCTTTTCGATCATGAGATTTCATTCAGCTTCCACAGACTGTGGAAGGAGGAGCTTCGAATGCCCAAGGCAAAGTTTCCTAGTATCCTGGTTCAGTTCATGAATCCCTTCCATATTTCTGAGAGAAGAAAAATATCTTCCCATACAATGTAATTTTGTCTCCCCAGGTGAGGTTCTCAGAAGCTTCCAGCTTCTGGCTGATCAGCATCCACAAAGTGACCACTGCACACTGTGGATAGCTCAAGCTGCTACTGTACAGTTTCCCACAACAACTCAAAAGATATTCTGTCTCTAAAACCTACATGACTGAGTCTTATGTCATCAACTTTAAAGATGCATATCCAATCTGGGAGATCAATGCACACTTTAAACCATTTTTTACTTGAAGATCTAAATACAATTACATGTAAGAAATGTGCTTAACTGATAATTGAGTAAAACTCATATACAGATCTTACTTTTCACTGGGAACAGATGTAATTATACATTTGTGTATTTTATAGGTTAGGGCATTCTACTTAATTTCAAAATTAGGAATATTGTAAAAGTTAATGAATTTTAAAACTGTACATTGACTAGAGAGAAGTTTGATGCCATGGGGCAAATACACTCGAGCTTCACCACTTGCTGCTGTTGCTACTCCTCAGGAACAGGTTTTTTGCCTTCACTGCAGCTAGACAAGCAGTGGTAATTGAGTGGAGTCATCAACTGAGAGATAAAATGTTGTGTTGCGACCTGAAGTATAACTTTTAAGGATATAGAACATGACATCTGGTCTGCTGCTACCGTGAACAACTCACTGTGAATAAGCTTTTTCAGTCTGAATATTTAGAGTTAGTATTAAAGACTCAGGTACCTTATTTTACCTAAACCTAGTCTACTTTAAGTATTTTATCCCCAGTGATTCAATGGCAAGATTTTTCTGGATCCCTACAGTCTATTTGGTTAGGAGTCTCCTCTTGGTTCTCCAGCCTCAGTATATTCATTGTCAGTTTCCATATGTGTATTTTGATCACCCTTTATTGTAAATAAGACTTCTCCCTTCCAGAATTTTACCTACAAAATATACTTTCATAATCTTATCCATTTTCTACCAGAATGGGTATAACACTTCACCAGAAGAAACAAGACAGGATTCACTTTTTACTAAAAAAGAGGAGGGAAGGCTCTTCTTCACAATGACAAGTTTGACACCTGTTCTCTTCTTGTTGTAGGATTGACAGCTGCCTTTCCTCTTTTTTCATGATCAGCAACCTCTTTCTACCCACCAGAGAGAACATACTTCTATGAAATGCTGTCCTGAGAGTGTAGGAACAAGAGAGGTCTATGTCAACTGTGACACATCCTAACTTTACTTATAAATCAACATATATGTGTTCAACTCCTGCTGACCTCAACCTCAGATATGTTTCTGTATCTGCAGGTATTCTTCAACAGGCATGAGAGGAATTTTGCATAACCTTTCTTCAGAGTTCTTGGATGCTCATAAGAAATATACATTTTATTCACCACCCTATCCTACTCTTTTTTTCTTCAGTGAAAACAAGATTTTTCTCATAGCCCTAATTCATAAAAGCATTTTAGAATGGGCTTAATTTAAGCCAACAAGCCAAAACACTTCAATAATATTTCTGCGTTTTTTGGGTTTTTTTACAGCAAGTAAGGCCAATTTGTAAGAACTGTGAGCAGGAGTACACTAGCCAGTAACAAATGTCTTGCTTTGCCATAACTTCTTCAAAATACTTATTTCTTTAAGTATAATATTCACATTAAACATCCCACTTTGCTGGTATAACTAGAAATTTTGTGTCTGGTATGAAAAGTAGTTTTATCGGTTTCATAAGCATAAGGCAAAAAGAACTGTCTTAAAAGGAACATTAACTACAAGGTGACATGTATAAATTGCCCTAGAAATGTTAAATAAAAAGATCTCTTTTTTTAAATGTGCAGTATAAAAATTATAGAGGTTAAACTTCTAAGTGCAGTCCTTTTATCATAAGCATTGTAAAACAAAGAATTCACATGCAGTAAAACCCATTTTACTTTTTACCTGTAATATATTTCTCCTTTATAGTATTCAATTTAAGTGTTGGCTAACCAAGGAATGACCTTCCCAAAATAAATCACTTTTCATGCTTTTCCTTATTCATTAATCTTTTGTTATTGAAATATACAGGAAATTATTGAGTTTTAGCATTTAAAATGTATTTGAAATCCGTACACAGAAAAGTTAATAGTGGCACGTATTTGCTCTCTACATGGTGATAACAGCAACTTGGTGATTTTTATCTTAACTTTTGCTGACTGAAGTTGATTTCTTATTAAAAGGGCAAAGATAAGTCACTTTAACTCAACAAAGAATCAGTTTCTTGTTATAGGTCTAGTAAACCTCAGCATTGTAGGGAAAGTTTTTGTATAGTATGATTTTATCTATCAAATAAATCTACACAAATGTCAAGGATTCATCCAATTCAAACTTACTGAATAAAGAAGATCTGTTTTCCCTAATTACCTGAAAAGTAGTGAGTAGTAATGGGATAAGACAGCGTAGGTGACTAGCCAATTACTTAGTTCAAGCTATCTACATCAATCCATATGCTATGAATTATGTCTAAACTCTCTTGCACCTCTGGAAAAGTGAATAAAATCATTTAAGTTTATTTTGAATACAAGATCAGATATGGTATGCTGAGTGACACTTAAAAAGAATGAAACAGTAACTGTAGCTTATTTTCTGAGGCAATCTTGACACTAATGCTAAATTACAGCTTGGAAACATCTAGCGTTTTTACCTTTATGAGGAAAGGCTTTTTACATATTTAACATAATTCTAGGGAAAATATACTGGAATTATGTATAAAGATATGTACACTGTAACCAAAGGGCATTTATATTCCCCAGTAGAATACTTACAACAATTTTATTGCCATTTGGTGTCATTTTCTAACAGATATAAAATACAGCCAGTAAACAAACTAGACTTTAGATTTAAGCTGACAGCTGTTCCTTCAGAAGCAATATTCAGATATTTAATCTTAAGAATACTGAATATTTTACAATTGTTTGAGCAAACTATACTTTTAGCATGTGAAGGACTGCATCCTTTTATACACAGTTCTTGGATCTGATAATGACACTAAAAAACGACCTTAGAATAATCGACACATTTGTCGCTCCCATATATTCCCTGGGCAAATCAACAAATTGCCTCATGTTTTATTCTTAATTCCACAAATTCTTTTTATGTACACAATGTTACTATGAATATTGGGCCCTATTTTTTACCCATATGTGCATAAGCCACACAGTTGACTCCAGCGCAGTTTATGCATGTATCTGAGTGCAGCTTTTTCTGTCTCTAACTTCGTTAGGGGAATAAATTGGCCAAGTTTACTGCAAAAGCTCCCCATGCTGTTTTCATAAAAAGTCTCACTGCAGTGGTCACTAAAGATTTATGGAGAACAGAAAGAGGTAGGATTGCTCCAGCTCAGTAACAGAGGTTAGTAAACTACCTAATGGTTTCTTCATCATATGGCTTCATCACCTCATCAGACTCTGCAGTGGAAGCAGAAAAGCTCTGGCCATTCCAAACCATAAGATGGGTCAGCAGAGGTGAATGAGTGAAGCCTTGGCTTGGGAGAGACTGGGCAAAGGTAATTATGCTATGTAAATTGACCCACATTAGCTAACTTCAGCAATATCATAACAGGTCATCCACAACTGTGGCCAGTTTATGATGATTCAGTTTCCTGGAGATCCGTGTGAAAGTAGGGGTTAACAGCAGAGGTTTGTCCCCTGCAAGAGTGATTCCACCCATATTAATACACGTGTGCATGTACCTACTCCTGGGCTGAATAGGCTTTGCCATATGCTGCCTGTATAATTCTGAGATCTATTCTTGTCCCACTGAATACAAGTAACATTTTGCAATTGCATTCAGTGGGAAGATGATCCTTTTCAACATGCACTGAGATTCAGTTGGGAATTATACATGATGAAAGTCATCTAAGGGATACTCACATGGACTTAGGCAGTCAAATCAGTGTAACTTGCAGACTTACAGCCCTTTTGTTGAGGGTCATGGTAGTATTGCTAGTTCTTCTGCAAATATAAGTAGTAAACCAGACTGTTTTAAGTTATCTTTAACAGTATATATTTCTCCTTTAATGCTATAATTCAATTAAAGATAATCAGTTTAAGAAATAAAATAGTGGCCCAGGCAGTTCTTTCCAACCCATTGAAAAGATGAGAACAAGAGTGTTCCTGGAGAAATCTTGCGTTTGCATGTTTTTCTCTTGAATTGAGATAGCTCATCTCTCATATGTGAATCCTGTCCTGAAATGGACCTAGTCTCCCTGCTTCTTGCCCCTGTGATGGCTGAGCCAACCCATTTGCTGCAGATGAAGATGTGCAGGCTGTGATCAGCCAAGGAGCAGTTATGTCTCCATGCAGTCTGTTTTGGGTTGTTTACCCTTCCAAGTATAAGACTAGGTCCTTACCTCAATCCACTGAAAAAAAGTATAGTCCTAAATGGGAACTGTGTCTGTTAATTATTAATCTTAAAGATTATCAGCTACAGTCAAGGTTATGCTGCTGCATGCAATCGGAAGGAAATACAGGAGTCATATGCCTTGCAGCATGGCTTCATTTCTTCCCTCTATTTTTCTCCAAAACTCACATTCAATATATTCTTCACTCCAGAAACTCACAGAGCCAATGGGGAAAAAGACGTATTTCCATCAAGATGCCATGTCTTGCTTATCTATGGTAGAGGCTGTGATGTGGCAAAAGGACCACAAAGGTGATGAGACAGGTCCAAGACTGACTCTCAGCAGGATGCACAGACTTTCAGATAACCAGAAAATGGCTGAAATACCTACACTGCAGCATTATAGCCTCATTCTGTATATGAATATTCAATTTTAAGTCATGCTGGATTCCTTATGGGAATGTGGGATGAGGAGCTGACACATGCACAGATATTTTGTGGGCATGGATATTTACATTTATTTTTCCATAGGGGTCTGAGGAGTTAAAGCTGTTTCCTTTGTGTGTTTGCAGAAGGGATGGGAGCAAGTTCAAGTCCATTTTCAGTCTGAGACAGTGCTCATGGCAGTTGTTATATCACGGTAGTTGTGCTGTATAACAAACATCAGTGCTGATAACTAAGGGCTACTGTAAAGTGCCATTTTGTATTAAAATGCTTCCTTTCTGGTTCCAACCCACTTTAAATACCCATATTTTCTGTATTTTCAGTGATTTTCTGAATGACTTTATGCTGAGAGGGTAGAGTCACTGATTACTGTGGAAGATATTTTGTACCCTTAAACACTTTTAATCTTTATTCATCTATCACGTAGTTTTACCTGAATCAGCAGTAAAATTTCTGAAGTCAGAGGATCATTGCCAAAACAGCATTAACTTATTTTATCAGAACAATAAAAAAAACCTTTGAAAAAGTACCTTGCAGCTACACAGATTGACAAAATGCATCAATTATATTTTTGCTCACTTTATAATTACACTGTAGTAAGTGCACAGTGAACTTTACTACACAGTTGATTAACTGTAAGGTTACTGCTATTAAGTGACTCTCAGAAAGTACAACTTGAATTTTAATTAAAAAGCGGAAATCTGTACAACATCTGATCAGGTCTAAAAATCTGACATAGCCATATAAGCTTCAATTTAAAGTACACAAATAAATGATAACCCCTCAAGTGTAGCAGTCAGGCATGCTGGTTATGTTTCAAACTGGATTGAAAAGAGCTTTTGGTATGTGTTAACCAACACCGATGGAAAGGCTTTACCAGTGCATAGAAATGAGTCTTATGAAGGGTAGCTGGAAGACCTGGGGTTGTTTAGCCTGAAGAGGCTGAGGGGAGACCTTTTCACTCTCTAAAACTACCTGAAAGGAGGTTGTAGCAAGGTAGGGGTAGGTCTCCTCCCAAATTACAAGTGATACAACTAGAGGAAATGGCCTCAAGTTGCATAGGGGAAGTTTGAATGGAATATCAGGAAAAAAACATATTACTAGAAGGGCTATCAAGCACTGGAACAGGCTGCCCAGGGAAGTGGTGGAGTCACTATCCCTTGAGCTATTTAAAATACATATATCGTGGCAATTAGGGATGTGGTTTAGTAATACACTTGGCAGTGTTAAGGTTGTACTCGATCTTAAATGTCTTCTTTAAACTAAAAAAAATTATGATTCTGTGAGATTAGTGTTTCAGCTTCTGTGGAGTTAGCATTAAATCTCCAGGTATACCCTGACAATATTTCCACATATTTTTTCAGATTATTGCAACAGGAAAAATGTTTCTGTTTCCTCAGTGGTGTTACAGCTCGCCTATTCATCTCCTGTTTTCTCAATTTTGTGTATTGCAAAATTGTTGCTATGAAGCTCTGTTATGAAGTTGTGTCTCTGTTTAACCTGCCCTGAAGATCATTTATTGCATGAGAGAAACAGCTTAGGGCAATCTAAAACTGGCCTATTAGTGTAAAAGAATAAAACTAAAAGTAGTAGGTATTCTATGTAATTGGTACCTAGTTAAGAAGAAAGAGTAGACTAGTGTATAGAACTTACCTAGGATGTAGGAAGCACAAGATCACCCCAATATTCAATCACAGTTCTTCATGTGAGATTTTATCTCCCTGTGTTGCCTGTATCCCTGTGTTCTAGAGGCAACAGGGCTTCTCAGATTCACAGATTATCAAACCTAGAAGCATAACAAAGATTTTAAGATATCTCATCAGATATATTATAAAAGTACACAAAAATACAACAGAAATTAAAGATCATTCCCATATATAAACCCGTGTTTGTATAATTTACTACAGCTGTGCTAAACCAGGTTTAGCCAAATTCATTACTGGCGCAATCTTCTTTTTCCATGCTAGCATCTGAGTAGCAGCAACTAGAGAGAGATGAGGCTCTGTTACTTCTCACTGTCTGAAATATAATTTCTGCTCACATTCATCTGAGCAAAATTTCTTTTATATGGTCACTGCAGAAAGTGAAAACAATCAGAGCCAAGGCACTCTTGTGCAAAATGCCACCCACATGACACAAGCTAAGGATCTGACATGCAATGTGGTAACTGCTAATGAGTTGAGCTGGATCTGATGCAGTGCCTTGGCTGTATAACCAGTTTCCAGTCCTATAACACATCATCTTCTCCTCATGGCCACGATTTTTTTTTCTTTGACGGTCTATTCTTTATTCACTCAGATCTTCTCCATGTGTCAAGAACATCATAAGAAGTTATTAAAGGCAACGGGCGTAAAAATCTCCATTCCATTGTTTAGTGGAATGAGTTTAGAGTGAGAAAAATTAGGTGAATTCACATTTCACATGTGTTTAAATTGCTAATCTCACTGTTCTATCTGTATTAGTGAATACATTTACAGTAACTTTTACTTTATAATATTTTGGCAGAACTGTTAGAAAAATTGTTATAAGCCTAGGAGTGGAGCTGAACCATGAAAGCTAAACTGTAAGCTGCTGCAAAGCTGGGTTATTAGTATGACAGAATAAAATTTCACATACACGGAATCCTCTAAGCCACAATATTTTGAAAGAGAGAAATGAGGGTTGGGGAAGTGTCATCTATGTTTCCCCTGATATTTCACTGAAGGCTGCTATAATAATATGTAGGTTTTGTCCATTCTGTTTTTCAGGCATTTGGTGATAGTACTGGAGAAGGTCTTTCATATAATGAAATGAGCACAGCCGAGGAGTGCATAAGCAAAATGGACAGCGTGCTGCATACATCTTCATGTATCAAGCTGAGGGAGAGAAAAAAGAGTACAGCAATATGGAAAGGTATTCTTTTCAGTTTCTGTATCTAGCTGAAAAAACAATACTGATACCTAAGCTTAAAACTACGGGAGGGATAGAAGAAAACAGATAATATCAAAACACAGTTTCTCTTGGAAGGACTAGGGTGTGATCAGTTAGAGCTAAAATTTCACAGCTGTGTTTTCCTGTGGGACTTCATCCTTGGGTAGCTTAACAGGTCTGTTGCAAGACTCCTGAGGGCTGAAGCACTGCCATTCATGCAGATTTTATGTTCAGAAACTCAGTACAGTAACACTATCTGGAGTTAGGCCCAGCATCCTGAGGGTAGGCTTAAATCAGCTACTTTGTACATAATCAAGAATGTGTCCACATATTTTAGTCTGAATGGGAAAGTCCCAGTCTCCTAGACTTGCACTATATTTTCAACCACATACTAAGAGCCACCAGATCCCTCTTAGTGCCTAGAAAAGTACATGAAGAGTGGAATATGCCCATGTACATCAAGTTAAGTGAAGTTACTGCTGACCAACTGATGACAGAGAATTACAGAACACACGGGGTGTCCTTAACTGTCACTGCTATTGCAAAACAGTTTTCTCTCTTTCCTTACCTAGGATTTCAGTACCAGATCTGGCTCCACCAGATCCCTGCACTTAGCTGGATCCTGTTGGTGTCGATTTTCTATTGCCTTCAGGGGAGTGAAGTTAAATTAAAAGCACCCTACTTCTAAATTCACAGAAATTTTGTCTGCTGACAGAGAAACCTTGGAAAGTTCACATGACTACATAAGAACCAATTTTTTTTAAGAAAAATGGATACATTTAATACATGAGCTTTTTCTCCTCTATACCTCTTGTTGGAAGAGGGAGGCCATTGGTACACTGTCACCTGTGTATTTACATCGTGTCTTTTTTTCTAATCTTCAGGAAATCACGTTGTCTCCTACAAGAGTTAATTCCTGAAGTAATGCTTGGTCCACAGAGTTGTTTTCATCCTGAACCACGTCCATAGTATGGTTACTGTCTAACAGGATTTACAGTTCCGACCTGCACACCTCAGGACATATAGTGTTGTCTTGCAAATCTTCCATTCATAACTCTTCTGTGGCTTCAACAAGCTTTTCAGTGCAGTGAGCTCACTGGATCAGACCACAGATCAGATTATGCAAATACAATTGGTTCATGTGATTTTCCATTTCCTTCCAAATAGTGGGACACCCCTAGATATCTCAGGTTTGCTTGCTCCTGATTTTCCAGGATTGCTTGTATCTGTTGGTGGTGGTATAGAAAATGTTACTGATTTGTCTTTGAAGTTTCATGACTAAAACATTGACAATGTTTTCAATAATCATTCAAAGCACAGCACTATTGTAATTGTAAGGCTGCAAAGATGCCCAGAAGATGAACAATGATGGCTTCATGCCACCAGTTCTGTAGCCAAGGCTGCAAAATTTGCAAGATCCCAAAGAAGATAATTTTACTGGGGTCTTAATGTCAGTCAGACTTGCTTCACTGAGAGCTACAGCAGTTTAAAGCAACCTGGAGGTTATGCTCATGCTTTCTTTGTATTGCTAATTAATTCAAACCAATCAATGCCTGTTCTATTTGACATCATACAAATGCATCAGAAATGAAGTTTTGACCCAAAGGGACGGACTATGGGAGACAATAGAAGAAGGTGAGAAGGTGAACAAAGGCAAGAAAGATGAAATAGTTTGTCCAAGGTCACCAAAGTGCAAATGCAGAAATAAAAGACAGATTGCCAGTGCCCTAACTCTTGGCCTTCCATATAGTAGGATCATTTTTGTCCTGAAAATGTAGATGGAAAATGGAAGAGTCTTACCCACCTGGTCTTGTGAATCGTTCATATAAAACACCAAACAGTTAATAGAGTTATCAGTGCTATTTATCTAACATATATATTTTTCTGGTGTCTCTTTGTTTACATAGGTATGGTAAAACTTTCTGAGATTCATTTATGGTCTTTCAATAAATGATCTTTCCCAATATCTTGAACACTGTTGATCGATTTTGAAACTTAAATCTATGATTCTCATCCATCCAAATATTCATTACATGGCAGTAGGTAGTAACTTGGAGATTTAAATGTTACTTGTGAAAACAGATTTTCTTTGGGTTTGCAAGGTAATAATTTGGGTTCCACTTTTTTTTTTTCCCTTCTTTTGATTTATTTGTGTGCATGTGCATGTGTGTGTTCATGAGTTACACAGAGACAGAAATTGTATTTAAAATCTCCTGAACATCTACAAGAAATTCTATTGTATCAGATATTACTTGGATTACTTCTCTCTGTCATAACAGAAGTAAAATGCTTTTAAATGTTTGCTTTGTCTGTTGACACTTTAAATTCTTGTAGATAACTTGAAGAGAAACTGTACAGTCGTAGAGTTTTTTTGTGGATTTTTTTCTACCTGAACAGAGTTGCACTTTTCACCAATTGCTTCAAATGCTGAGGTAATGCTGATGACTCCACAATGAATGAATGACACAAACAGTGCAATGGAGGCCACTAGGATTGCTTGCATACGTGACTGTCCTCTGCGATGAGTTATCATTGCAATCTGTAACCTAATGCAGTTTCTGGGTAACAGCACCAAGACAACAGCATGATAAGGGCATCATCATACTATGTGCATCTTCTTGGCCTCAGTTTGGTCTTTGAACATGACTGAATGTCATGGTAAAAATCCCCATGGGCAATGTTTACCCCTGTTTTCCCACCTCTGAGTTAAGATATTCCAGCCTGGTTCTGTGATTTACTTAGCAATAAGCTATTCTTTACTCTGATGGCAAGACTGACTTTACTTGTGGACCAGACACGCCTTCAGTTCTGATGGGACTATGAGTTTTTTAACAAATGTCAATCTGATCCTGAGACTTTGTTCAATATGAAGGACTTGATGGATGACTTTTATTCCTTGGTTACGTTGGTATGTCTCCACTCCCTTTCGTCTGATCTGGGATGTACAGCAACAGTACATATTCTTGAAAGTTTAATTTAAAGTATGCTTAAATATTAAATAAATTCACCTTACAAGTTTGCTAAAAATGTATCATCTGACCTATTAATTTTGATTACTTACATCCTCTGAGTTCCCGTGATTGTTGGTCAGTATACACTGGGTGGCATTTGATTTGAAATAATTTTCTGAAGTGCTCTTATCAGCAACGTCATCCATAATGCTCAGTCATAGATGGAGAGTAATTGTCTGTCTATGGAGTGTTCCTTTACAACAGTTTTCTCCCGTGTAGCTATATATATGTAGTCATTACTGAAAAGTGTAAATAAAGAATCCTTTTAGTGGTGTAGTTTCCCTGGGTACCTACTGTGTTCTTATTATCTAAAACATACTCTCCATCTGTAGTTCTGTTCTATTAAGGGATAAAGACTTAAGTATGGATTAAAAATTAAAATGCTTGTTGTAGGTTGGAGAGCAAGGTTTATTAGAATATATCTGGTGCTAGGCTCACAGTACAGTAGATAGATTACACTGAGCACCAGTTAAGCAAGAGGATGAAAAATGAGTGATTTTCATCATTCAGTTAAATATGGTGCTAAGTGGTATGTGCTAGCATTAAAAGCAAATTACTTAGCACTTCACCAATCACAGCATGAGAGCATTCCATTGGAAGCAGTACTTCCAGTGCTGCTCAGTCCTCAGTTTTATTAAATAAATCAGCTGTTAATGCTTAAGGAAGCAGTTGAAAATGTATTGCTATGATAATAAAAAGATTGAAAATGTAAAAATAAAGAGGAGCAGTACCTCACTTTAATTAAAAGCCCTAAGAAAACCTCTCTGTCTCTTAACAACAAAACTCGAAAGTACTGGAGATCTGTAATTGCATCTTCTTTAGGTCTTCCTTTCTTACTAGTGAATATGACCTTTCCTTTTTTTTCTTTATAATGACTTTTTTTTTTTTTGTCATAAATCTGCTGCCATGTCACTGAACATTTTCATGAGCTTTTTTGATTCCCTCTTATATCTCCTTGAAAGGATATTATTATCCAGTAATCCACAGATAAGGAGCCTGATCCTCAGCACAGATACTTTATTGATGTTCAGTTAAAGACAATAGAGATACAAGAATTTACACCAGAAGAGGTTTTGACACTGAGGGTTACTTTTCTATCATATAGCAACATTTGTTTCCTCCACGACAGTGGGCAATGGGAGACACTCAAATCTGCTGTGCATGGAAGCTATGAGAAGTCCTAAACCTTTCTGAGCCAGACACCATTCCTAATCTACCTCCTCCTAAACAGGAATCACCTGTCAGGAGCCACACAGCAAAAGTTCTGGGAATTACACATGCAGGATATGGCCCAAGATCTGAGCCACAGCTGCATCTTCACCAACAAGTTCAAATATAAGGAGACAAAATTACAATTCAGGTATCAAAATTACAAGCTTAGGGAGACTATGCATGAAGTCATTTTTCCCCTGGGGCCATTCTTTGGGGAATTGTATTTTGATTTATGAGTAGGTTTGAAAAGTGTTTTCTTTATAAAGAGAAAACTTATAAAGGAACTGAGGGACAAACTAAAAAGATGAAGACTGAGACTCTCCTCTCAGCACATGATTGCAGGAGTTCATACATGGAGTAAAATACTTTTCAGATTCATTTTTAAAATGACAAGCGGTTGTTTTCTGTGGACAGGGAAGGAAAGATAATGTGCAATCAGCTTAAATTTCTTGCAAATACTATTTCTTTCAGTTTTGGTTTCATTTGGTTTGACTTTTTTGAGACAGGGCAAGGAATTATAACCTAAGGATAAGCTAGATATCTACTTTTAGTACAAAAGTTGGCTGAACATGTTTTAAGTTTTCTTCTGGCCTACATTTTTGTGGTTTAGAGCTGCCTGAAACAAATGCCTTTTCCATTTGTGCTTAACTTGTGCGTAACATTGTAGTGAAATAAGTGTATTCTTATATAGCAGAAGTCTTTCCACTAAGTATAGGACAATGATGTTGGAGCTAAAATAAATTTTTTGTAAAAACTTGACTTATTCCAAAGTGTTTGATTGTGAAAAAAGTCAGTCTTTTACAAGATATCTTCTAAAACAAGGTGTTTAAGCAATGCTTCCTTCTCTTGGTGTAGGGGATTTTCATTCTAATTTCCCTATCTTTTTCTACTCAGATATGCATTCAGAAGTGGGATTTTTTTCTTGTTTTACAAGATCTTTATGTGAGGTATTCAATAAAGCTTTATAAACACACTTTTGTGTGTGTGTGTGTGTGTAAATATAACCTTTTCTTCTCAAAATATTTAAGGTCATGATACCAAACCTAGTTTTCAAAATATAGAGATCCTTTTTTCATTTTCTTGGCTGACATGTAATGGTTCTGATGCATCTTTTCTGGGTATGCCAATCCTGTCATATACACTAACATGAAATAATGACACAAAGTTGACTTAACTAGACATAATAGGGCGAATTCCTAAAACATTCTGTATGGGAAGATCTGTATGCACAGATCTTGCTACTTGTTAATGAAATTGGAGGAGTTCCTCATCTGCAATATGACATATAATAGACTCCTAGTCCAAAGGCACTGAGTACTTCCATAGTAAAATAAAAAAGAAAGGACTCTACACAACATTGTTCCCAATAAATTTTAAAACTCCACCTGCAATGGAAAACATAACCACATTGAATTTGGAGCAACATACTGCTGCATCTAAAACCAGTGCATGAATGTGTGTGTGTGTGTGTTCATGTATATAGAGTGATAGCAGGATAGATTTCAATGGCAAGGCTCTGTATTTCAGACCTTTTCAGAGTTTTATCTGTTGTCCATGCTATTTAAGTCTTTGTTTCATATTTTTTAATTCCAAAACAGTATTTGAAGGCTTTTGTCTTTTTCTACAAATATTATCTGTAAATATGTTAAAGAAGCTCCAAACCATGTTACTTTTTCAAAGAATCTTTCAAATTGGAGTTGAAAAAGTCTCAAATTGTTAATGGTCTCATCACATGATACTTTTTCTTTGAGAAGTCAATGACAGGATTGGTTGCATCCTCCAATTTTCCTTTTTTTTTTTTTTCCTTTTTTTCCCCTTTTTTTCCTTTCCATTTAGAATTGCCTTTATTTTGGGCCCAAAAATCACATTGGCACCAGAAAACTTACCACATTACATTTACCTACTTACAACTCTTAAATTCTGTCTTCCCTAGGAATCAATGACTTTACACACAGGAATCCAGCTTTCAAGGAACAAGGCTGGATCTGTATGTATAAGCCAAGGGCTTGTCTGAGCTCCTCTAACAGCCGGATGGATTTTACAAAGACTGTCAAAAGAGCTGGTGCAGGAATAACTTGGTCCAAAAAGAAAATAGCGAGACCAGATTAAGAGCTATTGCATTCAACTTTGTAATGTTTAGCTTTCCTCTTCTACTTTTACTATTGTGGTGAGCACACTTTGAGCACAGCTATGCCACCTGGAGAGATCATCTGCAGCTGCTTTTTTATGCAGGAGTATGTCCCATGGGAAGTCTTCCTCGCCTATTTCAGAATAGACAGCAAATACCCCCTGTTCTAGCCATTAAGCTTTGCAGAGACATTTTACCTGAAACAGGTGAGAGAGTATTTGCATGAGCAACTCATCTATCAGCACAGTCATCTTTGAGGTAGTGAGGAAAGTTAGGGGTGATGCTGTATTCCTTCATCCAGCACAACTGCAAGTGAAGTGGACTTCCACTCTGCATGTCTTTCTGTCTGTCTGGTATTTGGAAGTACCTCTTAATTGACTACAAATGTTGTGAGTAGTAAGACACCTTTGAAGTGAGACTCTTCAAAGATGGATAAGTGGTTGAGGATTAATCATGGCCTTTGATGCTCATTTTATAAGCATAAGCTCTAAGAACACATAAAGAAGCAGCACTGAGAGACTACATCTACCTTAGCAGTAGTACAGGAAGTCAGGAACAGATCTGTAGAGGAAAACGGTGCTAAAGTTCTAGCATCCATGCCACACAGGTTATGAGAATTTCCTTCAGACTAGTTGTAATCTGGTCCTGTGGACTGAATGCCCATTAATGATGCTCATGAGCAAGGCTGTTCCTAGAATAAGTGGGAATAATCTTCCATTCAAGTTTCAACTAGGGAATCCAGCGAATGTGCCCCAAGACTGACACAGTGTGGAACAGAAAACATGTTTTTTGGGGACATCAGAAAGGCTTGTGCCAAAAGCTCATCTAAGACACCGATATAGAAACCTCCAAAATTACCTATGTCATCTCCTTTGGGAGCAGGTGAGACACAAAATGTTCATCTAAGAGATCAAAGTTGATGGCTGTGAACTAAGAGAACTCACCCTGGTCTACATTGCTGCCAGCAAAGTTATTAAATAATTAAATTTTGAAAAAGAAATAAATAATCCTACTAAACTATTAGTTGTTTCTCTAATATTCTCTGATGATATGTGCCCTCTTTCAACTTTGTCAGGATATATGGGGAAGGCAAAGGGATCATTAACTCTAGTTACTTCAAGGCCTCGTCCATCCAGGTAGGTTACAATCATATGTTAGATAAGAATGTGTGAAAAATGATGCTTTATTTTTAACCACATAAGCATATTTACAAAATTTAAAAGAAAAAAAACCCCACGGTTCTTTTAAATTATATTTTTTCTTTCAATGATATATTCTGCTGCTGCTATTTTCATAATTCCTTTTGTCTGCTCTGAGGGAGAAATTCAACCCATGCTTAGTCTATGGTTCATGTACCTTGGGGTAGAGAATAGCACCAGAATGAGAGTTTCCAACCAGCTTCAGACTTAACAGCACTGAGGATGGAATGGAGGATTTTATGTCCTCCCTGAACACAACAGATATTACTCTAAAAAAGCAAATGGACTATTGACTATGTCCTTGGCTTCCTCTAGCCACTTTACGTGACTATGTCTAATTATGTGTGGTGGATGGGGAGTCTCATTCACCCTGCCGTCTGTAGTCCTCTGATGCCCACTCAGCTGGGGCATACACAGTCCTAGCTGTTACATTCATGGGTGAGATAAAACAAAAAGATGCAGTGAATGATACTTCTTGAAGTGAAAGACCCAATTGGAGGACTTCTCAAGGCTTCTGATCAGATGGGACCTGAACAGGAGAGGAAAGAGACCTCATACAAGGTTAGAGCTTCATCAGTGAAAGCTACAGTGCTTTTATTGTCTTTGCAATGTTACTGAAAGAGGAGTGATTTGCCTGCATAATTAGGTCTGGATGGTAATAGTTTGGGTTCCTTTTATCCTTGTTATGTGAACAACTCAGATTTATATTTTCTTCACAGACTCAGCAGTACAATTTCAAAATTGACATGGTGCTTATCAGAAGTTAGTAATTGGATAGCATAACCCATTTGTTTGATAAAGCTGAACTGTTCATTCTTAGTTTCTAAAAGCTAATAGACATTGTTCCTTCTTTGACATTTGATTTTAATGGCTGTAATGTTGCTCCTGTCTCAACAGCTATATGTCTGGGTGTTTTTCTTGACTCCACACTTTCTCTGCTGGCTGCAGGAGACTGTTTTTAACTCTTTAGCTTCTGACATCTGTGGCAGTTTCCAAACATTGCTGTATTCCATGAAGCGGTCAAAAGCAAAGTGCTAGGATTCAGTGACGAATTAAAGCTGAAGGTAGATGTGGAGTTTTCCCCAGGTCTGCATTGTTCTAATTAGTTCAGAAATAGTATAAAAAAAAAATCATGCAGTTTTGTGCCAGTATGGTCCTATGAAAGTTGGCAAGGTGAGGTGAAAAAAAGGGATGTGTAAAACTCCTCTGACTCTTATCATTTGCAGCTAATGGAGTTCTCCAAGGTACCACTTCTGTTAGTGTAGGGCTGGATTATTGCAGCTCTTTTTCCTTTGGCCTGCAAGAAAAATCAATTCAGGAACTATGTAAAACTGCTTTAAGGCTCTTTTTATGAGACTAACCTAATCTACATATGGCATTGTCCCGACTTTACATTCTTTTAATTGGCTAGAAGCAGCTTACCATATTGATTGAAAAATTCTTGTTACATCTACAGCTACAGCTAATTATGATCTTTCTCCCCTCCTTGTCATCTTGATTTGTAGTTCACATCTTCTCAGGAGCTCCCTCCTTTCTCTTTCAGCCTGGAGTCTCCTCTAGTGGAACTCATTCCCACCCTGGTTTCATAAAACTCCATGTCTAAGCCACTGCTATTAGCAAAATGCTGCGTAAGATGGACCACTGCTCTGCGGCTGGATGGCAAATTCTGCATTTCAAATAAATGCTGGGAAGCTCTTGATAGTATGATTACATTAGCTAAGATTGGATGTTCAGAAAATATTTCAGTAGCAAACCAGAATTTTTTTTTTTTTTTAAATTTACCATCAGTATTTTGTGCAGTTGTATGGAGGCTATGTAACCATGGAAAAAATCAGCCAGTAAATAAAATGTATATTTCCTTACAGTTAATTACAGTAGAATCCTTACTAAAAGGGCTGTTAGAAACAATAGTTGTCACTCTTGACAACTGTAAATATGTGACAAAGTCAATTTATTAATTTCTTATTATGGAAGGAATGTCAGAAGAAAATACTATAATATTATTTTCTAGAAATCTGATTGTAGTAACTTCTCCAAGATTGTGATCCAATGGTCCATGAACTTCTAAGTCCTAAAAAAAAAAAAAGTGTTAAATATTGCAGAGTATCTATCTTCTTTTTAAGACTGATGCATCAGATTGTTATACAATCCTCACTGTTGATATAATGAATAGGAAATCCATCTAAGCAAGAAAGATGTGAAATGGCTTTTACTGTTATGAGTAAAAGAAGAAATTGAAGAAATTCTGCCTGACACCCCGTGTCACAAACTAGGGGCAGAAATTCAAGAAATCCATCATTTAGGAACTCAGAATTATTCCAAGATCTGGAAAATGTTGTCATCAACCTCTTTGGAGTAAAATATGTGAATTATTTTTATCATTCCATGTCTTTAATATCCGTATTTCCTTCTTTTTGCCACCTTCTATGCATTTAATTCAAATGAGAGCAAATGTGTTCTGGCTGAATGTCAGATATATATTGAATATAATAGAAGTATGATTAACTGTATGAATAATTACCAGTTGCAACTAAACAATTCAGATGGATAGTTTCATTAAGAAAACAACATGGGGTCATTATAAGGTTCTGGTCGCTGCCCCCAGTCTTTGAAAAAAATATAGTTCTCTGAACCACCAATCTGAACTGGTGATAAAATATCCCAAGTAGGTTCACATTAAGCTGGATAATATGCAGGCTGCTTGATTTGTATTGAATATGTGTCTGGTGGCTGGAACCCACTGTAATGAACTAGCCCACAAATCACAGCTTAATGGGAATCTACTTATACATATTGCTTAATTAAAAGTTGTGAGCTTATTAACATGTGTCTTTGGCACTGAGCTTTGAGGATGTAATCTCTGTGCAAATAAGAGTAGGTTGTAAAAGTTTTATAGATTGACAATGATATTAAATTCCATACTTTAATAACTCTGCATTTTCTCAAAGCATTTTTAAAGTATTTCCAAAGCTATGACAAATTATTTGTTTGTAATCTTTTACAGTATAGGACTTTCTGTACCTGGTTTATCTCAGAAAGTCAGTCCTGCTGATATTTTATCTATTTCAGTCTATTTTTGTGGGTGTTGCTAGCTATTTTGGCTGGCATACACTCTCAGAGACACCTTTGTACCCCATGGCACAATACCATTAGTTAGGACTGTGCTAGTGTTTCCAATATAAACCTCTGTTTTCATGGGTTTATAACTCTACTGTAAAAAATTTGCTTCGGGCTTAAACTTGGACTAGGATAGAAAAGAACATTTTTTAACAATTAGAACAGAACCCTGTACTATGTTGCTCTTTGCTTAGTTACATGACATTCTTCACTTCCATACACTTAGTTTCAAAAACACTGCTATCCATTTTTTTTCCTTTTTTGGGGTTTTTTTTTTGCTTTTGTGTGACATTCTAGCTGGATTGTTTCTCCATCTCAGCTAATTCTGCAATGATCATTATTGTTATCATTTGACTTAAAGGGAAAAAAAAAGCAATATCTTGTATGGCTTTAACAACATGACTCCTGAATGAGGTGTGTCTTATTTCTCTATGGAAATATTTAAGTTATTTCACCTTATTTGGTACTTCCACTTAGAGACTTTTCAGAGCAGAGAAGCAAGTAGAAAATTGGTAAATGAAGGTAGAGAGATAACCTTTCAGAGGTTTTTGCAAGTCATAGATTCCAGTGTTTTTCATGAAAATCACATACACATACCTCACAGTTCTCCTTTCAGAAGAGAATCACACATTTTCACATTACACCCTCTGAATCACAGATCTGTGAAAGAGCAAAGAGAGGTAAGTTCTATTCTCAGTAGTTTTGATGTCTTGTTCTTCAAGAATTCTGTTTGAGGAAAGGCCTACTAACTATAGGTAGGCCTCATTCCCTTGCCTCAATGTCCCATCTGAGAATGCACACGGAAAAGATATTTGGTTTTCCCCATCTGACCTCTTTGACAAAAAAGAGTTAGAAACCATTTTAAGCAGATGTACTTCTTCAGGCAAGAAAGCTGTTTTTTTTTTTTTTTACAGCATCAGATCCCTCCAAGTAAGTGCAAAAGCAACCCTCTCTCCTTAAAGGATTTGAACATGAGAGGTGAGAGGAGAGTAAGGGGAACTGCACTAAACTGCATGATGTTTACCAGAGGTCTACAGAGTTTGTCTACCCTTGAGGAGACAGGAGAATGTGTACTATACTTTTGTGTCTGTGCTTTACTGTCATGCCATCTCTAAAAAATATATCTGGGGAACAAACAGGACAGCTGTTCACATGAACAGGGAGATAAGCAGGATTCTAGTATGCAAGATCTATCAGATCTAACAGGTCTGAGACCTGTACATCTGAGTCCATCTTGAAGTTTCTCTGCAACAGCAGCAAGAAAGTACTGAGTATCACTGTGATATCTCTTCCATGATGTGCTGTCACCAAGACAGAATGGTTACTAGTCTTTCAGTGCTGTGGCACAAGGCAGAGCCTCACATTTGAGGTGTTCTATGAGAAAGCATCTCTTCCACACTGGAGCCTGTGATCAGTCACTGTCATGAGAACCATGTTGAGCCTCCTAAATCTTTGGGTTGAGAGCTTTGGGTTAGATTATTACCAGGAACCTACTACTAAGGGAGGTTTTTGTTGAGGAAATGGAGGGAAACAAGAGTCTGTCTCTGGAAAGGGTTCATTGAATGGCCTAGATCTAATTTCTAGCCAGTCTTTTGTATCACATTAGGTGTTACAGTGAGATCCCATCACAACAAACAGGTCCAGCAGTCAGCAGACCTTGATCAGGCTGTGGTATTTCTCAGTCCTTATTTTTACAGGGCCTGACACAACTGATGATGCCTGCATGAGTTTTTACTGTAAGCACTATATAATAATGAAGTATTTATCACAAATGACTAACAGCTAGCTATGTCTTCCTGGAATAAAATGTAGATGAATATGTTGCAGTTGAAGAAATAACTATTGTTTTTAATATATATGCAAAAATAAGCTGTATGACTACTGTGTATTCACAGCACTTAATATAACTGCATATACCAATAGAATAAGCCAAATTATAAGGAAGTATCTATGAAAGATTTTCTTTATGTAGCCCACAAATTTTAAGTCCTGTACATGGACTGGTTTTATTCCAGCTGATTTGTTTTTGCATTTGTCAGCAGTTCTGATAGTTTAAAAAAATACTTATTTCAATTTGTCACAAAACTCAGTTATTTTGAACAATTGATTAGAAAAAGATTTATTCAAATGTGGTTTTAAATTTCAAATTCCATGGTTGTAGTAAAAAGGAATTTTGAAACAAATGGTTATTTCAACCAGAATTGTCAAAATGTGTAATTAAATAAATGAAGTCACTGATAGAGCTGAGTATTCTTGAAGGAAATTATTTTGACAAGAAGTTCTGCAACACTTCCACTTTTTCCATACGTCAGCAACACTTCCATTTGATGTTACCTTTTTGCCTAACAAAAAATTTCCCTGCTTTAATCCCCAAACTATGCTCTTAGGAATTGACTAAAGAAAGCAATTAAATACCGTTGGAGTATGTGGAACTTGAGAAAGCGTTTAAGTCTTGAAGGTGTTAAGTTCCTGGCTTGATTCCTTCTGAATCTCATTCTTTAGAAATCTACTTACTCTTAATTAATTTTATTAAATAGTGTTTTGTCTGAGACACCTTCCATTGTGAAGGAAAGTAAGAAGAGCTAGTTGGCAGTTAGACTAATGAGAAAATTATAAGTTCTCTAATACCCTGCCAGGGTCCAGTAAAATACTATTTGCAGTAAAATAAGTGCTATATTTCCCTAAGCTTTTAGAGACACGTGAATCTTTCAAAATGATATTCAGATAAAAGACTTATTACTGTCCCACGCCTCATTCCATTTGTTCTAAGAGGTATGTTTGAATTCCAGTCAAGAAAAACGATATTTAATTGCAAATATGTCTTACATGTTTTTGTATTGTATCCTTTCCACATTTTTTTTTAACTTATGTGTGCCTCTTGAATATCCTCATTCATTAGGCAGTCAACTATTGCATTGGAAACAATGTTTGCATGTTATTTTAGCTGGGTAAGAAGCAGAGACAATAACCTCAGCCCTCACTGTGTAATATAAACAGCTAAGCAATTAACCTGTGCAGTTCTCATGCATGTCTGGGTTGTGACGAAGGCTCTCAAAGTGCATCCAGAGAGACAGCCAAATCAATGCCAGAATGTGTTGTGGTTTAAGCCCAGCCAGCAATGAAGCACCATGCAGCTGCTTGAACCCTTCGCCCTCTAACAGCCCCGGATGGTGAAAGC
Source organism: Colius striatus (assembly GCF_028858725.1). Taxonomy (NCBI): domain Eukaryota; kingdom Metazoa; phylum Chordata; class Aves; order Coliiformes; family Coliidae; genus Colius; species Colius striatus. The sequence continues at coordinate 21,301,326 of NC_084762.1, read as the reverse complement.
CCCATTGAGATATAAGGAGAAAAGATAAACAAGGGCCTGTGGATCATGAGGAGGGCAGGGAGGGCTCATTGCAGTTACAGTTATGAGCAAAACAGATTTGACTAGACTTAGGGAAGAAACTAAGATCAGTTTAGTCTACTACCAACTAGAAACAGGACAGACAGAAAGTAAAAATAGAATAAGATAATGAGAAAAATATAACCAGCATTTTAAGGTCTCCCCACTGCCTCCCATCCCTCCCATTTGTACGTAGTTATAGCTAATTATCAAAGAAAAACTAATGAGGCTGCTCATGACATGGAGTAAGGAGTATTTATGTTAAGATATTATACTTTTTTGTGGTTGAAATGTTCACAAATTAGTTACATTTTTCTTCCACGCTTTAAGTATCCTGAATTATGTTTTATCTACTAGCCTGGAATGCCATTGAATAGAATTCCATTTTCCATCAAAAAAAATCTCTGAGTACTCCAATACTTCATACAAAGATGAGTCAAATCCTTCCTTTACTAATGTCACATCAGCCTTCTGTCCAGACACAAGACCTGACAGAAAAGATGCTGTGCAATCCAGACTGCAGGACCAGGAATGTAAGTAGAAGAAGAAGGCCAAGAGAGGTGAGACTTAGAGAGGCATGAGTAAGTAGACAGGAGACTTTAAGGCCAAAGTTGACTTTGATCAGGCTGAAGTTTGTGGAGTGAGAAGTATGGAAACAGTTATTTCAAACTAGATAGTGATGAATGCCCACATTTCCTGACAACTAGATGAAAGTTTTACTGTTCTCCCTTGAATGAGACTCTGCTCCTGCACAAGTAAGCTGGAACATTGCCCACCTACACCAGGGAGTTGGCACTAATATTACACCCAAAGAATTACACTGCCACCAAACAAAAGACCTGTGACAATATTGTAGGATGTGATACCGTTGTCTCACTCAGGCAAATAATTAGCAATTACTCAAGCAACTAAAGCAGAGTTAAACTTAGGTAATTAAGACAAATAAGATAGGACTGCAGCTGTAATGCCCTGAGAAATGCCACTTGTGCTAATAGCTCTCATGCAAAAAAAAAAAACCCAGAGGCTAAAGATTCTCTGAATGTCTGAGTCCTTGAAAAAATAACCAGGATCCTGACTGAGTTGTGTAAACTTCTTGATCTTACTAAGTAAGAACTGGAGGAATGAGAGGCAAATTTTCATTTATTCAGTCATGGTGTCAGAGGAAGTCAGTGTAGTGAAGAGATAAATGAAAATGTTGATTGTTTAAAAACAACAAAAAAGAAATCTATGTTCTGAACTTAATTATTAAATTACAAATTGGGAAAAAATCAGAGTATCTAGTTTTAAAGTAAATGTACGTATCCATCTGAGCACATCTAGAACACTTATTGAAGGATTTACATTATAATGCTGACAATTTAATTGTTTTTTCTGGACTTTTAAGAACATATCCAGAAATGAAAAGGCTCTCTTTTTCCACCATGCAAGTACAGCCAAAGTTCTGTCTTTTCCTACTAATCTATGCACCCCTAAAGGTGAAACGATCATTCATTTTGTCAGAGCACTTTGGACCATGATACTAAGTGGAGGGGAGAACTGAGTGTCCCATTTCTGAAAAATGAGACAAAAATGACAGTATTTTGCACTGGCTATGGTGTAATCAACCAACAGCAAAAACACCTAGAGCATATTTCAATTAGCTTTATCTGGCTCCTTTGTGCTCTTGGGCTAGATTTTATCAAACTAGATACCACAAAAGTGGTATCTGTACTGCAATAGATTTGGCTCTTTTTTGAAGCAACTACCTAAAATTAACTGTTCCATGAGTATTTAAGTGACGAAACTGTGACTGAATCCTTATGTTACATAGATAATATTTGCTGTGTTCAAAGCCAAACTAAAATATACAGCAAGCAAAATATTGCTGCAAAGATGGCAAGTGGCTTCTGGGGCTGGCCTTTGGGGTGCTCTGCTTAGAGTGCTAAAAGGTGCTGAAAATCAGTTAAACAGAGTCATTGACACCTTTTGGAAATGCAGTATTTGTTACAAAACACTTCCACATAGCCATAACCAGGAGTGAACCAAAGCTGCCCAACCCTGTCAAAAAGTCCACTCAAAGTGAATTTAAAATAGTTAAAGACTTCTTTCCAACTTGTTAGATTAAGAATTGCAAAGAAAACCTTAGCAATACCTACAATTAAATCCTCTGAATTAACCTTTTTAAAAGCAAATATGTATATTTAAGTCAACACTTTTTTCTTTCCAAGCTTGGAAGCATTAAGGTATAGGAGATTTTTTTTTTTTTTCCTTTTTCTAAAAATCTCTTTGAGCTCAGTTAGGAAAAAGAAGTCTTGGCATTCTCATATCCAATTTTCACAGGATTTCTTATCTAATAATGCAGAATCAGAAAGCTTAAATAAGCACCCAAACGTCTGAAATTTGCTAATTGATGGCTATAATGAGCACCTGATGCTCTAAGATGACTACTTTTCACCCTTCCCTTATGAGGGCATATCATCTTGTGTTTCTTCATGCTAAATAGAAGACAAAAAGTGACTACTTGTGCCAGAACAAATAAAATCAAGATATCTCCCAATAGCTTGAGAGCCAATATATGTCACTGCTCAAGCTCCTTCTGATCTTGACATCATTTAAGAAGTTCTGTGTGAATCCACCTGGGAACAACAAAGGCAGACAGAAATCAAGACAGTCCTTGAAGAAGCAACTGTAAATCTGACAGAAAATGAGTTTATTTATTCCTTTGCTTCTTCAGACCTTCATAGAGCCATCTAGGAATTACATCAATATAGGTATATGAATATGGCCGCTGTAAACTCTATTCACTGGAAGAAATTTCTTACATATTTTACTGCACATAATCTGTAAATGAAACCTCCTTGGAAACATTCAATATCAGGGCTTTTACCCTTAGTCATCTCAAAATGTAATAAACCCAGCACTTTATGATAAGAAAGAACTTACATTTAGGCAATGAGTTCACAGTGCTTGTGGCGCTGTGTTTCTAACTTGCAGGACCTGAAAGCAGTCACTTTATGAGGAAGTAAAGTTTGCACTGCATAAAGATTGTAAGGTCTTCCCCAGACTTCTCTCCACTGCTCTTTCACTTGCAAGACCATCTATGCTTTACAGAGAGAATCCCTAAGTAAGTCTGCATTCATATTTGATAGCAAAGGACTTGATTTAAGAATTACCAGCACTGGAATGATCCTCGTGCCTGTTCATGAACACTAGTAAAATTGAATACATCTTTTACTTGTTAACCTTTTCACACGTGACTGCATTCAGCAGCACTGAACGTTGCTGGATATAAACCATCAAGTATGTAACTTGTTATCTTAGACAATGACTGGCTGCAGATTCTGAAACTACAAGCAACAGAGTTAGATTCGTACAGAGCAATGCAGGGAGTGCAAGCTCTCTTGCCCCCACATCAATCTGCAGAAGCAATCCAGCTGTAGCCTGGAAGAAGCACAGTGCTATGTCTGTGCTGAGGTGTGCCCTTAACATATTTAATACACCGTGGTGTCGAGTCTGCTGTCTTTTTCCTGCTCAGTGCTATAGTTGCATGAAGATTGATCACAAAGTCACTACTCAGCCTAAGATTGGGTAAGATCATATACTTGCACATGTTTAGCTCCAGGAGCATGGCTTATATTTGTCTTTGCCTACAGATATATTTGTGTGTATGAAGGTATTTTAGCTTCTAGCCCAGTGGTATTGGCTGTCCCATATTAAATTGGTGTGAAGATACTTTTTCTGACTTCAACAATTTTTGAACTGTATTTTCACTAACAGTTTAGAACACGGGGGTAAAAAGCACTTAAAAATGTGGCATGGATATTACTGTGTGGTTTTGGTTTCTACATGTTTAAGCCTCAGTTAAGACTGTGTGTATGAGCTACTGAAACAGTTTCCAATTGCTCCTTGGTATTTGGCCATTGACATCTGTGTGTCAAGCTTTCAACTCATGTGCAAAGTGGAATTCATTACAAAGTTCTTGATATTGTCATAATTTAAAAATTTGAATTTAACTACGATGTCTTTTGGCAAAAGCAGAATGTTCAAGCAGCAGCAATGTTAGTGAATTTCTGTGAGACAAGGAAGAACAAGCTCATACATTCAGTGGAGTAACTACTATACATCTTAAAAACTTGGAATCAATAAAAATCAAAATGCTCCCAACAAAATAAAAATATCTTATTCTTTTCATTCTTAAAAAGCATGCAAATCCCATGCTAAATATTTTTTTCTCATTGGTCAATGTTTCTTCTTTTGTCTGGGTTTTCTGTTAACTCATTGCTTTCTTGGTATCTCTCTACACAGGCTCAGACCCCTCTACTGACTACTAGTCTACATTCCTCTACTAATGACTACTGTCCTCAGTCCTCTCTACACTTATTTCTGAGTACTGTCAGCAGAAGCATAAACTCTGATCTTTTTGCTTTGCTACTGACTCCCGTCACTTCCTTGGCTCTTTATACCTGTTTCTTCCTAAAACATCAGGTCCTCTCCCTCTCTGCCATCTTAGAAGTGCCTCATATCCACTCTGAAGACCACATGACTCTCATAGTCTCTTAATTTTGCCTGTGCTAGATTCCCCTTCTCTGCCTCCCACCAGCACTGCCTTCAGGGCATTGTGTCCCTCCTGAGCCTCACAGAAAAGTCACTTCCATGCCTTTATAAGTCTTCATCCTTTTGAGAATGTGCCAATTTCTGAAAGCCTGTTCAAAATGGTCTGACTGCCTTGGTAAACCATGGAAAGGCCACCCCAAAGAGAAGTCTGTTGCTTTGACTATATCACTACTCTTTGAGAATCTCTTCCATACATCCACCAGTCTTGTGCATCAAGCAGTTGAGTTGGCTTCCACACATCACAATGCCTTTTTTTTTTTTCTAGTGTTCAGGAGCACTGCTGCTTTTCTCACAATTCCTTCACAACACTGTCTCACGAATCTCCTTTAAACTCTTCTTTTAAGCTCCTCTTCTACTGTGATGCAAAAAAACTACTGGGGTCTACAAAGTGCAGACAAGAGTCTGACAAGAATTTACTGATACTCTGAAAAGAAATGTTATTTCATTATCTCTCTGTGCTCTCCCTTCTGTCTACCTGTATGACTTATGCCTATCAGTTACATTCAGAGCTCACATCTGTGGCAGAGTCTGTACCACTTTTCTGTTGATATGTATCCTCCAGCAGAAAAGCATTTCCCCATCCTGGGAAACGCTGAGCCAGCAGCATAATGTGCTGTTTGGCTAAAAGCCTGGAGTGTTCTCTTCTCCTGTTATTTCTGGAGAATCTTATAGTTTTCTTTCTTTGCTTTGCATTGTTTTCTTTTAAACTTGATTTTATTTATTCGTGTGGCTAAGAAGAGCTTCAAATAGCAGTGATGGATCCTGCTCTAGTTCTTGATACTTAGCTGTCTATAGTTAGGTTAGTGAAACAGAGGAAAGTAGAGTGCTACACAGCAAAGATAAACCTAACATTGACATCACTGAGTGCCTTCCTCTTAGTTGGCAGAATAAACCCTAACACAGTAATCAATACTGCCATGCAATATTTACATTTAAATCTAAATCAGGACATATGTATGGAAAAACTATATATAGGATGACATTGCAGATTACCTTTTTTTTCAAATAGGTCCTTCAGGGTAGCAGCTGGATTGGTTTTAAGATAAGAGCTTCTTAATCCAGGCGGATGTAGCTCCCATCAGAAGTTAATTTGCAGGGATATTCACATATGCAAATCATGTCACAATGCTGAAATGCAACCATGTAATGACTGGAAAATGTTATACCCATAAATCATACTACCACGATCATCACAATTTCCACTCAGCCAGGACAAATTCAACAGCATTTATGTCTTTCCAGCTTTTAGCCCATAAAAAATCTGTGTTTTTGGAGAGTGTGTTACACTGGTGATCTTAAAACTCCCAAGTCTGGTATAATGAGTCCTCAAGTGCGTTATAACTTACCAGTAATTACATTTCAACATTTCTGCTTTCAGCAGTTAGTGTTTTATTCATAAACATTTAAACACTGAATTAGGCATAAAATAAGAACGTTGGCAACAACCCGGCTTAATTTCATTAACTATTAGGTAAACGTAGTATGGCTTCTTCAAATAATCCTTGGTTTGAATGCTAAAGATGTAATGAACTTCATGGTTCATAGCATCTGACATTGCTTAATTAATGGGTGCATTTATAGTACATAGGCCTTGGTAATTGATTTATATGCATGATTTGCACATACAGCTGTTAGTTCCTGTAGGAAAGTCATCATTCAAATGTGTGCATATTTTCTAGATAAGGGGAAAGGGGGAAAAAAAACCCCACCTCACAAACTTGTCAAATTCCCAAAAAACATGATAGCAAATAAATAGCACAGGAAAAACGTCTACCAGGAGAAACATTAATGTTATAGCTTTGAGTTTCCACAATTCACACATTTCAAATAGAAAACATAACAAAATTCTTCTCAGTGTTTTTTTTCCTCCATATAGTAGATGTAGGTAAGTCTATATATGCCCACACACCTCTGTGAGTCTATTTGTATTACAGCATATGCAGGGTGAATGGAGTCCTCATTTTCCATGTCTGTTTGAGCTTTTCTCCGTCACTCACATACACATAAACACACACAAGGTATACATAATTTAGATTTAGGAGCAAGCATAATAAAGCTAAGAGAAGTTATACTTAATATCACACATGTTTAGTCTTGGGGCAAATCTTCTCCTAACTGAATCCAAACATTGGAGATAAGGGAATTCAACACAGGTTTCCCAGCCTGTCCAACAGATTACTTGTGAAAGCCAAAGTAGTATGCTGAGAGGTTGATGCTGAAGAATAACTGAGCTCTGAGTGGAAAGAGGTCTCCTGTGGCAGTTTAAAAAAGGTTGAGGAAGAGAAAAAGCTGTTTCTGGATTATCCATTACCTTGGAGCTAAGACTGCATCCTTCCTAGTCCTTTACTTGCTGTTTGGTGTATCCTAAGCAACAGTCTCACACACTGAAGCACATTTTGCCATTCCAGCATGTGAAGTTATAGTTCTCCCATCTTTCTGCCTTGCACTAAGAACTACCTCACATTAGTGGCAAACCTTATTTCAAGAGTTCTTGCAAGAAGCACTTGCCGTTTTAGGGATTTTGGTTTCAATTATCAAAGCATTTCATTGTACATTAAGGAATGCAGAATGCAGGCAGCTTGATGGCTTTCACAACCCTGTCTCCATTTCCTGGTGCTCTAAAGCAACACTTAGCTTTTCACTCTCCAGCCCCTTATACACTCTACATCTGCTATTCTAATGCCTGCATTCATCAGTAGACTGGCAATAATAAATTTTCTTCTTTCCTTTCTCTTTTCTTTCCAAAGGCTCTCCCTTGTGCACACGTTTGTCATTTCTTTGCTATTGACTGCTGATTGGCCAAACCTCCATGAACAATAATTCCATTATAATGTAAGCCAGGGGCATGGCTGGCTTTATGGTTTGACTGGAGGCAGGTGAAAGGGTGGAAAGGAGATTATTTTAAACTCTTAATCATCACTCATCTTTTTTCAATAGCCATTGACAAGCTGTAGTGGAAACTATATTTTTCCTTGTGAGCCCAAGCACTCTTCCAGACTCTTACTCCTCCATATTACCCCAATGCTTTCCTTCTGTAGGCATTACTGCAGCCCTCTGAAAGCAAATCTTTCCCACAGTATTAAGGACTATGTCCATACAATCTGACAAGATGTTGCACTCAAACTAGTGTTGTAACATGCCTTATATCAAATTGTCATGTACATCACCAAGACCTAACAGATATGTAGAACAGCTGAGGGGGCATGGGTCATGAGCCTAATCTCTGACAGTGTACATGAGTTTATGCTGTATGGATGGAAAGTCTAATATTTCAACTGTCACTTGAGAAATGCTGCTGAGAGTTGCTGAGTGATTCCATTTGATTCAGAAAGTAGCTAGGTTAGTTAAAAATGAGATGGTAGTTTAAGGTAACATCTACCAGGATACACCTGTGGAGAAGTACAGGCTCTTCATGAAGCAGTGGCATGGTAAAGACCAGCTCAGCTCTTAATATCTCCAATGCAGCACTGATGGACACAACAGAGCTATCACAGAATGACTGGATCACAGAGGATGTAGGGATAGAGTGCACTTATGAAAGGGCTCAGAGCCAAACAATATGACTATACAAATATAGCAATGTCCACTTTAATGGCATGTCCATTTTATGGTATCTACATGAAATTGCACACATTGTTCTAGCTTTCCTGGAAATGGACAGCAGTCAGGATTTAGTCCATGGACGGAACTGCTTTCTTTTCAAAACTAAAGGTGTTATCTTTTATAGTAGAGGAAGCCAAGAGGCAGAGAATTAAGCTATGTTTAGAAGACAGTCTATTGACATTGACTGATTCATATAATATATTTTAAAAAGAAGTCATTAGGAATCCTAAATCTAAAGAAGCCTAAAACTGGGAGAAGAAAATGGAATAAATGTACTGGAGTCACTGAGGTCAGATGATTAAATGTCGTCTCCTCTTGTTCTCTTCATCCTGCTTTTATTGATCTAAGACACTGTTTGCAAGTATTTTGATTATGGGCTTAAATTTTCAAGGGTCTCGGCCTCTGAAACTGTCTTCAAATCATCACATATTTTTCAGAGCAACAGAATGAGGTTTTTTTGGAAGGTATATGCAGAAATGGTGATTATCTAAGATAACATACATTTTCTGCTAAAGCTTCCTCCTCTCCAGTGCATAATCCAGTTCTCATTGATTTCCAAAGCAGTTGGGTTTCATTTGATAGCTAGTTATTAAACAGCTTCCAAAGTTATAAAAAACCCCCAGAGCTTTGCTAAAAATAATCTTTGTTTCTTTAGCAGACTGTAACAATAATAACAATTATACATAAACATGCATATACACACACATTTCCTTTCCGTTTTTATATCTTCAGTCATCTGGAGTTCTTCAAGCATTTTATGCAGGTGACTAAAAAATAATTATCTTTATTTTGCAGTCACAAAGGGAAGGTATGATTAAAGTTGGCAGAAAAAGAAAGAATAGTGTGAATTTTCCACTGAGATTAAAAAAAAAAAAAAAATCACAACTTTATCAAAACTGCTCTAGGTTTTTTTTGGCCAAAGCAAGCTGTGTTCAGCATTTTTACCCTTTCCTATTTTTTTTCCAGCCTCCCAAATCTCCTTGAGCTAATGTTTAGGTCTCAGCACACTGAGCAAAATTCTTGATTTTAAATTGGACAATTGATAGACCTTATCTGCATTCTGTTTGTTCAGATAGGATCATTTTTAGGTGTGCCATTTCTAAGAGTCTGATTCTGATCCCCTTTGTTGCATCTGGTGAGCTTTTTCATAGAGCACCGGGTGCAGACTGGCACTGCTAGCAGGAGCTGGCCCCTCAGTACCCATGCCCATACCTGTGCCCAAGTTGTGAATAGAAGCCAGAAGCAGAAGTGGATCACTGGGACATGAGATGCCTGGAAGCATCTCTGTTTGGCTCCAAGCAGGTCTCTGCTATTGGCCCAGAGGGCATGTGTCCTTATCATGTTTCTATGCAGAAATTGCTCTTCCACAGCAATATGGCCACAGTTCTTCCCCTCCCCAAATCTGCCCTTAACAACGCAATTTCTGCAGGGATGGTAGTAGATGAGGAAGTACACAAGACCAGAGGCATTAACTGGTTTATTAATGTAGCAGAACACAGGATAGTATGTATCAGATACCGCTGGAAATGCCTGATTTTTCAGTGTCAATGTTTCTTACTTGAGCAATGGATCTTGCTGTGTGCCATGTGCTCCTGACTGATTCTAGAACTTGTTCTTTCCCATGAAATTATTCCGAAATTTGTGCCTGTTTTCACACCAGGGAAATACACTCAAAGCTGCTTTGGACTATGTAAAAGTGTATGGATGTGATCTAGTGATTAAAAATAAAGTTTCATGTAAACAGGTTCCTAGGGAAGTATTCAGCTACTCTTCAAAGGGATTATAGCTAATTCTAACAAAGGAACACTTTAAAACTATTAGGAGACAGTAATTTTAGCAGTTCTATAGATAATTAAAAAGTCATTTTCTAAAATATTCTCACTGGAGGGTTTTTTCTTTTCTTAAAGAAAACATTTAATTGCCCCAATCAACCATAACTACTTCCTATTTATGATGTAATTTACATACCCTGATCACAAGGTGGATGGCTATTTTTCATATTTGTTTAGGAATATATTTCCCACAGTTCCTATCAGTCACCTTTAACTGACTGTAACTCATTGCTCATTAAAGAAGGAAGAATTAAAGTGAGATGAAAAAGTGAATACTCTGGTTTTGCTGTACCATGACCTGACACACTTTTTAATGTCCATCTGTAGATACAGCTTCTATTACTTTTCCCTTCATATGACACAAGTAGCTGAGGTCCCACCTCACAGATTAATGAGGTTGGCTTTAATATTAGCTCCAGAATATGTTCTGGCATCATCCACCTAAGTACTACAAAACCAGTCTCTCTTAATCAGGCAGAAAAAAGCCTTGCCAGCAAATTCCACCAACAATTGTCAACACTTCAAAAGGTAAATAGCTCAAGAGATCAAAGAATCAGACTTCTTGTATCTGGGAAAGAATAACTCTGTGTACCAGTACAGGTTGGGGAATGAACTGTTAGAGAGTAGTGTAGGGGAAAGGGACCTGGGGATCCTGGTGGACAGGAGGATGACCATAAGCCAGCAATGTGCCCTCATGGCCAAGAAAGCCAATGGCATCCTGGGGTGTATTAGAAGGGATGTGGTCGAGAGAGATTCTCCTCCCTCTCTACTCTGCCCTCGTGAGACCACATTTGGAATATTGTGTCCAGTTCTGGGCCCCTCAGTTCAAGAAGGACAAGGAGCTGCTAGAGAGAGTCCAGCCCAGGGCCACCAAAATAATGGAGTGAAGCATCTCCCTTATGATGAAAGGCTGAGGGAGCTGGGGCTCTTTAGCTTGGAGGAGACTGAGGGGTGATCTCATTAATGTTTACAAATATGTAAAAGGTGAGTGTCGGGAGGATGGAGCCAGGCTCTTCTCAGTGATGTCCAATGATAGGACAAGGGACAATGGGTACAAGCTGGAACATAAGAGGCTCCAAAGAAATACAAGGAAGAATTTCTTTACTATGAGGGTGATAGGGCACTGGAACAGGCTGCCCAGGTGGGTTGTTGAGTCTCCCTCTCTGGGGACACTCAAAACCCACCTGGATGAATTCCCATATGACCTACTCTAGGGGGTCCTGCTCTGGCAGGGGGATTGGACTAGATGATCTTTTGAGCTCTTTTCCAACCCTTGAGATTCTGTGATTCTTTTCCCACTGTGGCTGTTGGACAAATCCCCTACCATATGTAAAAGACGACTGTTCGTCAACTACTCTTTGAGGATATGGCATGGTAAGTTATAATAGCTTCCATGTATTTTAATGTATTCTTAACGTTGTTACCAAGTCCTCAGTTTTTTCCTGATCTTGGCTGAATAGTGACAGATAAATTGGGTATCCAGCACATTGGCAGTCTTGTCTGCCTTTAGATTCTGCCTGTGCAATAAATCCAGTACAAATTACAATTTTTCAAAATCACAGTGTTGAATGTAGCTAAATGTTATTGATATTACTTTGTGATTTAAGCTCCTGTTGCAGGGCTTTTTTTGTTAAATTTTGCAACAATCAGAGGTAGGCAAATTCAACAGTTTCACCTGGCAACTCAGATTTGGCAAACATCTTGACTGTATCATTTGATGTGCAGTGTGCATGGAAGGGCAGCTTGGCTATCACCTCACCATAGCTCCCTCTTGGGATAAACAGCTCTATTTCATTATGAAAACAAATCATGGCAAATGAGTGCCACTGTAAAGCTTTGAAGTTCATTCAATATTGAGGATCTACGTTATCTCATATCTCAAGTATGGGAGCCACCATTCAGTAGTACCTTACCACTCATCACTTCATGCTCATTTTCTTGTAGATTTGGTTCCTCACTACAGTAGACCTGGAAAATACAAGTCACATTTTCTGTGTTATAACTCTGGAAGCATCTTTTTTTTTTTTTTTTTAAAGTAATTGTTGTACCTTAAGGACCATTGCAGCAACACTGAGCTTCTGCCCATGGGGGAACAGCTCTGTAAATGAGCCTTTGGCATGGTACTTGGCACATCTGTTTTGTTACTGCAAGAAACTTGTTTCCAGTGATATCACTCTAAAATTCCTTGTTTTCAGGGACCCAAACCCTCATTTTGTCTCAGTATTTTGAATTTTCAGGCCTTGAGTGAGAGCCCACTAAAAGTCCAAACTTCAGTATGTGTTCCCCAAGAGTTCCCACGGATATTTTGAAAGCCGGAACATTTTTATTTGCTTTATAAGAGTTCCCAGGAGCACATGCCAAGGACTGGGTACCCCAGTGTCATAAAACATGAAATAACAGAATGCCTATAAGTGAAAAGCAGCTGTGGTTCAGAGTAACAGAAAGCTGGCAGTGACTTGTTGGGCTCTCCCTGCTCACACTTGTGGTGCCCGCAATGACTTGGTCAGACGTTTGAACTAAGGAAAAAAAAAGACCTGATGCTGCCCAGGCTTTTCCACAACATGCCCGGCCCTGCCAAGTGCAGAGTGTGGCTTCCTCTTTACTTACAGCCTTGGGCTAGAAAAGGTCACAGTGTTCATGTTGATGGCCCAATCTGCATCCACCCTCTCAGATATCTTGAACTCTTTTTCTATATGCAACAGCTTGTCTAGTCTCCAAGTGGTTTTCTAAGAGAAGCAGTGTCCACACCTGTACGTCTGTGACTGTAGCTAAGCTTCTGCTGACACAAAGAACATGATCATTTTGAGTCACCATGAAAAACTGACCTCACCCAGAATGACCTGTACCTTCAACAGCTAGAGGACTCATTACTAATGTGAGATTTGGCCATTTTTCACCTACTGGCTCTGCATATCATAGTCTGATGGTCTGCAGGAAAAAGGGGACAATCAGGACACTCTGTTAGTCCTTTGCCCACTCTTCATCTTCCTATGTTCCAGGGCTGCCCCTTTCACATGGTAGAGTAGCTTCTAGGATGTTATAACAGAGAATGCTATGTCCAAAAAGAAACCAAGGCTAAGGGAACCATTACAATGCTGTGCAGTACTTCCCTGTTCTGTGATAATAAAACTTGATAATTTCTTGTAATAAATACATAGTACATTTGTGTAATTACTTAATAGCTCAATTTTTCTCCCTGAACACCAGATAATTAATTCCATGACACCCTTATCCCTGTGATTGTCTTGAACTGCTGAATCTACATCAGTCCCCAAACTTTGATGAAGTCATTCTCTCTTTGCCATGGATCCTTCCGTCTGGCCTCACTGAACAGTTATGCTTCCTCCTTGCCCTTACCCACATCAGATAATTTTGGCCTCACACCAATTGTGAACACATATCTGACTAATAGGGTGAGATATTTATGGAAAAGAAAAATCAGAATTTATTAGGGTCATAGATAGTTGTCTTTAACACGACAGAGACAGCTTCTAACTTTGCTTAAATTAGTGACAAAACATAATAAAGGCAGAATTTCAGTTTACAGTATTGAAAGAACATCATACTTTATACAGGTTTCTTAACCCTTTCCATATACTTCCATATTAGGCTTGTAATTCACTATTAAAAGTTTACAGGATGCTTTAAAAAAATCCAGACTATAGAAAGAATAATTGTTGGCTTTTTATGTTAATAGATTTTCCATGAAACAATAATATAGTCTTTTATTCACGATTTCACAGTACTTTTCAAACACTGCATTTGAGTAATGTTGACTCATGTCCAAAAAACCCAGATTAAAACTAAAATAAAGAAGCAAACTCTCATTTTGATTCCTATTAGACAAGCTTGTATGTTGTCTAGGTTAATCTACTAAAAAGCCATCATTCCCGAATCAATTCTATGTCTGAAATTCCAACTCCATTTGAAGCACAAGCTTTGTGATAGGTATTTTGAGTCAGGTATGTAGAAATGGGGGGGAAATATAGAAACAGACGGATAAGGTGATCTGAAAGGGCTGGTTGTGCTCTTCATCATTGTACCACTCTGTATTGTTTTCTGTTTGTTATGCTTTTGATTTTCGTTTGTATTCCACAAGTTGAGTAGTCCTCTCTGTTTTGTCAGGAACCATAAGTGTGAAGTGAGCCCTTCCCTTCTTTAAGGAGTTCAAAACGACCTTGGGTACTTATGGGTGATTGTGATTCTTTTTTTCCTAGATGGGCCTAAACCACATAGACCTCTTTAGTTTCACCTTCATAGACAAACCTAAGTCCAGATAAATAGCTCATAGCTGCAGCTTTCATAATGAATGATCCATTCAGTTGAAATATTAACGTCAGGCACTTGTTCACAAAAATTGGCAGATCTTGGACCTCTACATTCAGAGCTCTCTACCCACATATTATAGGATGCTGTAGCACACCAGCTTCATGACCAACATCCAAGATGGCAGTACCATATTCACAGTACTTCTAAAATCCACAGTATTTGTATCTGCCAACAAGACTCACGAAACTCACTCATTCCTGCCAGTCTGGCCAAAAGATGAACAAAGATAATAATGCAAGTCTAAATCTTCAGTCTTTGCATCATCTGTTGGTGACTAAAGCTGATGGAGAAAGCCTAGGATAAATCACCAGAATAGGTAGCTCTGTGCCATTCATGACCAATACTCTGTGAAGTTTTTCTCAAATAACTGTTCTGGCCCTCTTTTCTTGCCTCTGAAACCTCCTTTCCAGAGACTCTGAGTCTTTTAGTTGAGTACCCTTACCCAAAAGCTCAGCATTATAGTAATTAACAGCAGTCTCTCTGTATTCTTTCAAGGTATGGAGGCCTTCCTAGACCATGTGAAGGGGGTCCTGGAGGTGCATTGTGGAAGAGTGGAGAGTAAGGAGGAATGCCAGGGCTGAGAGTTAGAAGGGATGCTGCAGCCCTGTGTGATGCACTGAACCCCACCTGACAGGTGGTCTTTGGTAGGTACAATGTAGAACCTCTGCTGGCAATTGTCACTTGCCTTCTAGGTGGCATTGTTAGTACACAAACAAGGATATAGAAATGGATATTGATATCTGTTATGTCATCCTTTTACTCCTTCACATATATGCTGTTGTGATTACTGACAAAAGGTGGCTAAGTGGGAAGCTGGGAAATAATCCTCTGGTACAGAGGTCAATATATGAGTATAATTCATATAGTCATTTACAGATAGGCCTCCAAAGACTGCCATAAATGCACCAATGACTTTGCTCTTCAGAATTTTATGGTTGTTGAAACATTTAGAGTAACTCTTGCAGCTAGAAAAAAGAGTTTTGCTTTATCAGGAGAGCCAAATAAATGTTTCAAGAACATTTCCAGCTATCTGATGAATTCAAAGAACCTGGTAAAATCCAACCTGGGGAAGCACACTAAACCAAGCTTGCATTTCATCTCAATGTGTTACATGCTATTTATGTGTACTGACTCGTTCCTGTGCCATGGAGACAGAGATTTGTTGATTTATTTGAAAATCCAAACTTTACAGGATTGTGCCACACTATAAACTATTCAGTTCTCTAATCCTAGCACTCAATGTCATGCCCAACAAAAGGCTGTACATAGACAAAGATTGCTCTGACTTCACAGTTGTTGGCTTCGGTCATCTTGATAGTTGTTTGTGAGAACACAGACCTAAGACTCATGCTATTAAGCCAATCTGACCCTCTCTCTTTTCCAGGATGTCTGAGGATTAAGACAGTTTCTGACATTAAACTCTCTGAGATGGTGTCATCACCAAACAAATCCTGGACAGTAGTTATGTCTTGGCAGTGCTTCCCTTGCCATGCCCTAAAACACAACTACTGTTCTCTCTTGATGAAGGAAATGATTTGGAGTAGAAAGGTTTGGGCCATCTGGGGATGTCTATTCACACTAAGACTTCCCAGGAATAGATGTACATCTCTCCTTGATTTTTTATTGTACTTTGCTGAAAACATCAGGTTCAACTAAGAAACAACCAGTGTGCAGGGTTACAGAAAGGGTAAAAAAAGCAAAGCAGGTCATGAAATGACAATAAAATTGAAAGCAAGTTTAGTTTAAAAGGTTTAAATGCTTCCACATATCTCAGCTTCACTGTGAAAACTTCAGAGTCAAATACTAAGTAGTACACCATCTCACTGAATTTTATGTCATTATAGTAACAACGTTATTAAACTTGATATGGTTTTATTTTTAATTTCAATGAAACATATTTCCTGATCTTTTCATAAAAATGACCTTTGGGAACCATAGCAATCTAGATATTTCTTTATTTATCCTTCTGCATCAGCTAATACTTCCAGTCAGAAGCGATATTGGAAAGCATATGAAAACCCTTACATGGTACTATAATGTTATCAGCTAAACGTTTTATTAGAACATTTTACACGAACAAGCTGAAAGCTGTCTTTTATGAAATTACTTAGTATGTTACTGTGAACACAATAGCATCAGTGGATCTGCAATCTGCTTTTGCAAAGGTTGCTCTGTACTCTTTTCCTTCTTTCCTGGAATTTAATGCCTATTTTTTCTGTCTTTCAAACTTCTTTTCTATAACACGTCCCTTTCACAGAATAAAAACCTCAAAAACATGTTTATATATTATCTAAGCAAAACATTTATCTTGTTCTTCAGAACCCCCAACATTTTAGACAGCTTTCCATTATCTGGACAGAATATTACAACAGTTTCCACTGTAGGTTGGATTTTGTAGATGATAGTAGTTGCTAAGAATGGTCCAATAGACAAGAAGTTGTGCAAGAATCAGGAACACTTGAAGTCTGGGCTTAACCCAGTCTACCCACTGATTTCTGCAAGGGACTGTGAATTTCATTGAAGACAAGGGTTTATAAAAATAGTTTTCCAAAATACCCTAGTTGATGTTAATGAAGTGAATAAGCCTGAAGGGCACTGAAATCCTTGTATGTGATTGAACAAGCTTTCTGAATGCTCTGAATATTTGAAAATCAAGCAGTGGTCTAAACTGAAGTCACAAACTGCCAAGTCTCAAAAATCTGAGAATATGGACTTATAAATGCAGGTCCTTAAATCCTTTTGAAATCATGTCTCAAAAGAAACCCTTTCCAGTATTCAGAAATTTGGGGAAATAGAAAATGATCAGAAATAATTTTCTTCATTTTTGAGCATTCACAAAGTGAAAAGAAAAACATTTTAAAATAGAAAAGAGATTGTTCCATCTATACAGTTTCCAAGGCAGATGTAAGACAGGAATAAAAAGAAAATTTCATTCCCGGAAAAGCTTGGCAGTATGAGTTAGGAACTCATATAATAGGAACTGAGGAACTAATAAATAATGCCATAAATAAATAAAAAGGAAAAAAAAAAGTGTTTTTTTTTCAGAATTCCACTATTAATTTGGAATAAATATGCACTAGAGGAGTTACTTTCTAATTTGCCAAGTGGCAAAACAGCTAGAAACAATACTGACTAAAATTAGTATATGAATTCTCTGTTTTTCTACTGAATTTTAGGTTTTAGTGGAATTTCATATCAAGTTAATCTAACTTCCAGTTCTGATAGGATCAAGGAAATGAGTGGCTTGTTGCTAGGATTTTTCTCCATGGCTGTCTTAAATTGTCTGGGTGACTATGAGTGGAATTTATACTATTGCAGTTCTGACTAGAAAACTGAATTTCTTGAAAGAAGGTAGGATAGAACAATTTTTTCCTTCACTTATAACGTTTCCTAGAAGTCTGTTTCTGTTGTTAAAGTCTCTGTGGTATCAGTGTAATAAAAAGAAGTGTTAGATCTATACTGTTTTTCCACAATATACTTTGACATAATTACATAATTTATGGCCTGTATCTTTATTAACACAAAAATAATTAATTCATTTCAGTGACCACAACATCAGTCTTTAAGTAAATTTGTGTTTAACAGCAAGTCATTAGCTTATTACTGACCTAAGATCATTGTGACAGCCAGGTCAAGTGAGGAATTTAGGGATCTGAGGTACATAAACAGCTGTAAATACTGTTCTGCAGAAATGCATATGAAGAAATAGACAAACACTAATTTTAGCCTCAGTGTAACACAAATCACTGTATGGCAAATTCATCCGAAAGTAAGTCCATAGATCAAACAGATTTGCACTCTCTTATCTTGGAATTAAGTTTAGCTCAGGACATCAATTAGAGTAGGTAGAGCTGATGTTCTGACAAAATGAAATGCTGAGAATCAGCCCATTTTTTTTAACAGAATGAGACAAATGCTGCCCTCAGTTACATTCCCAGGCCTCAGATAACATGAGGATAATTGAATGCAGTTTTGGTTCAATATTTCTTGTAATTTAGAAGCTATGGAGCAATCAAGCAATATGACCTTTAGTGGTCCACCAAAGAATCAAGTTCTGCTCTGTATGGGATCCAGACTAATCAATATCCTATTACGAACATAGCGTTTTTTTTACAACGGAGACATACTGGGAATAGCCTGGACAAAACATTTCTGTCTGCAATGGCTCAGACTCAGTAGATTCGCAAACAAACTATTAGCTTGTTAAATCTACGCTTTTCAATAAAATGACATGGAAGTTTAAGCTATAATGTACAATATGATACAAACGTATCCAATCTTAACTCACTCAAGCACTCCTTATTAAATCAAATGTTCAAACAATGTTCAGTAAAACTTCCTAAGAGTTTAGAATCAGTTCATTAAAATAAATAAATAAATGAAAATAACAAGCTTAAATTACCTTGTCAGGTGTAATAGACATATAACAATCAGAAGTATGGGATAAAGTCAATATTGTTATAAGGTCTAATTTTTCTCTTAGATGATAGAGGACAGAATTCACTGAAGGAAATCTGAACCCCACAGGGAGCCAATGACTTTCAGTGAGCCAGGATATCATCTATTGGTTTCAAGCAGCAGGGTATCTGATAGCATCCTTGACTTGAAGAAATATGAGGTGAAATCCTGCCATCGAAGTCAATGGCATCTCTCTAGGATCACTTCAGCATGCTCAGACTTTCACTTGTTAGGTCAGTGCAAAATAAGCCCAGTACTAGAGATGTGCCCAAACACAGATGTTGACAAGTAGAGGGGAAAAAAGCACTGGGCCTGTTCCTATTTTCACAAGATCATCTCCATGGAAGCAAAACCAGCACATCTCCATGTGCACTCACCTATACTTTAACTCAGGAATAAGGAGGAAAAAAAGCACAAACCCCACTCAGGTTATCATTTTCCTTCAGAATGGGCTTGTTTTCTTAAAACAAAATAGCCAACAGCCCTGTTATTAAAATCAGTAATGAACTAAACTGTCGTCATTCATAGAATCATAGAATGGTAGGGGTTGGAAGGGAACTTTAGAGATCATCTAGTCCAACCCCCCTGCAAAAGCAGGGTCACCTAGATCAGGTCACATAGGAACATGTCCAGGCAGGTCTTGAAGACCTCCAAGGAAGGAGACTCCATAACCCCCCTGGGCAGCGCTGTCACTCTCACGGTGAAATAATTTTTTCTTATGTTTAAGTGGAACTTCTTGTGTTCCAACTTCTTTCCATCACCCCTTGTTCCATTACTATCTACTATAAAAAAGAGGGATGTCCCAACCTCCTGACATCCACCCTTTAGATATTTATAAATGTTAATAAGATCACCCCTCAATCTCCTCTTCTCCAGACTAAACAGCCCCAGTTCCCACAGCCTTTCCTCGTATGAAAGATGTTCCATTCCCCTGATCGTCTTGATGGCCCTGCGCTGGACTCTCTCCAGAAGTTCCGTGTCCCTCTTGAGCTGAGGAGCCCAGAACTGGACACAGGACTCCAGATGAGACCTCACCAGGGCAGAGTAGAGGGGGAGAAGAACCTCCCTTGACCTGCTGGCCACACTCTTCTTGATGCATCCCAGGATACCATTAGTCATTGTCCTTTTATTTTTTAAGATGCCTGTTTTTATGGTGAATGATGCCTTTAAATCGTGGTAAAACAAATTTAGTGAACTTGTAGATCAGATTATATTTCACTTGTTCACATTCATTTCCCAGTAAGGCAAGAATTTTAGTATGTATATTACACTGTGGCAACAACTGGATGAAGGATGCTATATCCTATCAAGTGCATGAGTTCTTTTGCAGTGAGACAGTCTATGAAGTGGTTCAGGAGGGATTGCAGTATGTCCTACAATGCCACATACTTCTTGCTGTGTGGTGCTGTGCAAGGGAATAAGTTTGGGCCCTCACTGCTGACCTATGGCAGGGAGATAGGAAGGGTCCATTCTCAGGAGGATTATGGAAGTCTCCAGCCTGCTAGGCCTAAAGAAGAAGCTGCTCCTTTTGTGGGTCATCAGCTCCTTCTTTCTCTTGGCAAGCACGTTTGGTGTTGCTGTTGTTACCTGTGCTGAGGGTGAGGAAAGAGGTGGAAAAGTTTACTGCTGTGTCTGTGGAGATTTTAACTCTCTCCAGAAGTCATTTATTAGGTTTTGAGAAGATAATTTGATATAACTAGAATTGTTTGGGAGGATACAGCTCTTCAGTGAGTGCATTTCTCTTGGGCTTGAGTTTTTCTTGGGTGAAAACCCGGCTTGGGTTTCTACAGCAGGTCATAAAGAAAAAATGGTAGATGTAAAGTTTTTTTGTATAACCTTTGTACTGCACCATATTTAATATGCTTTTCTCTGGTTACTTGTTTGGGTTAGGAGTAGTTATAAAGGCATTGGAGGGGGGGAGGAAAGGAAGGGAGAGAAAGAGAGGAAGGGAAGGAAGGAAGGAAGGGAAGGAAGGAAGGAAGGAAGGAAGGAAGGAAGGAAGGAAGGAAGGAAGGAAGGACAGACCTCTGGAGTCTTTCAGACTCCTCTTTGTGCTTGGTAATGTTCTAAAGAATCTGTATGAAAAGTTGTTTTTTAATTTCTTCTCTCCCTTCTCCCCAAAGCAGGCAAGAAAATCTGTACTAAATCACTCTAATCTACATCTACTTGATCACTGTTTGCTATGCTAATGAAAAATTACCGATGTTTGACTTGTCTGTGGGGGGGAGACAGGGGTAGTTTTATAAGAGTGAGAGGAATTTTTCAAGAATGTTTTAAGCCCTATTGGAGTCAACACCTTGTGTCCCTGAGGCCATGGCTTGAGACCTTGTAAGCCATGACTTAACACTGTATGCATCCTTAAAACTGAAATAATGAGACATCCATAACTGTTGTGGCATGGTCACATTGTCTCTGTATCTGAATGAAGCTGACCTTTTACATACCAATGTTCTGTTGCTGCTAATAAAAAAAAAAGATTTTTTTTTTCAGAAATAGGACTAGAAAGAAATATTACTAACACTTTAGTAAGATCTATGTATTCTGACTGCAATGAAATGAGAAAGGTCAAATTTTCTCTCTCATCTTTTTTTTTTTGTATTCTCTAAGTTCTCACCCATCTTTGTTGTACTAATGAAATTAAGATATCCTTCATGATATAACTGTGAGCTAGGGGGATCTAAATTACCTTCATCTGGCATCATTCCAGTATACTATAAATGAAGTAATTGTCCTTGACTATAAAATTTGCATTTTCAAGACTTAATTGCTATCATTACATCTTTTTCTAATTCTATTAATTTAACTGAATGGAGCATTTGGTTTTATGGTAAAAATTTGCATTAAAACATTGTACATCTAAATAGAATTTTAATATTTGCGTCAAAAGCTCAGTACAGTTGTCCCATAGGACCTGAATAATTTCACTAGAAGAGAATAGGAAGCAGTCACACTTTAGGTCAACAAACAAGTTTTCCTTTGGTGAATATTAATAGAACTTGCTGTAACAGGCTTCGTGTGCTGAAATTCACCCCTGCCTGAATGCTGCCAAAGTGTTATTAATCTGTGAATTCCATATCCTAACTCTTAACAATAAATGTATTTGCTCAGATACAGTGTAAGTAGGTTGTATGTTTGCTCTGTCTAGGAAGGATGCATGCCAAGGAGGTCTGTCTTCTGAAGGAATCATTCCATCCCTGATTGAGTCATAGAATCACAGAATTATAGAATCATTCAGTTGTAAAAGAGCTTTAGAATTATGGAGTCCAACCACTAACCTCACACTACCAAGCCCACCATGAAACCATGTCCCTCAGCACCTCATCTATGGTATCTTTTAAATATCTCCAGGGATGGTGACTCTACCATCTCCCTGGGAAGCCTATCCCAGTGTCCAACAGCCCTCTCAGTTAAAAAATTCTTCCTAATATCCAATCTAAACCTCCCCT
The DNA here is from genome assembly GCF_028858725.1 of Colius striatus. NCBI lineage: Eukaryota > Metazoa > Chordata > Aves > Coliiformes > Coliidae > Colius > Colius striatus. The sequence goes on along the minus strand of NC_084762.1, from coordinate 21,279,008 downwards.
GGCACAACTTGAGGCCATTTCCTCTTGTCTTAGGAGAACAGACTGACTTCCACCTCACTACAGCCTCCTTTTCAGGTAGTTGTAGAAAGTCATTGTGTCTCCCCCCGAGCTTCCTTTTCCCTAGGCTAAACAACTCTAGCTTGCTCATCTGCTCTTCATCATACTCGTGCTCCAGACTCTTCACCAGTCCCATTGTCTGTCTCTAGACACACTCCAGCACCTCAATGTCTTTCTTGTAGTGAGAGGACTGAAACTGAACACAATATTTGAGATGTGGCCTCAGCAGAGCCGAGTACAGGGGGACAATCACTTCCCTGATCCTGCTGGCCACACTGTTTCTAATACAAGCCAGGATGCCATTGGCTTCCTTGGCCATGTGGGCACACTGCTGGCTCATATTCAACTGCCTGTTCATCCATACCCCAAGATCCTTTTCTACCAGGCAGCTTTCCAGACACTCTGCGCCAAGCCTGTAGCATTGTATGGGGTTGTTGTGGCCCAAGTGTGGAACCTAGAACTTGGCTCCAGCCTGTCCAGGTCCCTCTGAGAGCCTTCCTGCCCTCAAGCAGATCTACACACCCACCCAACTTCATATATCTGCAAACTTACTGAGGGTGCACTCAATCCCCTCATCCAGATGGTTGATAAAGATATTAAACAAAACTAGCACCTTCTACCCTTGTTAGGCTGTATCCTTTACTACTGCTTGAGAAAGCATTGTATATGCAATCAACATTTCTACAAACTTATGTGTGTGTGTAGTCATCTAGCCAATGTCCACCATGCTATGAAATGAATTAATTGGTCAGTGTGTGAGTATCTATTTAGAAAAGACTTCTTGTTGCAGGGGACCACTTTCAGTCATTACATAGTTAACACTGCATGACTTTTTAGAACTTTTTAATTTGTCTTCCTTTCTTCATTCTTTTCTGACAACACAAGGTACCTTAGTCATACAAAGACTATGGACAAACAGTTAAAGCAGTGTGAGCAATCTGAACTAGCTGAATATAGTGCAATTGCAATAATGCCACGTGCAGCTTTTTATACATAGGGCCCAGCAGTAAGGTGAGACTGCATTGCTGAGCATACAAAACCTGAAACTGAGCCCATCTTTTTGTAGTGGTTTTGTATGGTGCTTAGTGGAACTTGCAAAGTATGTCCCTTGCAGGTGTGGAGTCCCGGTCTTGGCCAGGCATTGCAGATAACAACTGACACATGGATGAGCAAATAGTGTTTGCCTCTGGTCAGAAAAGTCTATGCTATTTTCCATGTCATGTTGATAAATATCATTGAGTTCTAGAACTTATTATTTATGGAAACAATCAGGCTGGATTTGTTTTATATTGAATATGTCTGTGGGGTTTTTTTTTAAAACTTTTTTTTTGGCAACATGAGTGATATTTCACAAGAGATAGAGTCTGCTTGTGACAGAAATGTCATTAATGACTCTTAATACATGTTATATTTACTGGACTTTATAATCGTTGTGTAATTAAGATTCACAACTGGCTTGTGAAGCAGAAAAGATGAAGGATGTCTCCATTAAAGAGATTTATGGGATGGTTAAATTAAAGATAGGTTTCTGAAAGTGTATAGGTATCATTTCTGATTGGTTTCAGTACATAAATACCTGTATGGGCCAGAAGCTCCTGCAAAGCTGCAAATTGAGACACTGATGCCAGGCTAGACCCAAAAATGGGAGCAAAGGATGAATCCTCTATGTAGGCTAATGACTTTTGGGCAAGTACTACAGTAATTTTGCCTTCTGCCCTTGTCTCCTGAATGTGAATCATGCTTCCTCACTGTGGTGACTGTGTGATGGTTCATGGTAGACTGTAAATGCAATATAAATCTGGTAAGAGCAGGTCACCTTTGCTGTTTCTTCTACAGTCATCCAAATACACTACATTTCTATAGGAGTCTGGCCTTTACTGGATAAACTTTAGTGTCACAGATGGGGAAAGGGCTGCTGAGCTATAGTTCAGTGCTGAATCTCCCAGTCCTAAAAGCATCATCTCTGTTATGTCATTGGAATCTGTTGTGCTGTTCCTGGCATGTGCTCATGTTAAGAAGGCTCACAGGGTATCTGCTCTACACAAAGACTGCATTTTTTCCACTTCAGAGAGGACCCTGTGGATGTTCTTTCTGAACGGGTGAATTTCATTTGATGTAAACATTATGCTAAAGCTGAATTTCTAGGCAGTTTATATGATAGTGCATTAGAATAAGGAAAAAAAATCCCAATCACAAAAAAATACAAATCCAAACCAAAATGCATATTCTTTTGAAAAATCCAGGTCTAGTTGTTAACATCAATTATTTCAAACACCTACTGACTTTTCTAGCACATCTATCTCATTGAATCTTGGAAGTGATTTTATATGCTTTAAGCATTTGATCACATAATCAGCTTCTGCAAAACAATGTAAAGGATCCTGAGTATTTTCCTGGCAGATAGTCATGTCAAACCTGACAGAAACAAACATAAGGGAACAATTGTTGTTAAAACACATTGCATCATTTTGCATGCTAAAGCATTTGCTCTGGTAATCCACCATGCTGATGTGTCCCTCTGCTGATGCCATCTGAGCAACGACTGCATTCTTAAAGTTGACATGTGCATCACATTACAGCAGTGATTTTGTTAAATATCATCGGCATAATGGATATTCAGAAGAGATTCATAATCTTGAAAGGTGGCTTGAATCCACAGATCTCATCCATGTTCTGGTGACTCAGAGCATTTTGGAAACTCATTTTATAACATCTCATGCTGGCTTGGGCAAAGGCAAAGTAAACAGTCGCCTAGGGCAGCAGACTTAAGCGAGAGGCAGTCAAAGTCTCATTTCCCACTCAATCTCTGCTGACAATGACAGGAATACAATCCTTCAACCTGCCTCTTCACTGTCCCTCCTTGCGTGCCTTTCTCCAGTTTAATTCTTGAGGAAATCTAAAGAAGGCTTTTTACCTCCTTCCAGTTTATTTTTCTCATTCATTCTCCCTCTAAAGCTCCTGCTGATTTCTCCTAAGTTTTGCCCTCCAGAGACACTCCACTACTTCCTACTTGGGCTATTTTAGGAGTGACAGAATCCCTTGTGCCCTCCCAGCCTCACATTTCTTTATTTAAATAACTATTTACTCTTTTTTTTTTTTTTTCCCACTACCTTTGTTGAATAGCCTCAGCCAGCCTTGGGTTGATGGTAGCATGAACTATGTGAGAAATACACATTCTTGTGCAAAAGTATACCAGGTCTCTTGCCCGTTGATAGTCATTGCTCTAAAAGAGCTTTTTCATACTGAGGAAAAATAAAAGACAGATGTAGAAACTTTTGTAGCATTGCCTATGATTCACGAGATTAAATGAGACAAAAGTAAAATGCTGTCAGCATGTTATTGGAAAGGTGTGGCTTTGTTGGTAATGTTATTCAAGCAACATAAAATTAGATTGCAGAATTCGTTGCCATGGGATGTTATAGAAGCCAAAAGGCATCGGTGGCTTCAGAAGGGAATTGTTCCATCTATGACTGTTAAACGCAGTTATCTAGACACAACATCAAGGAAACCCCTAAAACGATGGTTGCTGTAAAGTATTTGGCTATATCAGTGCAAGGATCACTCATTCCATCAACCAAGCTGTAACTGTGTCAAGGCTGAGCTTTCAGTTTCTCTCAGTAATTCGTGCCTCATGTTTAGGTTGCACTATTGTGGACTTAGTCATCTGAAAGTTATGTCATTTGAAAGCAAAGCTAAATGAAGCTTCTTTCAAGTGGTAGTTTATCCTCTCTGTGTTGAGAACACTTTAGAATGAGATAAATTACCTAGATTAGCTGTCCCGTACTTCTCTTATGATTTATATTTTTGAACAATGTGCTTACCTACTTCATCTGTAAAAATGAGCAGAGTCTGGAAAGAAGTTTGTTCTTGCAAGCAAGAAAGCAAGACCTCAGTCTGTATAGGTGTTACTCATATGTGTACTATGTGTCCTTCTGCACATTTTTATTTTTCTTCTGTCTCAAAGCTTTGGACTGCCCTAACTTGCTCAGCTTGGACAATTCTACCTCCTTTGTCCATATGTGATACACACTCGTTCTCTCAACCTATACTGCAGAGGTGATTCAGTCTTTTAGAATAAAAAAACAGCAAATTGCCTTGAGAACAATGCAATATCCTAAAATCAGTAGAATAGCAATTTGAGTTATATCTTACCCAAGTGAAGACAGAAGTTGCTGAAAGTTTTCTTGCACATTGGTCTATGTTCAACTAGCATATGTAAGAAAGCAGTAGATCCTTCACTCATTTGACATTATTTTTGCCAATAGAAGTAGGCATTTATTAATTTATTTTTCTGTTTTCCAAACTCACTGTCTCAGATCTCTACTGACAATGGTCACTGTCGAGACAATCTTGGATAGGAAAGAGGGGAAGTGTGATGTCAAACACGATGTTTTTGCTTACTGCTCTCAAAATCTTAATTAATATAAATACCTCCACTAAGTGTTTGTATCTCTTCAAGACTCAATAGGTGATGCTGGTCGTGCCTTGGCAGAGGTTTTAGAAAGAATGGGAAGGAAGCTTGCAGCTCAACAAATACTACATTGATAGCTGGCAATGATCTTGCTCTGTGTTCTTTTAATGCTTTTCAGGTAGATCTCAAGGGTGATTGAGGATAAAATTGTGGTCTGGTGTCATTGTAGTTAATAATAGCTTGCTAATGCCTTCTGGGTACAAGGAGGATTTGAGAATACATGCGCCAGTGGAGTTCTAGCAGGACCTTTGCCTGGGGCTCAGGGAGGTTCAGCAGCAGTTCAAGGTTCGAGCAAGTAGCACTACAGAGAGCTTGAGTGGTACATGGAAACATTGCCTAATTTTGACATCCAGAACCTAACCGTGCTTGCTGTTTCTGGGAAGGCTGCATTATTTCTTCCATTCAGCCTGGGACTTCAACGGGTTTGGTATCTCAGATTCTTCTTTCTTAGCCTGTCATCTGTTCAATCACGTAAAAATTGAAGTCCATGTCTCTTCTTCCTTTAAGAAATAAGTATTCAAAATAAACCTCCAAACATGTGGAGGCTTATATTTCATTAATTGCAGATGGCTATCTTTTTTCTATTACTTTCTAATATCTTTTAAAATTTACTTATAGAAATGTGATAGCGTTTTAGCTAATAATTCTACAGGTAATGAAATGGACTTTGACAGACACTCAGTAAAGAGCCTCTGAATGTAAAAATGAAACTGCTAGTATGAAAGAGTTATCTCTATTAATTACTGGAAATAGACTGCAAAAATCCAAGTTGCTGAGCAATGTCTATGTGGCAAAGTAAGAAACTGGTCAAATACAACAAACCCTGAGGTCCATATGTCTTCTCTCTCCATTGGAGGCTGTTAACTGCTGTAACTGAGATTTGTATCAATTACCCTACATACAGCTAAAATGACAAGAGTTTTTCTATCAGGCTTACATCCTACTCACTCATCCATCTCAGCCACATTAGTGGCTTCAAAATGTTAACAGGTAACCAAGACTGACCTTCTTCTCAGCCCCGAGTGAGCTTGGGGATTTTTTTTTTTTTTCCATTCTGTACTTGTGTGTGGACAACACAGATGGCAGGCAAGCCTATGTAGACACTATGAGTAAAGCTGGATTGCTTTGGATGCTATGCAAGTGTTGCTATGTAGGTGACACCACAGTGGGCTACACACCAATTGAAAACTGAAGGGAAAAGTAGAATTTTTGAGAAGGTGTTTGTAGATGCAGGCTTTTCAGGACTTGATACTGAACTGTAGAGTTCATCTCCTCATGATTTAAGATTCATTGATTAATGCATCTATTTTTGATTTTAGACACTTGAAACTGTTACTTAGAAAAAAATTTGTATTAAATAGTTTTTTTTAATGTTATTGCTTCATATCATTCTAGTTTAACAGCTAAAACAAAAAATGAACACCCTTTTAAAACTATTTAATGTTACTTTAAAAAAACCCCAAACACTTGCCTTCTGGAAAGGTCTAAATTCAGTCTCAGTTGTGGTGGAACACCAAACAATTTTATGTGCATTTGTGGCCTAGTTCCAGTTCCTGAAGTTTTCCTCCTATGTATGGTGGGTTTTTTTCCTTTCCATCTCTCACAGTGTTCTGTTTATTGTTCTTACAGCTTAAAGTTTTCATCTTTCCTAGCCATTGGTTTGTCAGTTATGATCAAGTGTCAAAATGAAAGCAAACATAAACATTAGTTATCAAAAATTACATCATCTGTTTGCATACTCCTTAGCACAAAGGATTTTTTCTCTCAATGCAAACCGGATGTGAATAGTAACTAGATACATGAATTGTCTTCATACCCATTTTCACATCTGGAATCTAACAGCTAGGTTGGGTAACCCAGTATTTTCCTGCCAGCCATGGAGGTGGATTATATAAGGAGTAATTTAAAATATTTTAATACTGGAGGTTATTAAAATATATTTTACATACCATCTTTTCTGCAGGAAAAATATTTCAGTCCCTTCTCCATAGGAAGGTTGTTATAGCATCTCTAGTTACATGATCTTCCTACTTTAAAGTCTTCCGCATTTTTTTCTTTTCCCCTCCTATACTTCATGTTTTGATGAACAATAGGATAGGTGCCATGCAAAATAAACGTTAAAAAATTAGAGTCGGGAACATCACATAGAAGGTTACCTTTACTTTTGCTACCATAAAATGCAATCTTTTATTATTTGGGGAAAAAAGAATAAAACCTTTGCTATTTTAGATTTTCCTTTTCACTTAAGAGAGGTTATTTTTTGCAATCCATTGTTTTTTCAGTTGATAATATTTTCCTTTTCAGTACAATTATAACAAATTGTAGACAAGTATATTTTCTCCATTTGAAGAAGAAACAGTAAATGGGGTAAATTGGTTGTTCTCACGATTCGATTTTTTTTTCAAGTCACTATAGAGATTTCCATTTGACCAATACAAATCAGTCAGCCCAGATGGGAGAAATTCAAACTAAAGCCCAGCTACATTTACCCATAAATTGTCCATTTCCACCTTGACCATTGTGCCAATCTTAACTGCTTATTGTGTGAGCTAAAGTAGATCACTGGGTTCACAACAAGCTTTTAGGAAGTTCTTTGTAGCTATTTCAGCATAAAATCATGGTTCTGTGGATTAGATGGCAGAAATGTGGACTTGGTCTATAACTGGTTTAGGCAATGATACTGTTATTCTTTTACTTGGTGAATAGTGATTCTAACAGTAAGCTGAGGCTTTCCGTGTAGATGGTAGGGAGAACAGCCGTTGCCTTGAGGAAAAATCAGAACATTCCATTTTAAAATATCTTTATAAAGCCATGTAAATGTATTTTGCATTTTATGTCTCTGGTAATATTTAAGCACAGCAGGGTCAGGAGTAGAGTTGCTGAGATATTGGAGTGAGAGCTGTCATCAAGATGTTGCTAGTGTTTGGGTCACTTTGGCACCTGCAGTCTTGAGATTTCAAAGCTTTCAAACTAAATTCAATCTTAGTCTGACTGCAGTCTCAGCTACTTCTTCAGAGATTTGAACTTCTGATAGGCAGTTTTGTTGAGATTGACAGCAAGCCTGCTAACTTTTACCTGTTATGGTAGATTGTTTTAATGTTTATTACACTTAATATAAAAGTGGTCTAATGCAATCCCTGGATTTTCATTTTTGAAGACATTAGACATTTCTCCAGTGGCAAAATCATATCTACTCTACTTTTTCATAAAAGTTTCCAGCTTTTCTGCATGCATGATTGTGTTAACGCTCTCTACAGATCCCTAATTTCCTCTATCTGAAAGCCATTGAGATATCTCATTGTCCTTTTGCTGTCACTGAAATATCTGGAGTGCTTCTTGATATCATCAACGAGCTTTATGTGGAGCTGGGCTCCTTTTCTTATTTCTCTGTTGATGTAAAAGGATTGCAGAAATGCCCATGTGTGGACAACTGTAAGAGCAGAATGATGGCAATCCCTGGCTGGCCAGTGGCCCCTCAGGGTACCGTTACCATCCACTGTAATGCAGAACAGCCTGTAATAACTTATATCTGTTTTGGGTATAGAGACAGAAGAAAGGGAACATACTACTTTCTTCTGTGACTTACTGCCCTGTAAAAGAATTTTAAAGAATCTTTGGGGAAAAATTTAAGCCTCAGATGCACACATGTGGATCTCATTGATTTCATAGGAGGCCACGTGAGTGTGTACATTAACAGACAGAATATGGCTTTTGATCTTTAAGAGAAATTAATATAAAATATGGAATTACACTACTGTGTAATAGGATATTTTTTACTACTTTGTTAAAAGTACTCCTCAAACTCAAATACAAAACAATATAGCTTCCCAGGCCTTGGTCTTACAATGACATATCTTTGCCAATACTTATCACCTTCTGACATTGTTTGTAAATATGTTTGGCTGTTATGCTTTGAACTTCAGCAGAACATTTGTACTTAGTAAAAACGTAAGACTAAGCACCCTCCTGTCCTCACGTCTGTCCATGCTCAAGAATGACATTATAATTGGAAGAGAAATGAGAAATGGTCGCCATGACTATCTTCAGGGACTCCCTTGTGACCATTTATTTCCTACTACCATGCAAGACACAACCGTGTTGGCTAAACTTTCATTCCATAAGCCTTCAAGCACAGAGCACTTCAGCACGCACTTTCATATAAGAGCCTATAGCTTGCCAAGTACCTCTTGTAGCTAATGTCTAAAGGAGTGTCATGGATTTAAAACCTCTGTTGGCATAGACCTTGCAGAAACATATAAGACTGACAGCTAGAAGGTGGTTCCTCAGGGCTCACAGCTTCAAACTTCTGCAACTGCTTCTATCTGTGAGTGGGTGTTAATGAAATGCAGTGAACCTTAACTGGAGGTCTTTGCTTTCATTTGACCTACCTGAAATTCTCTATCTGTTGGACTGACAAATGTATTCACCATGAAATCTGAAGCAGCTTCTGTCTGGAAAGGTTCCCACAAATAGGAAAATAAGTTCAGGTGTGAGGAAGAGGCACTGAGCAGAGTCTGCCTTTCACAAGTTTTCAGTGGGAACAGCAAATTCTTCTTAAAGTGTTTCTTTACCAAGGAAATGGCACAACATCAGATCTTTTCAGATCTCTTTATTAAACTGTTGAATTGCAAATAAAAGGAAGCTAAACTGTAGGAGTCACTTCATCAAGGTAACTGTCTTGGGTGAAAAAGATTGTTGTATCATCTCAGAACAAGAATTTACATGTTCCCTTTTGAAATGAGCTGTGGTCTTGTTCTGTGTTCCCTAGAACACAAGAACGCTTCTCCTAAAAGGTTCCCATAAATCTCCTCAGTCATAAGACTGGTTTTGTTCCTGTTTTTGCACTTCGGCGTCTCAATCTTTTTGGCTGAAGTATTCGGTGTGTATTCACCTTCAGGCAAAAACTGAATCTAGAACATTTCCATCTGATGCTCTAGGTGAGATTTTAGGAAACTGTGAACAATGGAAGGGAAGGATAATAACAGAAATATGCATGCAGCCCTAGCCATAAATGTCACTTACATTTTAGCAATAATAAATATGTATCTTTTACTGTATTTGTATTTTACTGAATCTTTAAGTCTAATGGTGAATATTTTTTGCTATTAAGCTTCATGGATCAGAGCTGAACTAATAATATTCTACAAAAAGCCATCTAGCTCTAATTGTAGTTTTATTGTTTAGTTGATTGTATCAGATGCTATTTATTCCATCCAGACCCACATCTATAAAAGATTTACTTTTTTTTAATGAAAATAATTTGATGTGCAAAACCAGATTTTTGTCCAGTGCATTGACATAACTGGAGACTGTGTATTAGACAGCACCCATTTATTGCCCGCTTTGCAGTGGGAAGATGTGCCTGTAGTGCTTTGGAGAGAAGTGCTGTCAAAACTAAGACTCTCTACATAATGCTGTATTACAATGAACCTTTTCAGTGTGTAAGGCAGTAAAATCCCTGTCATCTGAATTCCATATTCTTCAATTATCATAACTTGTGATTCAGATAAATGGGAATTACCAAGATATAAACTTGCAGGATTTATTAAGTCACTGGATATTAATCTCTTCCTAGTATTTATATATAATCTGCAGCATGATCTGGCACATAAACACATCAGGTTTGGTTTATTTAACCAATTCAGTGCAAAATTTCTCTTGCACCAAAAAATTACATTCAAATTTGATCTCAGAGTAAATATGTTCAAGGTTGGAAGTATATCCTAACAGTCATCAGAAAGAAGGAAAGTCAATACAGATGAAATAAAAAAAAATTATCTGTATTGCAGCTCATGTAGGAATGAAGATAGCATCTACCTTCATTCTTTTCCAGCTCCAGGAAGATTCCAGATAGTATTTTGGATTAGTTCTTTCTTATATTTATGTTACCAGAATGGAGTAGAGAAAGTCTTGGGGCTATTGAAGCACTATGGTAAATTGTCTGAAATAGGTGCAGATAGATGATCTGTAATTTTCTTCCTGGCATCAGAAGTGAGAGTGGATGCCAAAGGTAGTTTTTCTCCACATCAAAGGTGCAGATAAAGTTTATTGTTCTGTAGGACATCTTAGTTGGCTGTAGAGATGTGTACATTAAACACTTAAATCTACATCTTCTGCTTGCCTGTATGCTTAGCATTCTGTTGGTGCTGAATGCTTCTTTCATTTTTTATTTTAGCTTGTTCATGCAGTTAATCTACAGTTATTTTCTGTAAAGAAAAATGTGTATACTGGAGTTCAGAAAGCCTCATCCTCTTTTGGGTGCTGTGTTACCTTCTTGCTGACTGTCAGGGACAGGAAGGGTCATAGGTACTGTTCCCCTATGGAAAGAGTGAATTGGGTATGTCTATTTTTGAAGTGGGAAAAGAAGTATTATCCACCCTTGTTTTTTATTTTGGTGCTCAAACATGACTTAAAAGCTGGATGCCAATGAGGAATATCCGTTGGGGGAGAAAGGAACCCAGCACTGTGCTCCTCTGTGATTGGGACTGGCTACATTGTTGCTGGGTGGAACAGCCGTAATACTGTTGCTGCTTCTGCTCCAGCACAGTGATGTTTCTGCTCCAGATTGTGCTGACTCATATTCAAGAAAACATGATACGCAGACACAATGCACTGTAACTCTTTTCCTTTCCCCCAGTAGCCTCGGTAAGTGGTTTCTTTTTCCTGTCTATGCATATGGTGGTGCTAATATAGCTTTACTGTTAGAATTAATAGGAGGGGGAAAGGTAAACTTGTAAATGGATTGGTAACAGACAGATTAATCTTGGAGAGAGCATTTAAATGTAACCTGCTGTTTGTGGTACATCCACCTTCCTTTAAAGCTGATCAATCCTGATAACTTGCCCGTCTCTACAAACTACACTTGTTAGAGCTGTGTTCTTAAATGGGAGAAGTGCTTACAATGCCCATTTACAACTGTATTCTGTTTAATTAGTCAGCACAGCCAGTGCTGCAGGGATAGATCACTTACCTTCAAAGATTTGAGAAAGTTAATAGTACAGTATATCATTTTAATTATTATTGAATTAATGTTGTGTCTTGAAGAATATGTAATGCAAATCACAAGAAATGCCCTCAAGTGACCCAAGGGTTGTGCTTTATTAGAAAAGTAATAGATCCATTGCTTAAATATAGAGAGAGGTTCTTTCTTCAAATGTCACTCTGCATTGGGCTTCTCTGTATGTGTATGTGGAAATGAAATCCTCTTGCTTCTACTTTGTTCACAGAAACTTTCTGTAGCTCATGCAATAAATGGCTGAGACAGTAGGTATAATATCAAGAGATGAAGAGGCGATCCAAAATAACATCGATCATGAAGACCCATTTCTGAATCATGATGTAATGACATCCTCTGTTTACTCTGCCAGCCCTTCATTATCCAGTCTTAATGAAGAGAAGGGAAGCTCAGCTGTGCCAGAAAGACTGTCCACCCTCTCCAGCAAGACTGTGGCTGAGGCAAAAGCCCTGACTGGCCCAAAGGTGTTTAGTGGTGGCCAGGCACAGAGAACAGCCTCTGGGTTGGCTGAGCATCACCCAACAGTTGTAAATATGCTGTCAGGTGACTCACCATACACTGTGATAGTTGGTAACCTACAGCCTGTGAGCATTACCTCTCTGTGCTTCAAAAGCCCCTGCTGTGATGGTAGCCCAAGTTCGGTGGTGCCACAGGTCCCAAGGGTGCCTGATGAGGCTGATGAGTCAACTGGGACTGTCACTGCACTGCCAGGGACCGACCCTAAGGGCTGCCACACACAGCAGGCAGGGAGCAGCCCCATGGGCAATCCAGTCCCTTGTGGCCTGGGCCAGGTGATTTGGATGAAGACCACGAAAGTAATGGAGACCTTAGAAAATAAGAAAAAGGAGGAAAAGGAGAAGTATCGTCTTCAACTAGCTATGTACCGACGGCTTCTGCTCTTGCGCTCAATCAGGAGCTTGCATAAGCAACTGGAGCAACAGCAGGCCAGATTGCAGGAGTGTTATGGCACAGTAATAAATACCAAGAAAGAAGTGTTGAAACACATTCGCTCAACCCCGTCCTCATCCTCACCATAATCATGTTGCTGCATGCAGAAATGAGCTTTATAATGCCACTGGAGTCCTCAGTAAGCTTGCATGCCATAGGTGTAGCATCCTCATACCCAAGAGTATGTGCCCACGTGTGCCAAGAGCAGAGAGGAAACAGAAGCAGCAGCAGCAGAGCAAGAAGAAAGAAGAAAGAAGGGTGTTAGCTTCTGAATTTATGGAGGCAAACAGAGCAAGATTGTACCTGCACAAGAAGATGCTTCCTAGTGTGGACTCAAGCCTGAAATAGGAGTTTTAGCATGCTGGTCTGTAAAATCAAAAAATCCAAAGCAACTGTAAGCCTAGTCTGACATCTGATCTGTAAAGCTGGTCAGATGCAAGAGCTGCTCCCTGCTGAACATACAAGGCACACGTCCTACTTTCAGTGTGAAAAAAAATTGAGCAGAATTACAATTCATTTGTCCTCAAGAGTATGTGAATCTGGAAAGCCAGGATGTTTTAAACACTTAAGCTCAGGCTTGATAATATCTACCTGGTTGTCTGTTTTTCACAAAACTGCTAAGGCTATTGTATGCTTGTGACCTCTGCTCTTCTATGAAATGCATTCAGATTGACCATACATTATTGCGGGAAAGTAGGCTGGTCAGACATATGCACAGGGATAATGTGAAACTGCTGAAGTCTTATTTCCTTAGGAATGCAAGCTAGGCCTTATAATATGGTGTTACATTGGAAAGCCAGAGTGGCAGAGCCAGGGCAATGTTCAGGGCTGCACAATTATTAATCTGCTGTTAACTCCCAGCAACACTAGTGTCTGCAAATCAAGCATATTTTGTGCCTTACTGCTGTCATTTAATGGAAGTTGGTGACAATTAGCACTTTTTATCCAGGTGTATTAGACATGTGGGAAACCCTAGAGCATTGTTTCTCCAACTGCAGCGTTAGGATGCCTGCAGGGAACTGGATGTCAGTAGGCAACAAACACACAGGGAAAATGAAAGCAAAAATATGCAGGTTTTTTGTACACATTTGAAAGACAATATGAGTCCCTATTATTTAACAGCAAATTGAGTAGTTGAATGTGCTGTTTTAGGATCTGAAGCAAAAAAAAAGGTTCAAGAATAAAAGATATGGAAAAGCTTCCTTTTCTAGAATTTAAAGTGATATAGAAAAACCTAATTTTCTTCAAAAATTTATTTCTGCTAGTGTCATCTCTCCTTTTCACCTGTTGTGGGGTTTTTTTTGTTGTTGTTGTTGTAAATGTTTAGGTAAATCAACAATCAAACAAGGTTTTGGGGTGTTTTTCCACATGAAAAAGAAAGCCTTATTAGAAAGCATACATTTCTGAGAATAATATGCTATATATAGGAAACTTTCTACCCTCAACTTTTTGTGTGTATGTATAGAGAGAGGGTATGTATGCATGCATGCATGTATCACTGTATACAAGAGGTTACGGAAGGCTGGTTCTTCTTTTTCTCTAACTAAACTGGGAATAATATCTCAAAATAATCTCTGCTGTCTGTGAAGCATTTGGTTGATTAGATTCACATGCACACATCTGTGAGCAAGGTATTGAAGTAATTCAACAATTGAAGTGCAGCACAACATTGTCATTATTCTGTCTCTGTATTTCTGTGCACCTAAAATTATGAAAGGCCCCTGGGTATGCACAACCTTAGATAGGTTCATTCATCTCCTTAGGCCCTGGTGTAGCCTCTCACGCAGCATGAGTCTGGAACTTTGAATGCAGAATTACCATAGAAACATCCTTGGTATCAAGGAGATATTTGAAGAAGCATCCTCTACTGCCTCTTTTGGAGGATTCAGGTTGCCAGAGGCCTTTAGTGGGCTACAGAAGAGAGCTAGGGATCACATGTGACTGGGAGATATTACTCCTGAGGTCTCATCCCATCCCTCTCTCTGCTCAGCCTCGGGAAAGCTCTTCTGTGTCTGTAATGTAGGTTTCCCAAAGAATGCTTAAATACTAAACTCACCGCAGAGGTAACCTGTTCTGTCTTAATAAACCTTCCAAGAAGGAAGGTTGATCATTGCCAGTAGTGTTATGCAAAGATTTGATTTTTTCTTATATACTTGTTCTTCATGAGCTAGAAAAGCCTTTTTGTCATTGGTTAAATGTGAGAGCAAGTGTTCTGTTAAATCAAACGCAGGCAACTACTATTATGTCATTTCTCTGGGGGAAAGAAGTGTTGAAGAGGGGACACATCTTTTAAAAATCTTAGTTTTTAGATCAAATGTCATGTTGTTCCCATTAATAAGACAGACAAAATGTATACTTTTGTTACTTGTGGCCAACATAGTTTTTTTTTGTTATTTGTTATTTTGTTATTAATCTTGACTAATATTATCATGTGACTGAATTTTCCACTGAAAAAAATCTATATTTAAAAAAAACAACTGGTAGGAGAAATTAGTTATTTTTCCTCACTAGTTGCTGAAGTGTTTTCCTGCATTTCTTGCAAGAAGTCGAATTCCCTTCATTACCACATAGAGCTGCCTGTAGTGTCATGTTTACATATAAGGGTGACTAGAATAACATTAAAAAATACTTCTCCCATAGTACACAGTGTAGCAATAGTTGCCTTGTCAACCCATCCAACTGTAAGTGCTTTGTGACAGAACTGAGAAAATCTTTGTTTTATATACCACTCTTGATCCTAATTAGGACGAGTAGATGCTTCTGCACTTTGAATATGAAATACCAAAAGATTTGTGCATAAGCAATGCTGTCTGATATCTGACAAGAAAATAAAGCCAAGACTTGTTCGCTGTGTGCACACTCTTCCTATGTAGCACATGCAAAATAAATATTAACTGAGGAAGTAGTATCAGTCTTTGCAACAATTTGCTGTTTAGCTGGGGTTTCTAGTGTGGCTGCTAATAACTGAAGTTGGGCAAACCAATTAAAAGCTACATGATTTTTAATATGAGTTTATTTCAATAGCTTGGAAAATGTGACTTAACAGCTATTGTTTTTTTCTTGTATGTTTTAGCATTTGAAGGCCAGTTAGAAAGTGGCAGAATGCTATGGGTAACTCATGGAGGTGTTTTCAGTTATACTAGACAGAATAATAATCTCAGGTTTAATAAAGTGTGTCTTCTGAAATTGCTCAATCTCTTCATGTGGTTAAGAAGTCTGGGAGTTTGGATGAGGTTCAACTAAATTTCTCAAAATCTGTGTTTTTATCTGACCTCAAACTGCACCGGTTTAGTGCTAGCAAGAGGTACAAGCTTGAATTACTGAAACTTCATACAGATACATAACAACTCACAGGTAATATGCTATAACATGTATTTTCACTAGGATCTTGCTCCCAGCACTAGGATACTGCCTACCAGAGCCTGTCAAGCTAATGATCCCCAGGAGAAATCTTTGTGACCTAACAGTTTGTGTTGCCTACTTTTACAGCAAAGGTTGAAGTTAAATTATGCTACCTGAGCCTTAAGTGTCCGATGTTCACCTAATTGCCTAGCCAACCTGAAATGGCAGAAAATGATCATGGCTTTACCATGAAACAGTGGGATGTTTAAGAGGTGCCAACTCCCTTAGAGTCGTTACTGTCACTTAAAAAGGTGTAGCTTGCACCTACTTAAACCCAGAAATCTTTAAGAATAGGATGGAGTTATAAACAAGTGACAAAACACATTACTGAGATGTTCTTTAGTGTAAGGGCTTCTGCAGCTCCACCACTTCAGTTAGCTAAGCTGCTGCCCTGGACACTCTGGTCAGA